>NW_009954181.1:425088-428475 GCF_000747805.2 Chaetura pelagica
CAGAGCCCTGGGACAGGCAGCCCAGGGAGGCTGTGGAGTCTCCATCCCTGGGGACATTCAAACCTGGACGTGTTCCTGTGGGATCTGCTCTAGGGGATCCTGCTCTGACTGGGGGTTGGACTGGATGATCTCCAGAGGTCCCTTCCAACTCCCTCCACTCTGTGATTCTGTGAAACAGAGGCAGTTAGGTCTAAAAGGATTTTATGGAGATGAAAAACAGACTAATGGAAGAGCTTTTTGCACTATTCACATGTTGGTGTCTGCAGCAACAGGGGCTGAAAATTTCGGGTGTTATTAACACAACCATCTACTTCCTAAATGTGCAGCCTCAAGGTATCACTGCTCTAAGCTTAACAATGTGATCTTGCAGCAGACTAAGCATTAATAACACACCAAGAGGCTTGATTATTAGTTTTGGGAGCAGCTATTATTGCCACTGAGTGGGGAAACTGAGGCATAAATGCACAACGTGCAGACTCCTCTTGTAATTTCAGACAAGTTCAGAGCTCAATACACAGAAATATTGAGTAGTGGCAAAATACAGAACTAAACTCACACACAGGTGCTTCTGCTTGAGAAGATGCAACTGTTTCAATTTAGATGAAATAGAAATACAAGGAACCTCAAGATCCAAAATGCCAGGAATAAAGATGTTTTCCTGCACTGCAATTCTACTGAACAAGCTCCAACATTTTCCCCAATCAAGGAATGAATAATTAATGCTATTAGAAATCAACCTAAGTTCCCCATCACCACAGTAGCTTCAAAGAAACTCTGGGTAAAACAAAGCAGCACAACAGTCTTCCTAACAAAACTTCTCCAACCTTCACCAAGGACAGACCAAGGAGAACAGACTCAACAGCACATGTTGCCTCTGCTCAAGCTGGGGGATCTACAAGAGGAAGGGCCACTCAAATCAATACTAGAGTCATCCAACCTTTGCAAAACAACCCTGGGGGCTGGACCCAGGCTCCTCTTGCTGCAGGTCTATCAGGTTGCTTGCTGAGAGCATTCACAGCAGCCAAGCTGGTGAGATACCCTCTGCTTGAGTTTAACTGAGTAACATGAAATTATCCATCACTCAAACACATCCAAAGTGTCTCCTCCACTCCTAAGATGGTTTTACCTGATGGTGCCAGGAAATAAAACATCCTGGAAAAAGCCTTGGGAAATGAGTTTTGCCTCAGCAAGGAGCACATCCTCAAATCATCTGCTGAAAATGAGCCTTGAAGTCATTTCCTAGAGCACCAGCACTGCAGCATTTTGTCACAGCCTAACACACCAGGTCAGCTATTAGTTATTTAAGAGAAAAATCACCCCTGCCCCTCCATAAACACTCCAGTCCAGTCCTGCTTTCCAGTCACAGCAAAGGACAACTTAAGAGCCAGGGCAAGGCAGTTTTCCAGGCTAGAGTGAAAACTCAGAGGTTCTTCTGACCTACATGTCTTCATGTGTTTCCCATTTTGACCCTTCCTAACTTTGTGCCCCTCTCCACTTGCCATGGAGGATGGTCACACAACAGCTCTGATGGTCTCCAGAGTCCAACCAAGGTCATGCTTTGGCATCTACATCCACTCTGTTCCAGGCAAAAATGGCAGCAGGGCACAAGCTCATATTAGGAAAAGCTGTTTCCCAACCAAATGCAATTACAGGACAACTGGTGGATTCTGCCAGGAAGAGTTTATTTTTGGGTTTTTTCAAAACAAAACTAAAGCAGAAAAATGTGTGATTTTTATTGCTGGTGAAAGGTGCTGGATTTGCACTCAAAGGAAGCAGAGGGTTGTGAAATGAGCTGGGGAGAACAGATTTCCCTATCTGATCAAGTTCTGCAGTACCCTGAATTTCTTCACATCCACATCACAAGAACAAGGCCTCAGAACTACTTTTATAAAAAGGATTTTACATCAGCTTTGATAACAAAGTTATCAGGCTGTAAATCAGAATCTCCAGCTTCAGAATTGTAAAAATTCAAGTGCTCATATTTCTTTCTCCCCTGAGATTTTTTCAGCAGAAAAAACAAGGTTCCTACAGGAATTTTCAGGGAATGAGTAACATTTCACCAAAACCTCTCCAGAAGAGATTAGTAACCAGCATAGCACTGGATCCTCATTTCACATCTGCAGATGAATACACCAGGAAGAACTCACCCTTGGCTTATACAATGTTCCCACCTCTGATGGTGTCATGGTTTGTGGTGTCCCATCAGCTGGAAAATACATTTGGTTTAAACACCCACCATCCTACCAGTAAAAGAGCACCACCTAACACCTGGTTTTGGAGAAATGGGAAAAAAAGGAAGCAAGTTTCTTCACTGGCAGTGGTGAAGGTGGCGACTAGAGGGAGGTGAGGTAAATGTGACTTCTAAATCCAACTCCACTTCAGATAAAGCATCACTGACTTCAACCTAGAGTCTCCAGCTCTGACTGAGAGCTCTAATTATGGTGCACAGGCATTTGACTTGCCCTTCCATTGAAGAGGCAAAAGAGCATTTAAGCAAAGAACCCTGTTCATAGAATGAGCTTGAGTTGGAAGGGACCTTAAAGATCATCCAGATCCAACCCCCTGCATGGGCAGGGACACCTCCCACCAGCCCAGGCTGCTCCAAGCCCCATCCAACCTGCCCTTCAATACTGCCAGGGATGGGGCAGCCACAGCTTCCCTGGGCAACCTGGGCCAGGCTCTCACCACCCTCACACTCCACAATTCCCTCCTCATGTCTCACCTCAATCTCCCTCTTCCAGTTTTCATCCCTTCCCCCTTGTCCTCTCCCTCCCTGCCCTTGTCCCAAGTCCCTCCCCAGCTTTCCTGGAGCCCCTTCAGGCACTGGAAGCTGCTCTAAGGTCTCCCTGGAGCCTTCTCTTCTCCAGGCTGAACACCCCAACTCTCCCAGCCTGGCTCCAGAGCAGAGCTGCTCCAGCCCTGGGATCATCTTTGTGGCCTCCTCTGGACTCTCTCCAGGAGCTCCATGTCCTTCTGGTGTTGGGAGCTCCAGAACTGGACACAGTGCTCCAGGTGGAGTCTCATGATGAAAATGAAATGGGAATGAAAACAAATTCCAGGAGTCAGGGAAGTGTCCCCATTGCAGGATCTCTCTTGTCCCTTCTCCAACACCTATTGTGTTAGTCAACACATAAGCACAGACCAAGGGCAGGGATCTATGGTTTCAAAGCAAATACACAAAGCTGGGGTTGCTTTACACCACCAGACAATGTTCTCTCCTTCATTTATCTTGGCCAGCGAAGAACTTACACGCTGGATTAATTTTGTTTAAGAGAGCAACACTGAATCCCAGGCCACAGCCTTCTGACAGGTCATGTGGATGGAAACCATCATCACTGAGCATGCAAGTGCTGAGAGGTCTTCTTCAAGAAGTTCCCAGAACTGCTG
>NW_009954181.1:428607-460100 GCF_000747805.2 Chaetura pelagica
AAGAGTTGAGGCAGTGCCAGGATACACTCAATCCAAAAAACCTCCAACCACAAAATAACTTCCCCAGTCATGTACAAAACCAATCATTCTGGAAGAGCCTCCTGTGAGTACATCCACTCATTTACACTCTGTTGTTGTTGTTGTTCTACGTGTTATTCCCCATTGGTGATGAAATCCATATGTCTGCTTTTCCCTTCGTTCTTTCTCCATGACTACCCAAGGCTTTGATTTATTTCCTGGCTTTCTAAATTGATTATTCAGAGCTATACAGGAGGCTAAACATGATACTGGAGATGCAGAGACAAAGTCATCAGCAAAACCAAAGGGAAACAAAAATACCCCAGTGCCAAGTATCAAACATCTGTAGTGCCTTGACAGAGGTGTGTGGGGGGGGAAACATCAAAATCAAGCTGTTCTCCAAAGTGAAACAGACAGGGATTTATTGTAAAACCTACAGTAAACTAAACTTCTTGGGCAAGGGTTAAGAAACTAAGGGCCTGATCTTATAAACACTGAAGCACATACTTAACTTGATGGCGACATCAAAGGCGACTCACGTGAGTCAAGTGACTGAGCATGTGTTTGCAGGGCACGGGGGGTTAGAGCCTTCCAGTCGTAAAAGTCTGGGAAGGCTGGGACAGAGAGCACAAATAAGCAAGGATTAAAAATAGCCAAAATAGAAAAAGCTGGCAAGGAACTCTTGGCAGCTAAAATAATAATAGTAAAAGCCCCACATAAATTAAAGCATTGTTAACATTATATACACGACGGATCCTCAATCTGTTTGTTTGCCAGACTGAGCAGTGAGAAGATCTCACTGTTGGGACTTTTGTTCTTTATCATCCTTCTTGTTGCATGTCTAATGTTGGAGCCTTGTATGAGAAAACTGCTTTATTTGCTTACATCTTCTCACCCAAACAAGACAGCCTGCAAAGCGGGATGGCTGCAGGAGCAGCTCTGATGGTTACATCTCCAGTGAGAACTTCTCTTCTTTGTTCCTTTCTTAAGGCCCAGGTTGCCCAGGGAAGCTGTGGCTGCCCCATCCCTGGCAGTGTTGAAGGGCAGGTTGGATGGGGCTTGGAGCAGCCTGGGCTGGTGGGAGGTGTCCCTGCACATGCAGGGGGTGGGACTGGATGATCTTTCAGGTCCCTTCCAACTCAAACCATTCCATGTTGTTTCACCTGTAGCTGCCTGATGCCAGGATGCAGATGGAGAAAAGTGTTGTTCAGAGCTAAGATGACTTTATACACAGCAAAAGCCAACCTCACCACCAACCCCTAAGACTTTTGCATCACCTGTAGAGCACCTTCAAGTTCCCATTGTAGGTGAGGACCACACTTCAGCCCATCCCCAGGAACCTCAGTCTCCCTGAAACAACAGCAGGACAGAGCAGATCTAACTGAGCAAGCCTGAAACCTTCCTGCAGGTACCACAACACAGCCACCTGGGACCAGCTGAGCCTTTGAGGGGCCAGTTCTCCCCTTCTAGAAAACTTCAAATACCACGTGCTGCAGAAAGTGAACTAGAGCTCAAAACCACTCAAATTATGGACTCCTGCCTTCTTCTCAATCACTCTCTCCAGCAGAGAGGAACAGACTCACCCATTACTGCCCTTGGCCAACTTCTGCCAGCTCAGAACAAGCCTAACACTTTGAAACATTGAGCTTGAGCTGGAAAAAGTTAAAGATGGCAAGAAAGGGAGGAAAAACCCACTTAGCCACAACTTGCAAGTTTCCTGTGGGAAAATTAGAAGGTTTTTTTGTGGAAGGCTGTCAAAAAAGGGATTTTTCCCATAACTAACTTTCATTCAGGGGAAATGCTGAAATGCTGGAGTTGCAGCCAGCTCTATTCTAAAGCTCTTAGGTTTCCAGGATTAAGCTGGGAATATCATAAAAATCAGCTTCCTTGGAAGAGTGTTGGTGTTTCTACTTCCTAATAGAGTTGATTTTAGGAGCAGCAGGAACAGTGATTACTTCTTTTTAGAGAGCTGTCAATTCATGATATGGCAGCACAGATGACAAATGTCAGCAGGAGCTTTGGAGTCCAGTTTAGCTCCCATTCCCTTCTCCAAGTTATTCCCTTTGCTATATTTCTCCAAGACAAATTATATTAATTATTCTCAGAGATGAGAAAGCTTTCATAGGTGTCTGCTGTTCAACATCCACTTAGAGTGGTCTGCAAAACTTTGGCCAAGGAGCTTGACCACTTCGCTTCTTCAGTTAACAATTCATCAACACCACTGACTTTGCTCAGCTATAAACATCTGCCCCAAACCACTCAGTCCACATGTCCAAAATTCAACTCTTGACATTTAAAGCCCCCTCTTAAGCAGTAGGAGCTGCTCACTGTTCTGGCTGCTGGCAGCACCCACTCTCCATAAATCATTCCCCCTCCTTGTTTCTTTACTTCATTTCAGATTGGTATGAGGTCCCACCAGTCCCACGCTGGGCTGGGAGAGGTCTGCTGTGAGCCCTTGGAAGCAGATGTGCAGAAGAAGCAGCTCCTGATGGTTGTTGCACATCAGCAATTGTGGTTTCCAGGATCTGCTCCTCTGTCAATTCATTCTTAAATACTTCAATTGAGACTTGCTACCTTCTTAAGGCACTTGAGGGATGAAGACCTCTCAGCTCAGACACTAGAGGACAGTCTCTTCCACTGCTCCCACTGAAACAAGCAGCACCTTAACAGAGCCAGGGCTGGCAGGAGATCCCCATTTCCTCTATTTTAAGTCATATCCCCTTGCTAGGAATTTAATCAAGAAACTTTAGAGGCTCCTCCCCATGTTTTATTTTTAACTCTTTTTCAGTGAAGAAAGTGGGAGAAAGCAAAGCTGGCCACAAAAAGAAATTAGAGGGTGGTTCAAGTCAAAACCCTGCTTCCCTGCCCTAGCTGAGATGTCCTTCCCATAGCACTGCACCCCAGAACAGCCCAAGGCACATTTGCTAGAAAGGTCCATCTCAGACAGTCGATATCTCGGGACTAGATCAGCAAAAAACACATGCAACACAATGTGGTGCATTTTTATCCCCAGCTTCTTCCAGCAACCATTAACTTCCTTCCTCTGCTCTTGAACTGTCTGGGTTTTCAGCATTTGGTACCATATCCCATGTTCAGAATTGGCAGGAAGATTAAAGAAGTCTGTAGCTCTTGTCTTCACAAAGCATTGCAAAGGGATCATGTCATGGCTAATCCCTCCCCCACCACCTATCACTTATTATTACAAGAAAACTAAATCTCCTTGGAACCAGGAAAGTCCTTTTTTCCCCCCATCTTAAGATTGTCTCCACTTACAGTCTACAGTGTAATGTTAAACCTCTCTCTCCAAGATCATCAGCCCCACTGGGCATCTGAGCTCACCAGCCAAGAGCCGTCCCACCAGAGCCACGGAAGTGTCAGCAGACAGAAATACAGGATCCAGACTTCATCTCTGTGGGACAGGGAGACTACCTTCTGCTCTGATAAGACCCAGCAGAAGGAAGAAAAAGCCTTAGGGATTTTCAAGAGGCTGTGAAGCCTTACAGCTGGATCAGAGTGAGCAAACAAGGCTCAGGAACGAGAGCTGAAGAGACTTTGTGAGAGAACACATCTCTTCCCTTGGAGATACCAGCTGGGTCAATAAACAGTAACCTGAGAGGGGTTGTGGTTACTGAACTATGCTAGATAACACCCTTATATTGTCACCAGGCCCTAGACCCACCCTTTTCCAATCACTTTCCCAGAAGTCTTAACTGTTTTGGGGCATTGCTCTGTTTTTGGAGAGAAGTTGCCTTGCCACTATTCCCTGTGGCCAGTTTGCTGCAACACACTCCTGTACCTGCAGAGATGAGGGCAACCTCCCTGCTCCTCAATTAGCCACAGCCACCTGCAGACACCCCAGAGGAAGCCCTGCAGAAGCCCCTTCCTTCTTTAACCACTACAGGTATAAAGCAGATGGTAACACTGGCGTTCAAGGTCACCACCATTTACCAAGGAAGAACAGTGACAAGACACGAGATCATGATAAATCAAGGGAAATTATCTGCCCCCATTTCAATGCAGAAGCATAAGGAGACACCAGGGACCCCAACTCCCAGCCTTATGGTCTCTCCAGCCTGGGAATACCAGGAATGTTGCCTGCCCCATGGCTTCTTGCCACAAACAAAAGCAATCACACTACAGGGTCTGCACGTTTCCCCCCCCAAAACGAGCTGCCTCTGCACATTACAAGCATTACACTATGTGTAAAGAAGGCACAAGCCCTGCAAAGCCCATCCTGCTGGCTAAGCCAGGAAATATCTCCCATCATCTCAGCTAATCCTCCACCAATACAATGAGAAATTATGTCCTACGGCCGCCAAAAAGATTATTAAGTGAAGAACAAAAACACTGCACCGCCCATTGCGACCGAGCCAAAGGCAATAAAAGGGGAAATTCAAACTGGAAGGAGGAGGGGGTGAGGAGAAACAGCAGCAAACTGCAGGCAGGGCCTTCAGGAGAGCCCCAGTGTTGGAGTACAGGTGGTTTGAGAGGACCTAACAGCTTAACCGCAGCTCCCCACGAGGCTGCATCACCCTTTTAGCTGCACTAATGCAACTGGTTTGCAGGAAAATGAGCTTATTGGCCTGAGGAACACACAGGAGAGGGCAAGAGGACCTGAAAGGGGTTGTAAAGAGGTGGGGATTGGGCTGTTGTTACAAGTGATAGGACAAGAGATAATGGGCTCAAGTTGTGCCAGGGGAGGTTTAGGTTGGATGTTAGGAAGAAATTCTTTACCCAAAGGGTTATTAGGCATCAGAAGAGGCTGCTTAGGGCAGTGGTGGAATCACCATCCCAGGAGGGATTTAGAAGTAGTTTAGACATAGCATTTAAGGCTATGGTTTAGTTAAGGACTTACTGTTAGCTTGATGGTTTGGCTCTGATCTTTCAAGTCTTTTCCAGCCAAGGTAATTCTGTGATTCAGTGACCAAAGGGCCACAGCACTGGTGACTGGTGTTAAAATAGGAGCAGACTGGAGCATGCAAAGCTGCCAGAGACAAGCCAGGTAACCAAAAAAGCTCTAGCTGGCCATGCCAGCTCAGCTAACACCTTGTTTCACTGCAACATGCCAGCCTGACAGGGCATTTTCAGTAGGCTCAACAGCTTCTCCCCCTGGGTTTGGCTATAAGGTGGAGCCTCCAGCCAACATAGCTTCTAGCACCAGAAGACATCACTAGCAGGGACCTAACAATACATCCTACCACTATCTTTCTCCCTTTATCAACACAATTGACTAATTAGGCTGTCTTTAGCTACAAAGATACAATCAGAACAGCCATTTGCACATCCTTAGCTACCCACACTCAGCAAGCTGATGCTGCTTGCAGATTCCAGCACTAGGATAATGAGAGCTGTGGGATACTGGGATAACCATGCATATCCCAGCCTCTGGAGCACAGGATAGACATGGACCTGTTGGAAATAGTCCAGAGGAGGCCACAAAGATGATCCAAGGGCTGAAGCAGCTCTGCTATGAAGACAGGCTGAGTTGGTGTGTTCAGCCTAGAGAAGAGAAGGCTCCAGGGAGACCTTAGAGCAGCTTCCAGTGCCTGAAGGGGCTCCAGGAAAGCTGGGGAGGGACTTGGGACAAGGGCAGGGAGGGAGAGGACAAGGGGGAATGGATTGAAACTGAAAGAGGGAAGATTTAGTTCACATATCAGGAAGAAATTCTTCACCATGAGGGCAGGAAGGCACTGGCCCAGGTTGCCCAGGGAAGCTGTGGCTGCCCCATCCCTGGCAGTGTTGAAGGGCAGGTTGGATGGGGCTTGGAGCAGCCTGGGCTGGTGGGAGGTGTCCCTGCCCATGCAGGGGGTTGGAACCAGATGATCTTGAAGGTCCCTTCCAACCCAAACCATTCTATGATCTGCAAGCCAGCTACTCTTAGGAGTATGGCATTTGGATGCCAGAGAAAAATTCTTGAAGCATCTCCCCTACTGCTCCTCTCCCTAGTGCTGGAGAAGATCTGTGAAATTCAACAAGGCATTTGGACAGACAGCACTGAGGGAAACTTGGCATCTGCTTCAATACCAGCCTCCAAAAAAGCATTTCCCAGGTTGAATAACTTGTTTTTAAAGGCTGCATTCCTTGAGATTTGTTTTCTACTAAGCCCATTTAAGACAAATAGATTTAACTCCTGCAGAAACAGCATAGATGAGTCCCCTTCCCTTTGCTCCTTCTTCATAGAATCATAGAATCCTAGGGGTTGGAAGAGACCTCAAAAGATCATCTAGTCCAACCCCCCTGCCAGAGCAGGGGCACCTAGAGTACATCTTCTTGGAGAAGATCTTCCACTTTTAGTGTTTTTACATAGTTAACATTTCCCATCATGGCAAATCTCACTTCAGGGCATTTATCAAGAAAAATGTTATTACACCAAGAAGGTTTAGAATTGATTTTTTTTTTTCCCATATGGCAAGAAAAACCCCACAAAACTCCAATTTTGTGCTTGAATTCACATTTTCTGCTGAAGCACTGTTCTGAAAGTTCATGTTTTAGCTCAGTAGGAAACACCTACACTTTTCATTCTGATCTTCCATTTGACCATCCACCATACCCCAAAATATTGCTCTCATCCTGGACAGCCAACTTTACTCACCATCTGATCACCATTCTCACAGCCAGGTAGGCTCCTTGGCTGGCAGTGCCAAGTGCTGCCACCTGAGGTGCTTTAGCATCTTAGTGACAGGGAATACAAAGAAATCAGACAGCCCCAGACACCCTTTCACACCTAATTTTTTTGTCAGGCCTTTATCTAGGCTGATATACCTCTTTTCCTTGATCCAGCAATGCTTCCACTGCCACAAAGCAGCCCATGGATTCAGAGAGCTGTGGTTTGCAGTGACAGAGCAGTGCTCCTTGCCAGTCCCTGAGAGCTAAGCCAGACTTAATCCCCTGTATAGACAAAGGCCTGGGAAACAAACATAATTGGCTTTAATTTGTTGTTTGGTTACATTTTTGATAACGAACACAGAGATCTTGGCACCCCACAGAGCAGTCTCTCCTTGGTGAGCTTTTCATAGCTGTGATATTAACTGATCCCTTCACTTCAGGGAAACATTTCTTTTATGTGTCTTTAGAGCCTGCTGACTCATTTCCTGCCTCACACCACCACTGAGCGTTCCTGTTCCTCCAAAACTTTTGGGAACACCTATGGATAAGTTTGGGATCAGAGGCAGGGCAAGACAGCACTGAGAAATTAGGAAATTAAGACACACCAGCCCTTCAAGCAATGCCTAGCTCTCAGCTCACTCCCCAGGCAACTTTCACCCATCCAGATTTGAAGGCAAACAAGGCTATTCAACAAAACACCCAGTTTTGCAGTCAGATGCATCTGGGGAGACCCAGGGGCTGATTGTCTTGGAGCACAATAAATGCCTGGGTCTCATTTTCAGCAAGGCTGAGCTCCCATTGATTCTGGTGACTGAAAACTAGGCCATTTCATTACAGTTCAGCAAAACAAATGAATATGCGATAAAGTCTGTGCCTGGGCCCCCTTGGTGGCACCACAATTATGCTAATAAAGATAATAAAAAGAGGATGTTCCCTCTCAAACTTTACAGGCTGAAGACACAGCCAGACAGGGCTGGAGCAAAGGATTATCATTATCACCAGTTTCTGTGACTCAGAGGGGCTTACCCAGAAGTCACACAGGCTGCAGTAGTGCTGGGAAGGAGTTCAGCACCCCAATTCCCACACCCATACCCTCCCACGTGCTGTACTTCAGCAGCCCTTCTCCCTACACCTTCCCCACTAGTGGGACCATCCAGGTTTGGAGAACTAAAGTCATCTTAGTCCTGCTGCTACTCAAGCTACTATCAAACAACTTTATATAAACCCAAGACACTTGACATCAAAGTCTGATTTATGGCAACTCCCAGCTCAGACATCCTAATTCCTGCACACAGGACACTGCAAATTGTTCTATAACACATCATTAAATCCCTCTGGGAGCACTAAAGTGATTACACCAAAACTGGAACACCCAGTACCTTCCAGGAAACCTTAAAGGTGTTTTCCTTAAACATACTCAACAAATCCTTTACAACAGAGTGTGACCTATCCCAGTGTCTGGCTATTATTTTCTCACTAAGGGCCTATTACCAAATTTTCCATTTGAGTAATACTGAGTAGGTGGCATGAGGGAAGGGACAGCCTCACTTCTCAGGCTTGAGAGCTGCCACAGGGTCCAAACTGGCAGAGTAAGGCTGGGGTATCCAATTCCCACCTCCACTTGGCCACTGGAAGTCATCTGCCCTCTGAAAAGGCAAAGCAGAGCATGTGCTAGTCCTGCTGCTCTGGGTGCTACTGGGCAACTTCATTGCTTTGGACTGGTCTGAGTTCAAATCCCACGTAACTGTGTCCTCACATAAAAACTGTGGTTCCCATTCAGTAAAAACCACTTCCTCCTGGTGGTCTGAAGAGGGTGGTTTCCAGAGGAGGTTGCTCCTATTAAACTGTCAGAATTGTTCCAGGCCTTGCAGCAAGGAAGTTCACTGTGGGGATGGCTTTTAGTCAGAAGCCTGATGACTGCATTCCTCAGGCAGAAGCTTCCCCAGTTCAAAGATGCCAGAAGAGTCAGTGGAAAGAGGGAAGGTGCTGCCATGCAGGGTACACCCTTGTTATTCTTCATCATTCCCTGAAGGTGCTTGGAAGGCTCCAGGAAGCCTAGGATGCTCATATTCCTGACCTGGACACCTAAGCACATGTTTACATGTAGCACATAAAGATATTTCTTTCTACCCACCATCCCAGCCTGCAGGGGCAGCTCCTCCAAGTGCCAGCAGGTTAGTGCTGAGGCTGAAGGCTCCCAGGAGCCCTGCTTATACATCCCAGCAGGATACTTGTCTTTTTATTTGCAATAGAAAACCACACAAAACCCAGGCCTAGGGCCACTCCAGATCCTCCCAGAGCAGTTGGCTGGCCAGCCTTTCTCCCTCCTCTATTTACACACCTGGTGATTTATGGGCAAACCTTGTCCATGACAAATTCCATCCATCCAGGGCTTGTTCCCCATCCAGAAGGGAGGGTGTTTCTCTCCACTGCGACAGTCACCTCAAATGCTAATCTCATCCTCCCAGCACCTCCCTGACTGGCAGCACTGACACATATTCCCTCTCCTATCATCCAGAACCTCAGGGATTATGAAACACTTTGGGTTCGAGTGGGGTTTTTTTCAGGCCTGGCAAAATCTCACTTAATAAAGCTTGCTGTTTTGGCAGCAAAGTATTAACAACTGCTCTGTGTCTGGTTTTCTCCTGCTTACATCTACCTTTTAGCAGCAGTCTCCAGAGCATGTTTCCCAAGTTAAATGTGCACAACACGGTGCCAACAGCCTTCAATCTGAAGATAATGCAAGTTTACTCTTCCCTCTCCTCATATTTGGTTACTCATCAGGAAAAGCAATTCAATTACCTGCTTGAGAATAAATCACCAGGAACAGCTACAACTCCCCAACATTCACATGTTTTCTTCTGTGTCACAGCAAGTATTTAAATAAGTAAATATCAAGCAAACTACATAACTCAAACATGTCATTTCCAAAGGGTTTCTGAAATCATGAGTAGCACAGGTCACAGAGGTCAAGTTTCTTTGCATTGAAACTGCCACATGTTTAGTTGCAAGATGCTCCTAGGGCAGGTTGATGTGAATAGCCTCTATTTATGTTTAACTTGCCCCAACTTTCTAACTCTGCATCCATTAAATGAGCCAAACCCTGGGGCAGGTTTACTAACCCAGGTATTCCATTCCTGTGGAATCAGAAGAGCCAACAGAAGCATTCAGGGAAGCTCTGGGCATTTTTTATTCTCTAAAAGCTCACTTGTTGCATTATAAAGCTGATAAGCTATGTATGTGCACAAGAACATGCACACAATTAGCACACAGGCTACTTCTCAACTGTCTGAAGCACAAACACATCATTATAAGAACATGAAACCTGCCTCTGCTAATTATTTTGCAGTTTGCAAGTTCCCCTTCTGCCCAGAGTTGATTTTCACCTACCGAGATGGGCAGAAAAAGCTCTCTCATGTGGTACAGTACTTTATTTCAAGAGATTCAGAAAAGGACTGTGACAAAGGACAAGCAGCAGCCACAGAATTGATCCAGCACATATTTCCCTATGATGCTTTTCCAAGATGATGCTTGTCTTTAAACCACCACCTACCAACATACAGAGCAATCACCCTGCTCACCAGTTTGGCCAGATACTAGACACCAGTTAATATCCTGCTTCCTATTTCATGCAGCAATCACCAAATTTTCCATGACTAGTGTCCTGAACACCCACACACTCCCATTTTGCCCACTTGCTCCTACCCCCTGACTGTGGCCAATGATTTCCTGCATTCCACTTCTGCAAGTCTTCCCAGGAAGAAGGTCAAGCTCATCTTAGATGTGCAATGCCAGTTCCTCCAGTGGTTAGCCAAGCTCTTCACATCCATCTGGCAGCAGTGAAAGGATGGCTTCCATTCCACCTCTGTTTTGCTGTTGCTTCCCTGGCTTATTGCTAAACCACTGCTCCTTTGCTCCCCTTCTCACCTTTTTATTTCCATGTTAGTGGCATCTCTCCAAGGAGAATCTCCCCAAGACCTTCTGGAGCACTCAGGATCAGACTGCTCTTCTCTTTGGCCACCTCCTTCATGTGCAGGTGCTTTCCCCCTGTGCCAGTAATGCATAGTGCCAGCCCAGCTGGCATTGTGACACCTCCTGCTTCTACCCCATCATTGTCTTGCTGTGATCTGAGCCCTTTCTCCTGGAGCCACCCACATCCCACTCTGACACCTCCAAGTCTTCCTGAGCCTGCATCCTTCATCCTCCCATTACTCTTCATCACAGGAAAGCTTCATTGGTCCTCTTCCTTTTCTCTCTGCCTCTGGACCTGTGCTCACAACACTGATTATTTCCCTGCCTGGACAAAGGGACAATTTCTGCATCATTCTCTTGGAGACAAACACCTCAAGTAACTCTAGGAGAACAAGAACCCTTAACAACAGATCAGGCTCAATGCACTAAGTGCAACCACAATTAGCCAAGCAGGAGAAGGGTATATCCACAGCTCCAAGGTATTGCAACCCTAAAGCAGCCATTCTGTGGTGGAGAGCAAGCCATGGGATTTATTTGTATCATGCAATGATGAAACAGCTTCTAATCCAACAGTAACTAAGAAGGATGTTAAGCCACATCTAGTAAATGAGGTATTTTTTGAAATCAGCAAGCCCAGAGAACTTGTATTCAAGATTTAAAAGGGACCTGGCCAAAGAGTGCTCTGGATCATTAATGTTGACTTTTAATAAGTCTTTGGAACACAGAGAGCTGGAAGAAAGCTTATGCTGTGCCAGAGTTTTAAGAGGATAGAAACAGGATGACCCACATAAGTATCCACCTGTGACCCTGACTCCTGTCCCAGGTGAAATAACGGAACAGCTGTAAAAGAACTTCATTAATAAAGCATTAAAGGAGGGTAACAGCAAATGCCAACAGCTTGGGTTTATAGGAAGCAGATTTGTCACTAAGTTGAGAAATTTTTTTGGAGTTGAATATGTTCCTTAAGCTTGAGGGCTGGATGTAAAAGGAGTACAAAGTTTATACAGTTTAAAGCCAACTGAGGCCTTACAAAACCTCAGCCTTCCTAGCCCTGCAGAAGGGCTACCAAAACAGTTACAGAAACCCTGATGCAAGCCAGGAAACTGTGGGGTAAGACGGGCAACAGATCCTTGAGTCACCATGTGCTGTGGAAAGGCACAATCACATGAGTGAAGGAAAAGGAGTGGCCATCACAGGGATTTCCCATGAGTGAAGGGCAGAACATCCTCACTCCCTGTTCTGGATTTCCTTGGCTCAACACTTCCACTACTGAGAAGCCCACTGGCTTCTAATTAGTTCTGCCTTTGGTGCAACATCAACATGACCTTTGTACAAACTTCATTTAGTTGAAACTGAAGCACAAGCATGAATACCAGAGATGCTTCCAGGTACACACCAGAACATGTTCCCCTGATGCTCAGAAAGGGCAGCAAGAGCCAGAAAGGAACAACCTCCTGCTGGTAAGGGACTAGTAAATTCATTACACATCATGAAGGCTTTGGGTTCTTGCCCAAGGGTAAGGAGAGAAATGTGGGGAAAAAAAAGGAAAGTTGCTGTTCATGTCATCTTCCTGTATGAAGCAATGGGTGATGAACAGCCAGGACTTTGGAATCTGATGTTACACAAAGGATGAGCTTCATCTCCAGCAACTTCTTCCCTGCCCAAGGCTCCGTAGCAGCCCTCCTCCCTTGCCCCTTCCTGGGAGGTCAGTTATGGTGTGACCTTCACAGAAAGGCCAGTTTTCCAACCCTGGGGCCAGAAAAATCTTCAGCCACAACTCTGTCATTCCCCCTTGATTTATCCCTGTGTGGGAGTCCCTGCCAGCTCCAGGTGGAGCAGCAGCAAGTTGAGGAGAAAAGTCATCCTTCACTCTCAACTTGTTAGTTCCCAACTACACACATTGGATGTCAGTCCCACTCTGCCAAACAGCTGGGCTACCCTGGCATCTCAGGGACAGAGAGAGGGGCTGTGAACAATTTGAAATCCCCCTGATGGTCATTGCTGAGCCCACATGACTTCATCTTGGTTACTGTTTTTTGAGAGTCAAGAATAACATTCATTTTCCATATCTTGTGGTTTTTGGAGGGTGCAAAGAAATTCTCTTGCTGTGAGTTATTTAGGTATCAGTAAACCCAACCCAGCAGTGGTGAAGCCATTGAGCAATACAGAAGGCCTGTGGTGGAGATGGGACAGGCAAAGACTCACCAGCATGAGGTATCAAGAGGTCCCGAGTGTCAAGTCAGAACCAACAAGAACTGCAGATACTTCTTATAGTCGTGGTAGTTGTGCAGACAGGTTACCTAAAAAGGTAAGCAAAAGGTTTGCCATGATGCTTCTCTCCCAGTGGGTGCTCACAGAGTGAGTGAGGGGTTAAAATGACAAAATTTTGCCCAGAGAAGCTGTGGCTGCCCCATCCCTGGCAGTGTTGGAGGGCAGGTTGGATGGGGCTTGGAGCAGCCTGGGCTGGTGGGAGGTGTCCCTGCCCATGCAGGGGGTTGGATGTAGATGATCTTGAAGGTCCCTTCCAACTCAAATCATTCTGTGATTCTATGGTTCTAAATTCAAACATTGTGAAAAATTATTTTACCTTCCTTTTCTATGCCTGTTTTCATACCTTACACACCTGTTTGAATACCAAAAGGCAGCAAACCTGTGCCCTTTCAGACCACCAGGAATCAAGTAGCAACCCAAATCCTTCAAAAAGCCCAGCTTGTTGGCATATCAACATGAAAGACTATTCCTTGGGTTCTCCTACTGCCCTGTGTCTCTTCTTCAAGATTTATCTCAGCAGCAGCTTCCAACTGAAGTGTCAGTTGGTCACTGGGAGTTAAGCACAGGTCAGAAGGACTCAGCTTGTCCCTCACAGCCTTGTTTTCCTGCTGTGGCCCATGTTGCCTGCTTGGACTACAGAGCAGCTAAAGGTGAGTACTACCTGGGAGGCAATGCCAAGCAGACAACCACCAAACATACTCTGGAGAGCCAAAAATCAAAGTTGGTTTTGATCTTCTTCATCTAAGCCCCACATTTGGGACTCCAGTTGCAACTATTCTCCCCAACTGACCCTTGGGAATTCTCAGGGTTACAAGAAGGAGGAGGGCACAATGAATGGTGTACAAAGTCAATGCTTTCTGAAGACAAGCTTGTCACCCATAGTGGTTGGGGCTATCTCCTCCCTCACCCCTGAGTTTCCCTTCTTTCAGCTTTTTTAAAGTGTGCTCCTCAGCTGAGCTAAAACCCACAAAAAACCACACCAAAAGCCTCCATTTTACTCACTGGCTTTTGGAATCCAGCTCCAGAGGAACAAGCCTCCTACACGAACAAGTGCAGGAGGAACAGGAGGAGAAGGGGAGACCTCACTTAAGACTATACAAGGGGAAATTGCAAAAAATTACCTAAACCTTTAGGAACATATTTATATTTTGATTTCATGTAATATTACTTCCTGGTTTCCAGCACATATTCCCTGGGCGTCCCCTATCAAATATCAGGCAGTATTAAATCACTGATCCCTGATCCCCGTAGCTCTCAGGAAAACATCTGTACTAATTTGTTGGTTTTCCTTAACACGAGGGCCAGATGAACTCCTCCAGGGCTCAGCCAAGTGAGATCGCTGACAGATGCAGAATAGAAGTGCAAAGATTTTTCCTTTATTAAAAAGAAGGTTCCACACTCCAAGCCCTGAGCTCCTCAGCTGCCAGAGTGATGAAATGACACGCGGCAGCCTTGATCTAACACTGTTGTGGATACAAAAACAGGGATCTTACCTAATGCTGCTCCACTAGCAAATGGTTTCTGACAGCACATCCAAACTGGCATGGGCCAACAAGGTGAGGGGTCTGGCAGCTGGATCCAGCCCTTTTTTACTAAGGGCCTCCAAAACGTCCCGAAGGCATGGAGTTATTTATGATGAGTGACCTGTGAAGGCAGCAGACCTGGCACCCTGCTCACCTCTTCCAGGACCCTGACTCCATTGCTGACAATCTTTGCTGCCCCAGGTCAGCATCAAGCTGCCTTCTGAGCAGGGGCAGCAGATGGGAAGGTAAGTCAGCTCTTTGTCCTTGCTGGTCATGACAAAGCACCTCAATTCAAATCACCAAAGGCTGCTGGAATAAACCCTTAAGCCCCAGAGGGATGAGCCCCAGGTGGGATGACTGCCCTCCCACCTTTCATGGGCAATCCTTGACACCTTCCAGCTCTTTCTAGGCACACAAAGTCAAACTCCCACTAGAGGTGCACTGGGCAGGCATTCAGGGGGACAAGCTGCACTTTGCTCCTATCACCATGTTTTGCATCAGTGGCCTCATGCAGCCCAGCAAGGTGTTCACACAGGCTTTTATCAACCATCACAGCCATTCATCTCAGCTACTTCAATTTTCAACCAGCACAACAAGCAGATCAAGCCATATTACTGTTTTGCAGATGAAGTTGTGATCCTCATCTACTTTTGCCCTTGGCTTGGGGAAGGCACCAAGGTCCAAAAACACTTAAATTGCAACTCAGTTGAACAGCCAGTCTTCCCTTGAAACAAAGAGCAGTTCCTTCCAAGGTCAGAGGAATCCCAAGAGAAGGTGCTGTCTGCACACAAGTAACAGCACAAGACCTTGGCTTTCTCCCTCTCTGGTGGGCACTGGGATATGGATGCTTCTCTTTTGCAGAAGGGCTTGTACACTTCATACAGGACACCAAAAGGGTCTTGCACCAATAAAAATACTCATCTACATGCAAACCAGCTGCCAGGGAGAGACCTACCTGGATGTAGAACCTCAGGCACATGTTTAGCCCCAAAAGACTCACCCCAAAACTTGTCAGCACCACCTCTTTGTATGCTAATAACTCACAGCCCTTTATTGGTGGGTCATGGTGGGCATTTTATTCCCCTTCAGGAAATTCTACTTGGCCATGACCCAGACAAAATGCAGAAAAAAACCCCACAGAACAGCTCCCTCCACCAGAAGCCTGAGGGTGCATCCCAGCCAGGGGCACTGGTCAGCCCATTGACAGCCTGGATCTGCTTTCAATAAACTTTTATAGCCTGTCAATGCGCTGAATCCTACGCAATAAAATTTGTCATAAAAAAAAAAGACTTGCAGTGCCAGTGTCTTTTTTTTTTCTCTTTTTAATTTGAGGACAGCTGGGAGGGACTGATGCAGGGGCCAAGTTAATAAGATTTTTTTTTTTTGAGGAAAAAAAAAAAACCAAACCAAACAACAACCCACTTTAAATTACAATGGGAATTTTCAGAGCCTCCTTCTGGGGAGAGCAGCCATTTTCAAAAGTGACTTCATTTCCAGAGCTGGCTAATCTCCCAGTATTTGAACAAGCAAGGAAAGAAAAGTTCAGAAAGTGGATAGGTTACAAGTTTGGCTCGATTGGTTTCAGGTTTAACCAAGTTTCAAGACCTAAAGCAGCCCTTAAAGTTCTAGGCAACTTCTGGGATGGTTCAGCTTACGAGGCTGCCAGCCCCAAACAGCTCACTGACCAGAAGATCCTGCCCAACATCACCTCCAGTAGACATTTGAGTGCCTAAACCTAGCAGAGACAAGGAACCCAAAACCCCTCAGCTGGCAAATCTGTAGATTGAACCCTGCCTTGCTTTTTACAAGAGCCAAACCCCTTAGTTTGCATCTGGGATGCCCTTTTGTGGCAGTCATTAAGGGTCAAGTTTAGCCAGTTTAAATCCCCTCATCTAGTGAAATGGGATGCAAGGGACATTAAAGAATTCAGAGACCTCAGCAAAACATCAACTGGAGACAGAAAAGAGATACTTCAGGGCAGCTAAGAGTCTCTTTATTCCCTACCTTTAAGCTGCAGATAACATTGTTTTGCTAACTAGCACGTTAGGAAGATAAATATGCTGCCAATAGAAGAGGCTCCATAGCTCTCAGGATATGCAGCCCAATTCCCAGTCCCATGGACGGCTGTTGAGGGCAGTTTTCCTCCCAGCTGCTGGTTGTTTGCAAGGCGTGGTTATCAGGCAGAGTTTTCCCTGGGAGGAGCAGGGCTTTGATAAAGCTCCTGCAAAACCGATGAGTAAGCAGGAGGAGTTTTCCCAGCTCGCTGTGTTCGGGCTGTCAAGTCACCCCCAGCTTTGCTCCGAGTCATCCATAAGGCTACAAATACCGTGTCCCAGCGTGTGCCTAAAGGGAGGGGGGTTCAGGCATGTGGGGTGCAAACAGCTGGAGCTCCAGGCAGCTGTTGTGCACCACAGCGCGGTGAGCGATGGGGCTCTCGCCGAGATGTCAGCTCTGCTCGTGGCTTCGGCAAGACAAGTCACTAATGACTGCTGCTTCACTGATTCTTGGCAGGAAGGAGCACACAGAGGTCCTTTATGAAGAGCTGCTCTTTATCTGTCAGGATAGCAGTGCCAATGACCTTTTTTTTTTGTTGTTTTGTTTCCATGCTATAGATGTTGTCTCTGAGCTGGGGGATGCGCACGGGGGAAGAGCCGCTTTCTAGACTTGATGTTCATGTCTAAGATGTGATGGATTGCCTGCTAGAGCCCCATGGCTGCATCTCCTAATAGCTCCTCTTCAATTTAGTTAGTAATTTAGCTTTAGTTTCTGGTGAAAGGTGAAGGATTGACAGCAATCAGTTGGAGCAGCCACAGGAGAGGTGAGGGAAGCTGCTCTGCTCAGCCCTGACACAGAGGGACCAGCTCAGACTGACAACACTGCCCTGCCATCTCTCCTAGAAGGTGATTTATACTGATGGGTGGCCTCTGGTCAGACTGGTTTCCCACAGCATCCCAAGCAGCAGCTCCTTAGAGAGTTCTGCTATCCATCTGGCTGGCCAGAAAGTAAATTAAATAATCAATGCCTATTCCCCAGGTGGCATCCCAAGAAGTAAAAGAAAAGACAACAAGCCATGCCCTGCTGACAGAAAACTTACCCCAAACTTGCACAGCTTCAGAGGTCACTTGGTCTTGCTTTCCTGTTTACCCTGGATGCCTCCTATCTCTTTGGACTTGAGCTTCAACAGGGCACAAGTTTTTTTGCATGGCAACAGCCCCCAGCTGCCTGCTTCCTGATCCAAAGTAACTACACATCAGATGGCATGTACCAGATACCTTTGTAAGGAGAAGAGGTTCCTGTGAGGCCACAGTCCCAGTGAAAGGGCACCATGTACCTGCAATGTGGACAGCAGGTTCTTGGGAATTTGGGTCTAACCCCCCTTCTGCCTGACCTCAAAAAGGTCACACTTCTCCTCTTCAGCCTCCCCATCTGCCCAGAGCTGCCCTACCAAGGGGTGAGAATTACCTAGTGCCTGTAAAGGATGTTGAGAGACTCAGCTGACAGGTACTACATTACTGCAAACTCTATTATATCATTCCACCATCCCCTCTGCCAAGAATCTGCCTTTGCAGAAAAGATCCAGACCCCAAATACATTATTAAGTGAAGATGTCTGACAGTAGTTCAGTACGTAGAGATGTTAAATAGTAATAATAATGAAACAATACTCGGTGTTTGAGGATGCTGTACATCTTCAAAGCACTTCACCAAAACATTAACTGATTATACCCAAAATAAATTGCTCACAGCTGTTCAAGATCTATGAGGCATTCCAAAGAAATGGATGGACCATCATCCATCCCAGATCATACAGGGGATGCATGTGCTATAGTGTAATCAAGAACTCAAAGGAAATAACTCGCAGGGAGTTCAGCTTTTAGTGCTCTTGTGCTGTCCACCTCAAAGCACTGTTTATTGTTAGAAAAATGAAGTACAAAGGCCTGAGCTTCCCCCTCTCCACTGCAGAAGTTCTGAGAGAGCCAAAGCCTTATTCAAAGTTCAATGTCATGCTATTAAAACTCATATTCCAGCTTCATCTTAGCAGAAATAGCTGCATGCCAGACAGCTGAAGGCATCTGTGGTGTTTATAGCCACAACCAAGTGAACACAGATCTGGCTCTCGTGCAGTAAACACTGCAAGCTCAGCCAACAACCCCTTTTGCACTCACCTGGCTTAATTTAACCATGAACCTCTCTACTGCAATTCCACATTATGCTGAAGAATTATAGCTACCTCCCCCCAGTCAATTCACACCCATGGCTTATAAAAGCACCACAGCTCTGCCCACCTCACCCAGCTGGGAAAAAACCATTTCAGGTGCACAGCAAAAACCCTGTTGGTGGAACTGCCTGGTAGCACACATGCACTCAGAGCATTTGCATCTAAATAAACCCAGGAGAAGTATTATTTCCACCCTTATTAGCTGGCTTTCCAACACTGGACCTAGTTCCTGGCCTGTCCCTCCCAGAGCACAGCATCTGCCTAGGGAGATGCCTGGAAAGACACGAGCAGGGACCTGGCATCTGCAATAACCATTAAGGTACAAAAGGTTGTTTGTTCACAGGGCTGCAGAGCTGCTCATTTCCAGCACCCAGCTGAACACTGCCACAGCCCAGTGTTTGCCACTGACCCACTTTGTGGTTTGCCTACATTCCCTGACAATTCCAAAGGGCAGAGCTCAGAAGAAAACAAGCCCCAAGAAGCTCAAAACCAACCACCAATTTAAGACCATTTTACCACAGCATTAGGCTTGTTCTGTTCAGTCTTCCAAAAGCAAGGCAGGCCACCCTGCTCCATCAACACCTGATTCCTCACTACTCCACAGCAGAAGTGCAGCACATCAGGGCAGATGTGCTGTAGCACAGCAGTAGGGTAGGGGTCCAAAGGGTGGAATGTACCCCAGATCCATTGTGGAGTGTAAATAAAGAATCATCCCATCATCCCATCCAGGTAGAACCTGCAGCAACCAGCACAAATCACAGAATCAGAATGGTTTGGGTTGGAAGGGACCCTAAAGATCAGGTTCCAACCACAGCTTTCCTGGGCAACTTGGGCCAGTGTCTCACCACCCTCACACCCAAGAATTTATTCCTAATATCTGACCTGAATCTCCTCTCTTCAATCCAAACAGAGGACCAGCAGAACTTCATTTTGGAGGGTGAGGCTAGCAGAGGACAGAAGGGCAGTGTCAGAAGACCAGGCAAGATGCAGGTCAGTATTAACACACACCTGCCAGCTCCACACAGGTCCAAGCTTTCTAGATGCCAAGATGCAGGCAGAGCAGCCAACCTTGTACCTGCACAGCATTGCAGCACACTGCAAGGAGCTTGTAGCAGCAATCAGGGAAGCCAAGGCTTGCTAGGAAAGGGGAACAGCAGAGCTGCAGTGAAGACACATTGACACAGTGCACATCCAGGGGGAGGAAAAGCAGCCCCTCACTTTGAGTATTAAAGCTCACAACATGCACAGTCCCACAGGAGTTTTGGTTTCAGCCTTGTCTACCATTTGCACACCGTGTGCTGGAGATCATCCTGCCACACATCATCAACATCTCCCAAGAATCCCAAGGTGATTGCATTTAAAATGAAACCCCCAGTACCCTCCAGAAAAGCTGCCATACCCATGGCAATGGAGACAGCAGCCTATGTAGAGATGAGCTACTTCAAAGCAGTAGCCTGTGGTACTTTGCCAAACTCTTTGCACTTAAGGAGCAACATATTTCTCTTTGTCCCCAGTTCATAACACACTGAATCAGAAGCAGTGGTCCAGCAGTTTCTGTAGGCCAGGGGTTTTTGTTGTGCAAGCCACATTTTAGGGGGTCACTAAATCTGTTGAGTGCTTTGGGCTCTGCAAGTCAGGAATCACACCCTTGCACTGTGCTACAACCTAACTGGGGCTGTATAGATTTTAAGGAAACTAAACACACCTCCCCACAGCACATCAGCTTGATATACACACTTGAGGACACAAGGATGAAATAGGGGCTGAAAGCTCATCCCTGCCTTGTGCATGGTAGAAGATATCCTCACAACACCTCACAGCACATCAACTTAAAGTATTGGGCAGGGTTTGGTATCAAGTGACAGGGCTGCACTGGATAGAGATGCTGCAAGAGGCACCGTGGAGGCTGCTCAAAAGAAACACCTTTAGATGCAGCTCTGTAGCAGAAACTAGAAGACAGGCTGTCAGCAGGGGTGAGAGCTTTAAAAAGTATCTGTGTGGGGGGCATCAAAGCAGGAAGAGCCAAGACCTGCTGCAAACCAGCACTGTGGAGGGTTGGCAGAGCTGTACCTGAGTTCCCAGGGCAGGTGAGAATTGTGCCCAGAGCCAAGCGTTGCAGTGATGGGCCAGGCTGGACTTGAGGTTTTTCATGTGGCCACCCCTCACCCCAAGTGCTGCAGGAGGGTCTGTGCACCCACACAGTCAAGGAAGGAGAAACGTGGAAGGACAGAGCACACACAGCACCTGCTCGGGCTGTGCCTGGATCTAGTCAACACTGTCAGCCTCTCACTTCAGAAAAAACCCAACACAAATCCAGTTTCTCCCATCCAAGCCTCTCTCCTTCCCCCTCTGAGCTCATTCATGGCTCAGGCTCCAGGACAGCTGCCTGGTTGCCAAGTTCCCCAGCTCAGCTAAGCACAGAGCAACACGATCAGGATGATAGCTGGGCCAGCTGTTAGAAATCACTGTAGGACTCAAAACAACTACAGAAAAGACCAAGCAGGGAAAAAAAACACAACAAGCCAGCAGAAAGCTCTCCCCTCCCCCCCCACTCCTCTTCCTCTGCCTGGACATTGTGGTCTCATTGTTCCACCATCCTTAAATCGCCAAGTGAGCCCTGGCCAAAATAACAGCTCATTAAGAATATTTATAAAATACACTGGGTGGGGACTAAGGAGCTCAGGGACCAGGCAGGGGATTTTTTCACACCTAGGTGATTGTTTCCCATCCAAGCCTCTCTCCTTCCCCCTCTGAGCTCATTCATGGCTCAGGCTCCAGGACAGCTGCCTGGTTGCCAAGTTCCCCAGCTCAGCTAAGCACAGAGCAACACGATCAGGATGATAGCTGGGCCAGCTGTTAGAAATCACTGTAGGACTCAAAACAACTACAGAAAAGACCAAGCAGGGAAAAAAAACACAACAAGCCAGCAGAAAGCTCTCCCCTCCCCCCCCACTCCTCTTCCTCTGCCTGGACATTGTGGTCTCATTGTTCCACCATCCTTAAATCGCCAAGTGAGCCCTGGCCAAAATAACAGCTCATTAAGAATATTTATAAAATACACTGGGTGGGGACTAAGGAGCTCAGGGACCAGGCAGGGGATTTTTCTTGATCCTGAGTGGGACCATGCCAGCAGACTCCAGTGTGCAGTGCTCCCCTGCAGGTACCAGCAGAGCCTTGCTGAAGCTCAGGGCACTGCAGGTAGGTGAGCTGGGTGCCTGCAGGACCTGCTGCTACAGGAGGGCTCCTACATATTTCTACACAGGCTCTGCTTGAAGACCTGCCCAACTCAGCCACCTCCAAGCTTAACTCAAAGGCAGAACTGCCTGGTTACCAAAAAAGCCCTTTCCAACTATAGGGAGTCACTGTTGCCTGCAACAAAATCCAAACTTGTTGGAAAACACCATTTTGTTTAAATTGGAACACATTAAAGCAGGCAACAATGCCCCTCTCTCTGTTTATGGGAAGCATGTTGTCTTCCCATAGTGATTAACACAGTGGGCTACCAAACGTCCTCAACTGACACTAAACATCAGCAAAGGGACATTGAGAGGATGGAGAAGGGCAGGAGGTCTGCTCCCTGGACATGTAGGGACCAGGAACAGCACAAACTCAATGGTTCAGTAAGGAAGATGGGATTTGGAGATGCAAACATCCCCAGGACACCCACTGACAGCAGCTGGGCTGCAGCTCTGGCTTGTTCTCCCCAGGAAGGGTGGGGGCAGCTAACCCAAAATATTCATGTTCAAGTAGCAGGCCCTGAATGGGACACCCCTCTCCAAGGGAGGGCAGAGGGCTGTCCCTGCACAGGAGGTTAAGGTCCCCTCCAACCCAAACCATTCTGTGATTCTATGGTCAGGTTGGGATGGGGCTTGGATGCCATGAAGGCTGGTGATGGTGACAGAGGACTGCATGGGAAGCTGAGGAAGACCAGCAGCACTCAGGCAGTTAAGAACATAATATTTTCTCAGCATATCACCTTACTGCTGCTCCACAGCCTTCAAGGCAGGTCTTCCCAGCCTCTCTGTTTCCAAAAGGCAGGATGGGCCCTTGCAGCTGATTCCAATTTTAAGCCATCAAGTTATTGTTCCACTTTCCCACTGCTCTCTGCCTGGCAGGGGCGGTCCCAGTGGCAGTGCCAGGCCACTCTCACTCTACACCCCACTGCTTGGGTGGGACCCAAGCCAAGACACAAAAGCATGGACTTTTCCTCAAGATTTTAGGTGTCTCTAGGGTGGGAAAGGGGCCAGGCTAACATCCCACTCTGTCTGCACCCCCATTGCCAGCCCTACAGGTGACCAGATATATCCTGAGTATCAGAACTCCTCAGACAGGTCTCCACACCTCCTTTGTGCTGCACTAGCTCCAGAGAAACAGCAGAGCCCCAGTCTGTCAGCTCCATTTAGCTTTGCTGCAGACACATCTGATGAAGCAGAGCCAGGGGTTATGCTCCCCATTACAAAGCTGGAAATAAGGCTGCAAGAAAAAACCCCGGAGCGGACACAGTTCTAGGCTGTATCTGTCATCAAGATGCCTTCTGAGCTGTTCTAACCATCATCTCCCCCATGCACATCAGTGTTCCTGTGCAGTGCTTCTCCAGCACTGAGCCCACTGGAAGAGAGGAGATTTAGACTAGAGATTAGGAAGAAATTCTTTGCTGTAAGGGTGGTGAGAGCCTGGCCCAGGTTGCCCAGGGAAGCTGTGGCTGCCCCATCCCTGGCAGTGTTGAAGGGCAGGTTGGATGGGGCTTGGAGCAGCCTGGGCTGCTGGGAGGTGTCCCTGCCCATGCAAGAGGGTTGGAACTGGATTATGTCTAAGACACCTTCAAACTCAGACTATTCTGTGGGTCCATGATCTTTACTCCCCTCTTCAGAGCAGTAACCTTGGAGCATGGCCACCCAAACCCCTGCTCCTCTCCCAGCTCTAAGTTCAGCACAGTGTTACATGAGGAGAGGAGAACTGCTCTTCTGCTGTCCAAGAGGCTCTTGGCTCTTTGGAAAGAGCAGTCATTGCACATACATTTCAGCAAACCCATGGGCTCCCACTTCCTCTCAGCACATTGAGAAACAGCTGACTAGCTAGTTATAAGAGTCTGATCCAGACGAACTCCTCCCTTCCTGTCCTCTGCCTTCCAGAAAGCTGGGCTCTCCCTTTGGAGAAGTCTCTCACCTACAGCAAAGGCTCCAGCTAGAGAGCCCAAGGGTTTGTCAGTTTTGGTGAGAACAGGAGCCACAACAACCTCTCTCTTGCAATTGCTTTTCTTCACCAAGTCTCCAGCAGAAGCATCCTGACAACCTGCTTCCTTCCTTCAGCCTCAGCTCTGCTTCTTCTCATACCAGGAGCTCATTCCCACTGGGTCCAGGTGCACCATACAAGCATGTTTCTGCCTAAACACTACCCCCAAACACTACTCCTGGGCAACTGGCTCCTTTCTCTTCCATTCCCCTAGCCTCTGAGGGGAATGCTAGAGGCTTTGCTAGATGCAGAGAAGACAGGACAGATGTCCTGACTTCTGCAGCCCTGGGTGCCCTGTGGGACACTAACTGCAGGATGAGGCAAAGCAGAAGGAAGTGGGTGCTCCAGCCTGAAGGGAAGGATAGCTGGGGCTGTTCCCAGGATCTGGAGCAAGTTAATTGATAAATACCAGAGTTCAACCTGATGGAAAGCTGGGCATTCACAGCCAAAAAAAGCTGAACTGCTTTGGAAGAAGCCCTGGCCTTTGTTGCACAATCTCTATGTGAGGCACTCACTGTACTCAGAGAGCAAGAGGCAAATTAGGGATAAGAAAATGCAAACCATCCCCCCCAGTCCCGCACAGCCCAGAATACAGCTCAGCACAGGCCTCCAGCTTCCCAACTCCCAACAAACACTGTGTCCAACAGCCAGTGCTGCAGCTCATCCTGTACAGCTGCCCCTGGGGAAGGATCTCAGTGTAAGACACACCAAGATTTCAGGGCTCAGAAAAGCCAAAGGCACACGCCATCCTGTACAGCCAGTGTCTGTGTCTCTCAGTGCTTGAGACCCTTTGAAACCTCAGGAGAGGGTCAGAAGCCACAAGGACCTCAAGCATTCCCTCCAAAACAACATTAAAAGTACAGCCAACTGCCAGGTTAAAAAAAAATCACTGGTTGGTTCCAGCCATCCCATAAATTCCCCCAAATCCTACCTTATCACGCAAGCAGACACTGAGATCTCTGCTGCACCAAGCTGGTAACACAGAATCCTCTGACTGTTACAGAAAGAACCTGAAAACAGGGAAAAAGGAAGGCATAAGGCTTCAGAAGAATCAGGGTATAACACACTCACATCTTCCTTGCTACTCCTCAAGTCTTTAATCTCCTAGGGAACTGCAAGGTGCTTACCAAAAGAGAAGACCACAACCACCAGGAGAGCTGCTTCTCTCATCCCTTCCCTGAAAAACTCAGCTTCAACTGAGCCTGACTGATATCAACTTCTTGCCCTCACACCCCTGTGAGGACAGGTTAATTGGAGCCACAAGCTTGACCTCCTCCTTTTCTGCAGGTGGGACAGTTTACTTTGTTAGCCCTCACCTTCCTTGTTTCCCAAATAGTCACAGATGGCCCAGGGAACTGCCTTTTAGTTGCACTTTAAAGCCTCTGTGGCTGACAGATACTGGAAGACTTGGGAAGTCCTTTATTTTTCCACTTTTTCTAGAAAAGCTTTGTAAAGCTTTGAGAAAGCACAGGGAATTACTTATTTTATCTGGGTCACAGTCACCTGGAGGCAAACACCTGATCAACACGCACACATCAGGCTTCCCCAACACATCCACAAAATTACCCTTTCATTTCAAACCAAAATCACTGACCTGCACTTCCAGCCACAGGAGCAGGACATAAGGGTTGTGTGTACATGCACACCCATGTGCACACACACCCCAGACACACGTGTGCACACCCTAGTGTGCAAATGTTCTGTCTTCCATCCGTATTTGGCTTGGCTGCACAGACCCTCTGCCTGGGCTCAGCCAGGAGATATCCAGGCTAAGATAAACACCAGACAGCTGCTGGGAGCCAGAGATGTTTTGGTGATTAACAGCTGTGTGGGGCTAGACAACAGAGACCCCCTGACCCCTGTGATCCCTCCAGAACAGGCTGTTTCATTTCAGTTGCTGTTCATCAGGCCAAAGCTAGAAGCTATCAGAGGAGATTCTCTGCCAAAAGCACAGGTAAGAAAGCTGGTGAGCAGCAAACATTGCCCAAAAATCCCTGAATCACCGAGTGGTTGAGATTGGAAGGGACCTCTGAAGGACCACCTTGTCCAAAATCCTACCCTTTCCCTGGTACACTGGCCCTGGCAGCCTGTGTTGGCTTTGCCCTGTGTCCCTTGTGCAGCACTTGGAGCCACAACTGCAAAAATGCAATTGCTTATTTCAAGATCTCTTGAATCCATGAAGGAACAGCCAAGAGCTCACAGGAAAGCCTGTTCTCATGGCATTTATGATTTAACAAAGCCAAATGCAACCCAGTCTGGTGGGAGGTGTCCCTGCTCATAGGAGGGAGGTTGGAACCTAAGGATCTTTAAGGTCCCTTCCAACATTAACCAGTTTATGATTCTAATACTTCAGAAAAAGCTCTGCCAAGTGTTTAACTTTGGGCTCTTTGCAAATGGGCTCTTCTCTTCTAGTCCAGGCATGCAGCAAATGACAGTTCTGTCCTGGAAGAAGAGAAGTTGGGAAAAGGAGACAGAGCTGGTGTTTGGAATAAGCATGGGGCCAATCCACAGGGAAGACAAGAGGTTTTATTACCCCTTTATCCAAAGAGGGGATGGGATGCCTGATGACTGTAGCTGATCATATCCAAAGAGCACAAGGAAATTCCCAGTCTGACTTTCCCACATCTAGGGGAGCCAGAGCTATGGCAGGATTGCTGGATGGAAATCCATCCCAAGTTGCAGCAGCCTGGGATGCCTTACACTCCACAGCAGAGCCAAAGATGTTTTGATGGAGGAAAGGGGCGAGAAGTGGGAAGTTGCTCACAATGCGACTATAAAAGCAAAGTCTGGGGATTAGTTAATAATGTGTGGTCTGAGAAAACAAACACATCTCCCCATAAAGACCCTAGTTCAAATAAACTGGTGCTGTTGTCGTTAAAACCCACCATCTGCATGGCTGTTTTCCACTGGGTCTAGTGTGAATTTTAAAGGACCACTATGTGGAGAAATAGCCCCCCAACTCTGTCCTTTGGGGCACTTCAAAATCCAGATGTGCTGAATGACACCGTGACTTGGACTCATCCCTGCACAGCATTTGTACTGAAACTAAAGGTATTGAGCTGAAAGTCCTCAAGCGTTTATGCAGGATGCCTGAGTAGAAGGCAAAGGCTTCTTATCTTCAAAATTATGAAGCCTTAAGACCCTAAAGGATCAGCAAATGGGTGGGAAGGTGGCTGGTTGTGTGGAGAGCTCCTCCTCCTTTCCCCCTCTGCTCCTGATGTCAATTATTAATTGAAATATTTTGGGGAAAATGAAATAATTTTTTTGAGAAAAAAATCACATTTGAGGAAAAATCACATAAAAGAGAACAAAAGAGACACCCAGAATAAAAATAGAGCTTACAGACTCCCAGCTCCCTCCCTGCAGTGTAATAGGTAAAGCCCTGGACCTGAGAAACCAGGTCTGGTACTAAAGTCCCCTGAGTTCTGAGGGGAAGTGGAGACCTCCCTGGCTCTGCTCAGGTTGCCCTTTCATGCCTGATTGCAGCTCATCAAGGCCCAAAGTCTAATAATGAAACAACCAAGGCTGAGAGCTCCCTCTGACAGCTTAACTGATGGTTGTAATTAGGGACCAGCCCACACAGCTTTTCATTAGTACACTGCAGAGCACAGGACTTATTATGACTGTTGAGGAGAAACTCTGCTTCCCGTCCAGGAAAAAGGCACCAAGGCCCCCAGCCTGCAGGGAAAAGGGGAGCAGAAAGGCTTGGTGCAAAGAGGGAGCTCTCTGTGCTCTTATGGACTCAGCAGTGACCATCACTGTGCCCTTCCAGTGCAGAGCAAAGTTTTGTTGATGTGAAGTTTGCACTGTGGGTACATCCAAGCACATTTGCATTTCATTGCATGTGGCATAGTAAGAATTTTTTAAACTTTGCAGCACCTTGATTATTCCCCAGATGCTGGTGACTGCAGGCAGCCTCTGAGTTTCTGCTGCTTTCTTTCTAGAAAACCTACATATCCCCAGATGGGCCTGGCCACCTCTTTCCTCAGTCCATGGGTGTTGGCTGTGATTCACTGACCAACCTCTTCTGAATCCTGACCAAGGTCCCCCACTGCAGTTCTGGTCATGCTGGGGAGCTAGGGTGTCTATATCACTTCCTCTGTTTTGCTCCCTGAAAAATTAAAAATATTTTCTTACCTAGCAAAAGATTAACCACACTAAGACACAAACATTTTCTAGATGGTAGGTAGAACAGAGTCCTCTGGGATCCTGAGTTTCTTCCTCCCTCCTGTCTTTCCAAGCAGAACCTGCTTTTCTCTCCTCCATTGCAAACAAGATTTTGGGGTTTTGTCAGTTTGATTTCCCAGCTTTGAGTTTTCTTACCCCTGAGCAATGTCTGCTCTTCTCATAGCTGTTTTATAGAAGAACTTGTGATTGTAAATGGCAAAGTGAAGGAAAAGGAAGTAAACTGGTTATTGTGCCAGAATCACTCCTGGCTCTCCTCCCATTTCTATTTTCTCTTACATTATAAAGCTGGAATAAATCAAAGTGAGCAGCACACTGGTAAACTGATGAAAGGGGAGCAGAATCAGCACTCTGTTCCCTTGCACGGGTCTAAAAAGGTGCAGTCCCATGCAGTCCTGAATTACAAGTGGTGGGAAGGAGAATAGACTCAGAGTGTTTATTAGCAGTCATAACCTTAATCAAATAACACTCAAGGATATGTAAAGAAATCCGTTCCACTGCAGCCTCCCAAGCCAAATAAAGGAGTAAATGGGACTTCTATCAAAAATCCCTTTTAAAACTCTTGCATGTTGGGTTCTAAAAAAATATCCCCATGTCTTGGGGAACAGCCAAAGCTCTGGAGGAGCCTCCTAGATCAAACCAGTGGCCCATCATGCCAAGCATTCAGCCTCCTGCTGTAACCAGCTCCAAGGCAGGAGAAAGGGGATGCCCCAGGATGAACCTGCCTGCTGGGGTGACTGTGTCTGTGTGTGGAAGGAAGTGCTGCTTAACATCTTTGTCAGTGACATGGACAGTGGGATCAAGTGCACCTTCAGCATGTTTGCTGACAACACCAAGCTGTGTGGTGTGGCTGACATGCTGGAGGGAAGGGATGCCATCCAGAGGGACCTTAACAGGCTGGAGTGGAATGCCTGTGCCCTCATGAAGGCCAAGTGCAAGGTCCTGCACCTGGGTTGGGGCAATCCCAAGCACAAACCCAGGTTGGGTGGAGAATGGATCCAGAACAGCCTTGAGGAGAAGGATCTGGGGGTGTTGGTTGATGAAAAGCTTAACATGAGGCAGCAAAGTGCACTCAGAGCCCAAAAAGCCAACTGTGTCCTGTGGTACATCAAAAGAAGCATGGCCAGCACGTTCTGGGAGGGGATTCTCCCCCTCTACTCTGCTCTGGTGAGATCCCACCTGGAGAACTGTGTCCAGTTCTGGGGCCCCAAACATAATATGGACATGGAGCTCCTAGAGAGAGTCCAGAGGAGGGCACAAAGATGATCCAAGGAGCAGCTCTGCTCTGGAGCCAGGCTGGGAGAGTGGGGGGTGTTCAGCCTGGAGAAGGCTCCAGGGAGCCCTTAGAGCACCTTCCAGTGCCTGAAGGGGCTCCAGGAAAGCTGGGGAGGGACTTGGGACAAGGGCAGGGAGGGAATGGATGAAAACTGGAAGAGGGAGATTGAGGTGAGACATGAGGAGGAAATTCTTCCCTGTGAGGGTGGTGAGAGCCTGGCCCAGGTTGCCCAGGGAAGCTGTGGCTGCCCCATCCCTGGCAGGGTTGAAGGGCAGGTTGGATGGGGCTTGGAGCAACCTGGGCTGGTGGGAGGTGTCCCTGCCCATGCAGAGGGGTGATTTTAAGGTGCCTTTCAACCCAAATCAATCTGTGATTCTATGATTCTATGAAGAGGATGGTCTCCCTGAAGCATGATTGGCTCTACATGTATTTCCCAGCTCTCCATCTGCCCATTTCACTTTGCTCCCTCTCCTCCATTCTTAGTCAATGTTTACATATTATGTAGGATTACATGGGGAGGAAAAAAAAAGAAATAGACTCTGTGTAATAGAGGTGCATGTAAATAATCTGTAAATAATCACTGGCTTAATCCCCTTTGACAATGAAAGATACCCAACCAGAAAATGTTCATGTCTGTAACTCAACCTGAAATTTAAGCACAAGGAAGTAATGTCAAAAGGGGACTTGGGTTCCCATAAAAGCCTCTGTGCTTCCAGACCCCAGGCCCCCTTGCCAAAAAAACAGAGCAAACTTCCAGACATAACATCTGAGAAGTGCAGGCCTCACAAAGGGACTTGCTAACCTCTGCTGAAGAGGCAGCCACCAGGAAATCAGGCAGAGCACAGGAAACTTTCAAGCCCAGATGAAGTACCTGCCATGGGAGAGAGGCACTGGATCACATCAGAGATCCAGCAGGCTGTGGTACATTGTCCATCCCATGAGGGCTGGTGAAAGTCCTCTCAGGGGAGCCATTAAAACCAGACTGGACCAAGCACTGGAGAAGATTTATGGCTGGAATCTGTTCTTCTCTGCTCTTGTGCAACAACCCTGAAGATGATGCATGGCAGAAGGATCCAGCTTGGTGTAGGAAGAGCAGCCCCCAGGCAGAGAGAGGTGGATTAAATAACATAATTGTGACTTCAGTTCTCATGCTTGATCACTTCTCTCCCACTAAGGACATGCAGTGTGAGGGATCCACCAGCATTGCCTGGGCAGGACTCAAGAACTTCCTGAAAGCAGCACGAGGAGTGAGGAATGGAGGGCACCTCCAGAGGGGCAGGTACTTACCTCTATGTGAGGACTTCTGAGGTTAATGCCTCCTTTATGATATTAATGAAGCGAAGCAATAAAAGCCAAATTTTGGGCTACATTTAAGAGTAGATGGTCAGGTCAGGACCTGGCTTCTGGTTTTCCACGAAGGAAGAGAAGCCCTAAGATTGTCTTCCAGGGCTTGCAGCTAGTGTCCTGTGTTTCTTGCCTCCACTCCCCCTGCCTTGCCTGCCCACACCTTAGAAGCTCCTCACAGTCTACCAGAGCCCCACACTGCCAGAAACCAGATCATGTTCTTTCAGCCACAAAGCATCAAGGTGGGCACCTGCCAAGGGTGGGTTGGAGTCCACCCTCACAGCAGTGCCCATCAGAAAGAGCCCTTGTGGGGACAAGAGGCTGTTCTTGCTCTAGAGGAATCCCAAACTTAAAAAATAAGAGCTGTCTCCATCACACACACAGAAATTTCCTCCAGCCTGGTTAAGCCACAGGATGAGGGTCTGGCTGGGACTACGTGGACCCCACAACTCCACAATCAGGCCTGTTCAAGAGCAGCTAACTTGCCCATCTCAGTTTCTCCCAGTACCTCCAACTCCATGGTCCACCTTCAGCTCAAGCCCGAAGGCAAGGTGAACCACTGGAGCTTCAGCTTGTGCTCCCCTTCCCTCCATGCCCCCAGCAGGTCCTGCCTCTGCTCTGTAACACTTGCTCGCTGCACCCTCTGCCTGCACAGGACGCAGCAACACCCTGATGGAAGAGAGGCACCAGGAGGAAAGTGTTGGGAAAACGAGCAGGAGGCTGCAGAGAGCAAAGCTGCTCCATCGCAGGACTTCAGATTCCTCTCTTCCCGTGAGTGCTGCTGGCTGCATTTTGTCTTTCTTTACCCAGAGCCTCCAGACACAAGACTCCCCTGGTATCAAATTCCT
>NW_009954181.1:460579-476579 GCF_000747805.2 Chaetura pelagica
TTCCTGCTGCAGGCGACAGAATCCCTGCCCTGATCCACTGGGGAGTTCCTCTTTGCTAGTTGGGAATTTTCCGATGAGATGGTTTCTCATCGGAAACTGCCGATACACTGAAATCAAAGCTCTTTGTGGGAATGTACCAGTTTCAGGGAATCTTTCATGGGAAAGTTTTTCTTCAAATCCAAGCTGGAGCTTTCTGCCTGAGAGGCACAAACAAGGGAGCTCTGGATCCAGCATCCCCATCACCTGGCACAGCCAGTGTCCCTCTGGGATGGGGACACCAACGCCCCCCTCTGTATTTTCTTCTTGTCTCCTCACACTTCTCCTGTCTCTGCAGATTTATTTTTCCCCTTATAAATCCTGTTACTCTCAGGAGCACAGACCCTTCAGCCCTGTGGGCAGGTCTGGATGTGAAGCCTTGCTGGCCAGCATGTGCCTCTTCTAGATCACTTGGCCACCAGCTTTTCCTGAACAAAACAGGCAGAGCTTTGGGTTCACCCTGAAGCAACGGGCTCACGTTGGGGAGGAGTTTCCAGCAGGGAGCTGAGCCCTGTCCTGCAGAGAGCTCTAGCTTGCAGGACAGCGTGATGGCAAGGTGGGGTTCCCCAGTGTCCCCCTGTCCACGGTGGCTGTGCCTTGTCCCTCAGGGGCTCTGCGATGGCTGAGGCGACAGCACCACCTTGTGCCTCAGCTCAGCTTGGGGAACAAACTGCAGGGACAGCCCCGAAGCTCCCTCTCGTGGCTCCTGCAGCAGAGTAGGTCACACCACCCCCGAGCAGATGTTCATCCCTTGACGTGCAGGATTGAGAGGAGGTGTGAGGGCAAACCAGACCTTGCAGCTTGCCTGCTTCCCAAAACAACGCGTTTGGGAGAAACCATCCCTGGACATGGCAGGACATGGCACATTCATGCTCTGTCTGCCCCCAGCTCCATCCACAGGAGCTGGGGTCCACACAAGGACATGGTGCAGGCAAAGGTTTATCCTCTGGGCAAGACAAGTCTGGATTTGATAGCCCAGACTTGCTTCTGCAGGTCATGGTGCATTATTTCAGGAGCTACCAGGTTCCACTCAACCTGTTCCCAAAAAAACATCTGAAGGGCTGTGGGGCTTCAAAAGACATTCAAAGCCAAGGGAGGTGTCTTCATCTGTGACCTGCTGCTACAGTGCTGGGACTCATAAATACTAACCTTACAAGCAGCTGAACCTAAATCACCACCTTCTTTGGCAGTTTATGGTTGCTTTAGGAGAATGCTCCCTGCAAACATGCTGTTGCAAGGTCGACACTGGCCACAGGGCTTTCCACACCTGTGGCTTCAAAGCTGGCACTTCTAATAGATTTGGCACAGAGCTGGGGGGATTTGCCCATATGAGGTTGTCCCTAATCTTTTCCAAGTGATTTCTTCTCCTATTGCAAGCACTTTCTCATTTCACATTGTGATGAAACCCGGCTCCTTCTGAAGTTTTCCCCTGGAATGATCCAGAGGGCTGAGAGATTGCAAAACCTCTTAGTGCCGTCTTATCTGCCAGTGCTTGTGCTGTGCTCCAGGCTAAACACAGCTGCTGCCAAACTGAAAAGATGAACTTTTTCTTAAGGACAATACGATCTCCAGACCAAGTGTAAGGAGCTTTTTAAAGGGTATTAGTAGCTTTAGATGTAGGTTTAGCTGCATCTTTGCCGCCCGAGAAAAGTAATGACTGTAGTCCTGGTCTCTCATGCTCATCTCATACCTGGATGCTCCAGGATACCTGATGTGCATTCCTCTCTCTCAAAATTGCAGGATAATTTTCCTCTCAAGCCACAATAAAGAAGTGCAGTTTTTAGCCCTGTTCCTCTCTTTCACTCCATGCAACATCAGTTTTTTCATTCCTAACCACTGTGCTGCACAACTGCCCTCAGCCCTCCTGCATCCCCTGCCTCCCACTTGACCTTTGCCTAAGCTGCTCTCCAACAGGATGGAGATGCTTCATGGAGACTGCCAGCCAGGATCTCACCACATTCTACTAGCAGGAGCTTAGTATTGTGAGTTAAAGCCTACATTCCCATGTCCCTCACCACACAGGCTGAACTTTCCAGGGAATATCAGGCCTGATGTCGTGCCAGCCTTGTCCACTATCGATGAGATAATGTCTCTTAAATCTGGATCCCTGACACTACCCTCCCTTTTGCCTGTGGCTGCATTCCAATTTCAGGACAGAAATGACCAAGAGAAATATGAGAGGTTAGAGACATTCTTGGCTTGGAAATCATCAGCCTGTCGTGGAAAGGAATGTGATCAAAAAGAGACATTGATGGTGTTTACTTTGAAGCCCATGGTGTGTGGTGCACTTAAAATACATGCTGTTCTGAAGCAGCTTTGGGGCTGCAGGTGAACCTTGCTGAAGGCGGTGGAACAGGTATTTTTGTTGGCAGAGTGTATTGGGTCAAGAACAGCCCTTAAAAAGGATAATGGTGCATCATGATTTTTTATATTGTGGATGCTGTTTTCCTCCAGCCAGGAAAGCCAAGGGATGAACAGGCCCTGAGTCCTACTGTTCTATACAGGTGATAGCAAGAATGCTGCCAAATGTCACTTTGAGTGCCTGCCTCGTGGGGTTGGGGTGTTTTCAGATGGTACATGGAGGCTGCTTCAGAGATGCATGTGAATCCAGGATAAAGCTCAAAGCTGGCAAGGATGTGTTTGTGCTGAAGTGTGTGGAAAGTGACAGCCATGAGCTAGTTTGTCAGAATTCGCTTGCATGGACAAAACCAAAAGTCTAACACAGCTTGAAGGAGTGGACAGAGCCCAGAGCAGCCTTGGTTCAATAAAAGCACAGTGACTTTTGAGTTTGGGTTGGAAGGGGTATCAAAGATCACCAAGATCCACCCCCCTGCATGGACAGGGACACCTCCCACCAGCCCAGGCTGCCCCAAGCCCCATCCAACCTGCCCTTCAACACTGCCAGGGATGGGGCAGCCACAGCTTCCCTTGGCAACCTGGGCCAGGGTCTCACCACCTTCACAATGAAGAATTCCCTCCTCATGTCTCACCTCAGTCTCCCCTGGCACACTGCATCCAGCTCTGGAGACCCCAACACAAGAAGAATGTGGACCTGTTGGAGCGTGTCCAGAGAAGGGCAACAAAAATTATCAGAGGGCTGGAGCACCTCTCTTAGGAGGACAGGCTGGGAGAGTTGGGGTTGTTCATCCAAGAAAAGAGAAGACTCCAGGGGGACGTTATAGTGACCTTCCAGTACCTGGAAAGGAGCCTATAACAAGGCTGGGGAAGAGCTGTTCACAAGAGCACATAACTAGATCTTTAGAACCTTTAGAGGTCCCTTCCAACCCAAGACATTCTATGATTAACAAGAAGCATCCTTCATTCTTTCAGAGCTATTCAATTGTTTCAACAGCCCTTTTCCTACTGGAGCAGCTTCCTCTCCCAAGGCCACAACCATGGGAGGTAACCTGGGTGAGAAATTGAGCATGCTGTTTGTGTGCTGGTGTCTGCAGCACGTGTGCTGGAGACGGAGGAATCCAATAATTTTTGTTGGCTTAAGCAGACAAAAATGTGGATGAGATCCCTGCCAGCTCAAGAAAGTGCTCCTGTCACACCAACAAATTCCCCCAGTGGCCTCAACTGCACAGGTGACAGCACCAGAGCATGTGTTGAGGAGGAGAGATTATGGAGTGCTAATGCTTTAAAAGGCCTCAGCTCTCCCAAAGGCTGCAAACATGAGCACACTTGAGAATATGTTACAAACAGCCCACCCAGCAGCATTTTTGCAATAAACAAATCACAAGCACTAACAGGTGGAGGGCACGGGCTGTCAGGGGAAGAAAGCTCAGCTTGGTGAGCACCCTGTGCCAGCCAGACACAGACAGGATGAGCCACCAGCCTGACAACCTGATCTTAAGTAACACAAGCTCAGCTCACATGCCTCTTTCTCACCATCCTGTATTGTGATAGCTCCCAAGGCACCCCAGAAATGGCATCAGTTTTCCAGGGGATGCAGCTCACAGCTGCCCTGATGGTGCTGTGCATGTCACAGCCTCACAGCAATCAAGTGAAGCTATTAAATATCAAGTACTTCCCATGAAGCTGACATTTCTAATCTCCACGCTGCCTTCCCTTTTCACACACTGGTGGCTGGGGCCTTTCCCCACTGCGAGGGGCTTTTTCCCCACCCTTATTGCTCCCTCCCACTCACAGCTGAGAATTAAAAGACATAATAAAAGGCCCCTTGCACTGGAGGGGGAGCATCAGGGGGGGAAAGCAGGTCCCTTGTTTGAGCCTGAGATTCATCTGCCTCTCCCTGTGGAGATGAAGAGGCCCTTTCACCCCAGCAACCAGAAGGTTGAAGCTGGATATGTGCTTACCAGCGTGGCCGTGGCTGGGAGCTGCCAGCCTGGGGTCTGACAGGGGTGACATTTCTACCTCAGATTAGACGGGACGGTGCAAAAACGCATTAGAGTTGCTGGGGAGACTGCCCCTTCATAAGGCTGCACGCTTGGGAGCGAGCTGCTGTAGCTATGAAACCAGGCCATGGCGTGGTGGCTTCAACCCCTTTCTGCAGATTAAGGTTAATAAGAGCCTCCCCAGCCCGCCGTGCCCACCGTGCTCTCCCAGCAGAGTGCAGACCGGACAGAGGTGGGAGCCCAGCGCCAAGAATATCCCCTGCGCCCCCGCTTTTGTTCTCCGCTTCTGCCCAGTGATTTTCATTACAAATATCCTCTTACCATGCACACATGGTGGGAGAGAAAGGGGGGGACTGGGCCCCACACAAAGAGAAAGAAAAGGCTGCTTGCTTGAAAACCAGTAATTACAGGGCTCGGGCTTTCCTGGCAGAGGATTCATACGGATTCGACATGGGCAGCGTTTCACACGTACGGCCCCTCCTGGGGCCAGCTCCTGTTTTGATTTCATTATCAGCAAGCTGGGCTGCCAGGGGAACTTCTGCCCCAAAATGAGTTTCCAAAAGGGGACAGTTGCATTTCTTTTGTTATTTGCTTTAAAAGCAATTTTGCTGCTGCCCCCAGAAGCCTCTGTTTTCTTGGGTGTGCGACGGGAGAGCACAAATGCCATGAGCTGGTTTGTCATCAAAATGCTGTTGCTGCCTAGAAATAGGGGAAATCTTCTCTGTGGTCACCACCTATCTCAGCAAGATCTGGAGGTTTTGAAACAACCCTTCAAACATCTCTTAACCCCAACACATGACTTGTGAAGAATATGCTCTTAAGGTGTTTATGAAGATAAGCATATTCTCTGATTCTCCTTTTACAAGGGAGGTAAAACATAACCCACATATAAAGGGATGGAAGTAAAGCCTTGCAGGACTGAAATTTGACCTTTTGTACCCTCTTACCACAGGTACTGTGTGATTTTCTTCAGTTCAAGCTGTATGACTTAGCACAGCACCCAGACCTCTCCACCATTAGGATGTCTGCAGAGCTCTAGGTCAGCTTAGCAACCTAATTTTACAGATGGGTGAAACGATGGCTCAGAACAACCAGGCCAAGTTCGTGCTGAAGGTCCTAAAGAAGAAGAAAACAAACTGCCTCCTCACCACTCAGAGTGTGTTAGCAACAAACACTCCTCCTGTTCACTGACACATCTTCATATATTGTACACACACGTGAAAGGGGGCCTGTTTGGGAGTAATTTTGCACCATTTCTCGGGGCAGTGTATTTTGGGGCCAGTTTTTCACCCTCCTGGGTGCTTTGCCAAGAGCTCTAGGAGATTGTAGGTCACATGGCAGGGGCAGGACTGATGACAAGAGCCAGAAAACTCTGTAGGAAAGATGTTCCTGCCATTAGCACACACACTTTTAGGCAAGCTTCCTTGATCCTTTGTGGTTTTATGATGTGTACAAGACAAGGACCAGCACATCAAACAACTCTGCAGTCTCAGAGATGAGGTACCATCATTTGATGACAAATATTTAGAAATCTCCTGTCGTGGACAGAGCCCCATAGAACTGAAGTAATCCCTGTCCCTGAAAGCTCACAAAGTCAGCATCTACCTGCACACTCCTGGGTGCCTGGATCCATTATTCTTGGGCCAAATAAGAAGTGGGAAGTTTAGGTTTCAGGCAACACCACTTGCCTGGTATTAAAAATTAGCCCCAGGGTTATGGGTTGGATCCTCATAAAGACAACACCATTTGCAAAACTCAGACCCAAGCACAGTGTTTGGTTTCCAAACACCTGGAATTTTGCTTTGGTTCTGTCTCTCAATTCCCATCCTCTTTTCTTTCTCTCCTTATTTACTGTTCATTTCCATGGGTCTTAATTTCCTGCACCCTGAGCCCTGCTGAGACCAGGCTCTGCCTACACGGGATTGCTCACTGCAGCCCTTCCCTCTTCAGGGAAAGGTCAGGCATGGAGGTTTAGTGTGCTGGGAAGAAAAGCAGCAGCAGACAGACAGAGAGCACTCATAAAAATCTGGCTGTGAGCCTCTCTGAGAAAATGTCAGGTTGGGGAGGCTATAATAGCTTTAATCTGCAGTACAAGGGGATTAAAAGACTCGTTCTCACAGGACAAAAAAAGGAGCAGGGCGGAAGAAGCGGAACAAGGGGAGAATGAGGCTGCAAGGGCAGGAAGGGAGAAAGTTAAAGAGCTCAACTCTAAAGAGCATCAGGATTCAAAGAGCTCCATCTTCGAATGTAATAAATGTGAAGTGGACTGCCTGGAAAAGGGGCTTTAGCCTATGGCTTTGCTTTTGCTTTTTCACACTAAGCACACACACTTCAGCCTTCTTCAATCAAGCCAACTTGTTATGTTTGGCTTTGTTGATTTTCAGGGGCAAAGGAGTAGGAGAGGGAAACAGAAGGTTAATGAGGCTCTGCCAGATGTGACACTTGAGAGAAGCAGTGGGCATTATATTTTTTTAAACAGTGGTTTATGGTCTTTGATCCTCACCCCTGCTGTCCCTCCTCCAGCATGTCCCTCAAGCCCCCCTTGTCCTCAAGGGCTGTGGAAGAGTGAAGGGGCCTGGGAACAGGAAGGAAGTTGGCAGAATTGTGGGACACTCTCCTCAAGTGCTGCTTGAGCAGCCTTTTCAGCTGCTCAGTGAAGCCAGGAGATGAGTGCACAATTAAAAGGGTAAGGAAAGATGGCAACTTTAAATGCTTTTCAAGAGGGAGAAAAAAAATAACCCAATGCATCAATTGAAGCAGATGTAAAGGCCAACGAGCCATCAACATGGACAAGAAAGCTGTGCTCCAAAAGGGAAACCAGGTAGTCAAAGCCACTGCAAGAAACAAGGTTTCCTAGGGCTGGACCCTCAAATCAAGGTAGGACTGATCTACCAATTAGTGGGGAGCTTTGGACATATTTACAGTAGGACACTGGTCATATTCTCCTTGAAGACAAGAGGACTCTTCCCCCACCTGGGAGTAAAGACATACTTTAGTCTTTAAAAGTCTTTGAATAAATGGCAACACAGGAAGGTACATCAGCCACTCAGGAATCTGGAGTTTCCTCCCATTAACCCACTCACCAGCCCATGAAGAGGGAAGCTGGTTTCTAGCAGTCCACTGGGGTAAACAGGACTGCAACACTGCTCTGACCCTCTGTTATCAAACTTCCCAGCTCAGCAGGCTTACAAGAGATGCTCCAGGACATCAGGCAGAGTCAAAGGTCTAAGGCAGGTTCTCTGGACTATTTTAGCAGTCCCAAGTGCTGGGGACCAGATCATGGTTTGTGCACCAGTTGTACTCAGAAGGGAAAAAAATTAGACTTTGTAACATAATAAGTAAGTTCCAGACAGGAATTCAGAGTATAGCATATCCAGTGGAGACAGGGGACTGGAATGGCATTAAGGTAGGAAGAATATAATTACCTGAACTGGACTCTGGCCAGGATAATGGTATTAATGTATTTCAAGAAAGGCAGAAGTGCCAAAACCTGGATTTTACATTTAAATCCAGAAGATGGCAAATCATAGCATCCTGATTCCATTCTTCTAACTTTTGGCTGGGAAGAGAGATCTTCTAATAGGTTTTCACCCTTTATGCCCTACTGCTTGTGGCCGTGATGGGAAAACCCACCCTTAGCTTGCCTTGGGAAGCCTGATACCATCCCAGTAGCTCCCAATGCCATCCCAGTGGCTCCAATGCTCTGCTACAAGGCACACATCACCAAGGCAAACATCAATCCACCCCCTGTAACTCACCCAGAGGCAATAAAGTCACACTCAGTCACAAATGCAGGCAGAAGCTCTCCTGAGCACAGCCCCTAGTTCGATCTGGTATTAATTATCCACTGTTCTGCAGAGATAAAGGCTTAATCCTCTGGCTGTTGACACTGGAAAGGGACCAACCTACCCTGGGGTGGATATTATACAGGGGAACTTGGCTTCAGTTCTGATCCCTGCATCATGTGCTGTACAAATGTTCACTGGCTTGTAGGTAATGGATTTCATAGGATGCATGGGATCTTTCCATGGCAGAGATAATCCAGAATAACACATGACCCAAGCATTCATTGTATCAGGTTTTTCTTCCTCCCTCCCTCTATTTTTTTTTCTTTGATGTAATATTTCAAATTTCATGTGGAATTTCTCATTTCCAGACATCCTCTATTTCCTTATAGCTTACCAGCTTTCCTCCTCCAGGACTGATATCAAGGGGAACTTCCTAAGCAGCAGTGCCCAAGGGATGAGACATGGGTCTGCACAATCCCTGCTCCTCTGTCTTTCACTTTCTTCCAGGAGAAAGGCCAAAGATCTCCACATTGCTTCTCTGGTTCTCACTCACTAGAAAGCCTAAATCAAGAAGTTTGCTTGTCAGAGAGAAAGCTGCAATGCTGATGCTAGCTACTAGAGATGGGAAAACTGTTCCCATTTCTGACCAAGCTGCTAAGGACTTGGGTCTTCCCCACATCTGAGCAGTCCCACTAACGCCACCGTGTGCCAGGAGGGGAAACCACTGTTCCAGACCCATTGTCCCACCGGCCCTCCTGCCCCAGCCCAGCATATTGGGACACCTGGGGAGATGCCTTCTCCTCCCTTTCCCACTCCCACCTGGGGGCTTTCTTCCCTCTCCCCTCCTTGCTCTTCTCCTTCCAAGGGCTGTCTTACACGCAGTGTCTTGGCAGAGGCAAATTTGAAACCCAAACACAGAAACGAGGTTAAAACAGAGTATATTGTACAGAGAGTCAGAACACAAGTCACCAGTGCTTGGGAGAACTGCTTGGTTCCCCATTTAACACCACAAGAGATTCTCAGGACAGCACTCTGCTACACAGACTTGTTGTGGCTGCACCCACAAACAACTGATACCAGGGTTTAAATACAGAAAATAAAACAAGGAGTCAGTGCATGGTGGCTCTTTTTCTGGACAACACAAAGAAACAAGCTGTGGCTCAACAAAACATCTACTATTTAGCTTACAGTAGTGCCCTGCACCACTGAACCTTGTTGTGCAGACACAAGCAGCTCCTGCTTTCTGGGAGCTTGCAGTCTAACTAGCCAGTGCTGGGGGAAACTGAGGCAGGGGAAATGAAGTGCTTTCCTTAGTGCAGCAAAGCAGTGGGCTGGAAGCAGATTGGCTCTGTCCAGTAGGACCTAGAGTTGAGCACCCACCTGAACCATGGATCTAGATCTACTGTAAAAGAAGCCAATCCCTTTAGCAAGAGGTGGCTCGAGCCTCCTGCACCAACTCCTGCAGAAAAAGGGAGCTTGCTGGGAACATGTCGTACACAATCAGTTAAAGGCTTTTTATTGGCTCATTTGTTTTATCAAAGCAGTACTTCTAGTCTTAGCCGAATAGAAACAAACTTGCAGCCCACCTGAATGCAAAAGTTTGCCTTTGCCACTGGCATGCTCAATTTAATTTGAAAATTGCAGTGAGGCAAAGAACTGGGCTTAGAAAAAAGCTTAAATTTTCATTGATTTTGTGCTCCTTAACAACAAGGTACAAAAAAGATGTACTTGTTCCTATGCTGGTCCTGGGCAGCTCCACCTCAGCTGTGAGAATGGACTAAGATCCAGGAAGGAGAGAATGGGAGCTTGAAGCCAAACCAGTAAGAGCATGAGAAAGGGTTCCAGCAACCCTGGTTTCTGTTTTCCTTGCTCTAAGAAAGGGAGTTCTGGAGAATAAAACCAAGATCTTGCAATGCAAACTCCTGGGGTCTGTTCCCAACCCTGTCACTGACTTCAGAGCATGTGCAATTGAATTGAGTTCATCTCTTTCTGCCCCAGCTCATCCCATGTCATCACAAAGGAGATGTTGCTACTCCAGCATGTGAGCAAGGCTGCAGAACCAAGGCTCTGAGGCCCCTGTGAAAGGGGCACACTCCAAGCAGTTGCCTGCTCCAACTGTAAGTCATTGCTGCACCATCCCAGCTCCACACTGGCTCTCAACCTATGGTCCTCAGAGTTCCTCAGAGCCTGCCAGCAGAAATGGCAAGTTATTTCCATCGGGAGAAATTAATATTGAGTCATTCACATAATAAAAGAGGTCAGGGTTAAAGGCAGGGATGCCAGGGCTTCCTGGCAGAGGGGAAATGTAAGCTTGTCCTTCCAATGTCACACCCAGTGACTGAAAGCACTGTGCTAGACCTCTGCCCTCATGTGGAGCTGGCAGTGCAGTCTGCAGTCCATCTCTGAATGATGCTTTTCAGCAAACAGTCTCTTCATGATATCCCTAATCAATGACAGACTACAAACTTGGAGCTCCAAACCCATAAATTACTGAGGAAACAACACCAAGAAAGTACACCATCAGCATCTAGGAAGTCACCAAGGACAAACAGGGCTATGCAGCCTCATCCCAGGCTGATGGCTGCTTCTCCTACTGCCTTCTCCCCACTCCTCAAGACAGGTTATGTACTAAATGGAAGTCATAAGAAGAAGAGGAACAGCAGCCTGGCAGTGCAGGACAGGGTGAAGAGGCTGCTCCAAGTGGATATTGTGCTTAAGTGCATATGAGAGTGTTGCTTCCCAGCCTGCTGCTGGGAATTATTTGAGATAATCCATTTGGAGCATACTCCAACCATTTACCTCATCTACTCTTAAGATACTTGACACACATGCTCCCTCCTATTCCAAGCAGGTGGCAAGTCTACCACCTCAAAAGTGCTGAGAAACTGCTCTGATAAGTGATGCAAAACAACTTTGATTCATTACATTGGATTCTGCCTAGACTTGGAATGTCCTTAAAGTGCTCCCTAAAAATATACCTGCTAATCCTTCCCTGTATTTTCACACAAACACACACCCAAACAGCAGCACATACTGCTGGGTGTCCAGTATGAAGCTGCTGCCTCTGGAAAAAGCAGAGTTTCTGCTTGCACCACTGTGCATGTCGGAGTTACATCCCCTTCTCTCCAACCATGCCACAGAGTATCCAGCTCCAAGAACCAGCAAGCTCCCTGAAATGCATCATTTGGTACTGTAACACAGACACTAGCTGTGATCCTGCACACTTCCACCTTGCAAGGTCACTCCTTTCCAGCACTTTCATCTGTAGACAACACAAGGAGCAGTGTCCCCTTGTTCAATGAAACCCAGTGCTGTTCAGTTCATCTTTCTCCCAGAAAATAACACCAAAACAGGATAACAAGCCAGTCTGTTGGGGAATATTCTCCATTTCCACCTGCCCTGTCACAAACCTGACAGCTGGGCAATGTCAGCTTGCAAAATTCCTCAAGTTTTGGGTGATCCAGAAGAGCAGCTGTCAGGTGAATATGCCATGTAGGAAGCTTCCTAGAGCCCCCTGCACACAGCTGTTGCAGGAGCAGGCCTAGTGAACCAAAGCACAGGGACACAGAACCAACAACAGAGCTGAGGTGGTGATCTCAAGCCCATTGCTGTGGTCTGATTGTCCATGACATGCATCTGATAGTCCTCCTGGGCTTAGAGGTGCTCACTCCTCTTCCAGATCTTGCTGTGACAAGGACTTGTGTGGGAGCTTATTTACTGCCTCTATGTCCCCTATGGGTCAGTTCCTTTTCTCCTGTGCCTTCCAGGTGACAGCCTCTGGGACTACAACATGACTTGGCAGGCAGAATACAAGGTATTCTTCAACTCCAGCTAAGCTACCCTCCCTCTTCAGCCTGGGAACAGTTCTCTTTTCCAGGATCACAGTCTAATCTACTTGCATCCTACTGTTCAGGCAGCAAAAAATGCCAGAACAAGACCATATCAGAGCAATGGCAGGGAGAGGCAGCTTATCTTTGTCCCTAAGGCAGGACAGCAGCTCTGATTTCTACACTGCTTTCGACCTCCCAGTTATTTGGACAGTGGGGATGGGTTCCTGGTGCTGACTTCGGGGCCATCACCCCATCTCCATGCTCCACTCTCTCCCCATCTTCCTTCTGGTAAAATGGATGGTGAGTGACAGGCACAGGGCATGCTGCTTAGATAGCAGGGACAGCATTTGGTTCTCTCTTCAATTCTCCTGGAGAAACAGCTATCAACAAGACCACATCAAGTCTCTGCATGCCAGTACCAGGTGGAGCCTGAGGCCACAAAAGCAGATCTTGTGCTGGCTGCCTTCAGGTGTCAGAGATGTTCAGAAACATGGGGCAAGACAATAGGGCTTGTGGGCAGCCTACATATCCTCCTCAGACTGTCCAGCTCAGCAGCAGTGGGGCATCTTCAGTCCAGACTCTCCATCAGGTCAGCAGAAGAACAGATGCTACATAGCAGAAAAGTCTTCAGCTCCTGACATTGGGTTTAATCCATCACCCAGCCCAACCAGAGAAGCCTGGAAGCAGCCTCATTTAGCACTGGCTGGACAAATTCTTTACAAGAAGCTCCCAGACATGTTCAGTAAACACTGAAAATCAAATCATCCCATGCCTGTGGCTGTTTCTTTCCTCCACTGCTGGCTACACCAGCCCTGGTTAATGTGCTGAAATGCCTGCTCTGTCCAGGCTACCAGAGGCAGACGGCACAACAGCTGTGGTCTGGAACTCATGGCTGGAGCCTTTCAGAACCAGGAACTCCAGCAGAATGTCCAGGAGGCAGAAAACCAGGTGCCTGAAATGGAGAGAAGATAAAGGTTAAGCTGGTCAGGACACAGTGGAGCTGGGAGATCAGCTCCAGACATGCAGAAGCCAAAGATCATGCAAGGAAGGAGTAATCTGACTGCCAGCAGGGGAAAAACAAAAGATCTCATACCCTAGAAAAAATGCTTCAAGGGAAGGTGCAGGTTTTTTTCCACCCTCCAAACCAGTAGGTGTTTGAAGCTGCTAAGCAGCACAGAAAAAAAATGCAACCCCTGGAAGGAGGTGGCACATGGATTTCTCTGCAGTTAATCATGAAAACGTTCCTTTCCAAATGCAATGTGATGAGTAAACAGAAAACCACTATCTACACATGGATACAGCTCCCTAAGCTCTTCTAAAAACAACAACCTAAACCAGTATTGGGTCTTCTTTCCTCTGACAGTCCCCTGACAACCACAAACTAAGCAGACCCAACATAATTAACAAGACTGGCTCAATAAACTCCAGCCAGACCGAGGTCCTAGACATGCACCTCCATAATAAGCAAGCCAGATGCCCTTTGATAGTCTAAGTCCAGGAAAATCAGCCAGAAATGTTCTGTCTCCAGAAGCTGGCAGCGTGAACCTCATGGTGAAACGCTGAGCATAGCTTGCAGGCCCCCTCACACAGGTTTACCAGGGTAAAGAGACTATAATCCAGACCATAAGCCACATACCTGTTGATGACAGGCTGGCCCAGCGACTCCAGTACCAGATTCCAGCTCATCTGGCATTTACTCGTGCCAAGGATTTCTTGGATCACATCTGTCAGAGACAAAGCTTTAGCAAATGCACATTTCCATGGTAATAAAATAGGGTCAAGTCTTCTGCTGGTGGCTCCTAAATCAGAGTTTGTGATGGTGCTGTGAGCCTGAATCAGCCCATGCCCAAAATGACGACATAAGAAAACAGCTAGAGACAGAACTGAATGCCAGGAGAGCATTCCAGCCTGGAAGGGCACATACTGGTAGGACTTTTTCATCCCCAAAGGATAGAAAGGGCCCCTTACTCTACAGAAGGGAGTTAAAAGTTCAAACTGCACTCACAGGGATTAGGCAGCAGCTGCTTTAATGTCAAAGGTCCCTGTGTCAGACTTTGAGAGGGAAATCCAGTGCAGCTGGGCTCATGATTTGAGGACAGTGGAAAAGCCACTTAGGAGAGTGAGAAGCCAAAGGCTTTGCCTTAAGACTCTCATCAACACTGGGACCCTCTGGCAGCAGGTGGGAGCACAGTGTGGCACTGGCCTTCCTGAGCCCTACTCTGTTGGAGGTGGCTCAGCAGGAGTTTCACCAGCAGCACTAAGCACAGAGCATGGGGCCAGGCTGCACCTGGAAGCCACCAGCACACTCCATCCTTTCTCTGAGCTGTGCTGCTTCCCAAATGCTTATTCAAACTACCTAGAACTGGGAAACTGTGTTTTTTGCTTGCAGGAAACCATTGAAACCTCAAAGGTCATGAATGTTTCCCAGTGCCTTGGCACAAGCAGGCTGCATCTCAGTGTTTAACCACATTTCCAGAGATGCCAATGTACTGCAGGGCTCCCCAGCCTGTCATGATCATATTATAGAATCACAGAATGGTTTGGGTGGAAGGGACCTCAAAGATCATCTAGTTCCAACCCCCTGCATGGGCAGGAACACCTCCCACCAGACCAGGTTGCAAGGGCATCCAACCTGCCCTTCAACACTTCCAGGAATTGGGCTTCCGTGACTTCCCTGGGCAACCTGGGCCAGGCTCTCACCACCCTCACACTCAAGAATTTCCTCCTCATGTGTCACCTCAGTCTCCCTCTTCCAGTTTTCATTCATTCCCCCTTTTCCTCTCGCTCCTTGCCCAAGTCCCTTCCCAGCTTTCCTGGAGCCCCTTCAGGCACTGGAAGGTGCTCCAAGGTCTCCCCAGAGCCTTCTCCAGGCCAAACAACCACAACTCTCAGGCTGCCTCTGGAGCAGAGCTGCTTCAGCCTTTGGATCATCTTTGTGGCCTCCTCTGATCTCACTCTAGGAGCTCTATGTCCAGTCTCCCACACTTCTCCTCTCTCATGGGCAGCTGACATCTCTGGGGCACACTTACTAGGCAAGATCCCCATCAGGCTCTGCAGGGCCTGCTCTGCTGCTGCTTTCTTCTGTTCCTCTGTCCTGGCTGGTTTAGGCACTGCTGGTAAAACTCCTCCAGGCCAAATGGATTCCTGCAGCAACTGGAGGTACTGAACCCAACGCTGGGTGCAGGTCAGATTAACCACCTGGACTTCCAGCCACCTGGGGGCACAAGAAGAGAGAAAGATGAGGAAAAGTCAGGCTTGGTACCAACCTGGGAGTTTTCTGCCCATCAGAGGCCTTGGAGAGGGACATCAGCTGGGTAAGTTAAAGCACAGTTTCCAAGTCTACACTTTAAACATTTTCACAAGGATTATTTTGCTGAGTTTCCCCATACACCAGAAATAGATGTATATTCCCTACCTTACAGGCAGAAACACACATATAAAGTCACAGGGGGAAAAGCAAAAGCCATGAGAAGCTCCATCCCTTTTGGTCTCCACGGGAAACCAAATGAGTAACTGGTCCCTAAAGGGAGCAGAGCTAGGGGATAGGACTGGCCTTAACCTCCTAAGTTATGTCCATGCACAAGCTGAGACAGAGCTGAAAACCTCCAAAACTGGTGTTTAAACTCCAAAACAACCACAGTGTCTGATTGGAAAGACATGAGTGTGTCTGGTGACCAGTCCTCCTCTCATCATCCCTTTTCTACCAAAACAGTCAAAGGTGTCTTGTCTGGAGACCAAAAAACATGCTCCCAGGAAAGCAAGGCACAACCAACCTGCTGCTTTGCCCTCCTCTCACCCCCCTGCTTCCCCGCTGTCTCGCCCTGCTCCATCCACTGTTGGCAAGCAATGAAATCATCACTGCTCCCATCCAACCCCCCATGCTGCACAGCTATTAAAAGGAAAGTTAGGTACCTGCCAACAAAACTGCTGTTCAGCCCTCCTGCTGGGCCAAGACTATGTCCTTTAAACAGCAACAACCTGCAGGAAT
>NW_009954181.1:476684-483704 GCF_000747805.2 Chaetura pelagica
AGGAATGCTGATGCACAGAGGGCTCAGAGGAATTTGCAGCCTGCACGGGAGAGATGTGTCCACACCACCCAAGTGCTGGCCAGGGGAAGTTTCTAAATCAATCATGCAGACCTTCTTGCCCAGACAAAAATCACTTCCCTGTGTGACAGCAAAAGCCACAGCTGTCAGTCAAAACCAGCCACTGCCTGAAAATCTTTCCCCCTAAAATAAGGAGAGGCCAGTAGACAAAGCCCCAGTGCCACCAACGTCAACAGGAGGATCCCCATCAACTTAGCAAGACCAGGTCTTGGCAGTGCAGCACTGATGGTGACGACCTGCTGCCACCATCTTCATCAGCAGGAGGCTCCTGAGGAAGGAGTGGAGCGTCAGCCCAGGGATGGGGCTGGGAGAAGCCTTGTGATTTTGCCAGTCCTTCAAGAGTCCCCGAGGAGAAGAGTCCACAGGCAGGGCCAGGAGACCCGTTCCTCTTGGCAGCTGGCATTCGTGCTTGCAATTCCATCACCACTACGCCCCGGCAGCTCCCAGCACATCCAAGAGCTTGGGCCCTGCCAAGGCAAACTTTATTTAACCTGCGCTCTGCCAGACTGTCTGCATTCTTCCCAGGCAAGGCACTCGGGCCAAGGGCTGTCTTTCCACACACAACCAGGACAAGGCAAGTGGAGAGTTGGGAATAGGAACACCCCAAGGTAGCCAGGGGGTAAGGAACAGCTGGAAGCCATCAGCAGGAGCCTGGGCAACAACATGATGGTCCCTTCTTCAGGACAAAACAAGGTGCCTAGCTGCAGGTCTTGCACACCTAGGAAAGACCAGCTGTAAAGAAAGAGCATTAAAAACCTAAAAATAGGCTTTGTTGCAGCAGTAAGGCCTGTTATGGCTCAGGGAAAGGTCTTACAGGACCATGGGCAATGCTCCTGGTGATCCCACCAACTGGAAATGGGGAGACCCAGCCCTTACACTGAGCCTCACCAAGGACCCTGAGCACTGATGTTGCTACAATATAAAGCCAGAGATCCAAAGTAGCTTCTACCTCTCAGGAAGGACAAAATGTCACAGCACAGTCGTGCCTCGGAAAAGGCTTTGTTTGAAATACAATTGCTCAAAAGGGTTCTTATCTCCAGCCATCAGTAGTTTAACACCCTGGATCACGTTAAACCCTCCAGCCATCCCTGACCAAATTAAAGTGTTAAAACTGTGGCTCCTCTGGGGGCAAGAGCTTTGATTAACATGGTTTTTCATTAACATGTTTTCTTATACAACCTTCTTTCCTAATTGAGAAAACATTTAACAAGCAACAGAAGTTCTGAGACTTGGGGACAGAGCTGCAAACAGTACAACCCTGCATCTAGGGAGATCGGACTGAATGTTGACTTGAAATTGATCTCAGCAAGTCACCATCCTTTAAAAGGCTGCAGAAAGCAAAGAACAAGATTTCTTTTTCTTAGGAATGTTCCTAAAATAGCAAAAAATTCAAACAAATAGTGGGTAGAGTGAAAGCTGAACTTAAAGAAGACAGGACATGTTTCCAGACAGCTCAAGAGCGGGCTGAGAACTGACAAATGCTGAGAGGCCCCACACAAACAACCTGCCATTCCTGGCTCCTTTATTCCCATAAAGCCTCCAGAACCTGGCAATGACCTAGAAGTACCACCTATCAACCTGATCACAAGTGCATGCACTGTGATTCTGCAAGTGATTACAGGTCTTAGTTCCCACAATAGCAAACCACAGTTGATGGATTCTATTTTTTTCCACTTACTCTGGCAGCTCACTGCCTTCCTCTTGGGGAAGCAAAGAGGTAGGATTTGAGGCCAGCTCCATTGGTGTTGTCCCACCTACACCTCCATGCAAGCTCTCCAGAGGAAACCAACTTGCCACATCATGTGGTGCTCAGACAGCAGCACACTCACTGCTAAGAAAGGGTGAAGAGACACCCAAACTTAAGAGCACACAAAAAGGAAGGAAATAAAAAGGAAAGGGAATAAGAAAGAAGAAAGTGGAACCACAGCTGGGTGCAAATGGAAGGAAAACTAAAGTCACTGTGCTCTGGGTTTGATGTTGCCAGTCTATCAGCGTGGGGACTTTTTCCAAAAGCACTGGGAAGAGAGGAATTGTCAAGACTGGTTCCTCTGGCTCAGCATCCTCCTTGAGAGAGCAGCTGATGCCCTCAGATACTCTGAAAGAAAACACCAAAACAGAGTAACCTGCATTTTCCTCCCTACTCTCAACCTGCACCTGTTGAAGTCCCCACCAACACTCTCTTTGGGGGATGCTGCTGCATCAGGGGACATGGATGAGCAACAGTTCTGGTGAGGAGCAAAGCAACTCCCCAGCTCTCAAACGTAGTTGCAAGTCATGGAAGGTCACACCAAGCTTTACTGAAAAACCCTAACTGAGTAAACTCCAGCTTTTGATAGATCATAGAATGGTTAAGGTTGGAAGGAACCTTTAAGATCATCATTCATGGCAAATTGACCTTTTGATTGGGCAGACTTGCTGCACCAGGATCAGGACCAACAGCTCTCACTTCTCACACAAGAACTCCAAGTATGTGCTGGTCCAAAGCTGCCCTTCGCCAGCAGATCCCAGATGCTTGTTTTTGTCCTATTAAAGGACTGAGCATTTGAGATCCCTGTACCACACCAAAAGCACACAGATGCCTTCTCCCAGGTAGAAATTAATCCGACAAGAAACACAAATAGAACTATCCTTCCTTTTTTTGGATGGCTGATGAGTTACTATTTCCATTCTGCTATTTCACGAAGAAATAGCCTTAATAAGAAAGAAAGAAAAACAAACCCATCACTGATCCATCTCCTTACACATCAGCTGAAACCATAAATAGATAGAAAATGACCTCCTGGGCTCAGACGTTCTTATGCTTTGATAACACCCAATGAAAAGAGACAGACTGCAAAGGCTACAAAGTTCTGGACGTTAGTCTGGAGGTGCATAACTTGCCCATGTTGTAAGGGTCCTCTCTTTGAAATAGCTGCTGATGGAGGAATGAAATGGCTGCTAAAAAAGAGCTGATTTAATGCCCTGGCTTAAGCTGGAACGCCAAGGTCAGCTCAAGGGGCACATGAAGATAGAAAAGGCAGAAAGGACCTGGAATGAGAAACAAGGCCTGGAGGGTACATACCTCAGCCCTCCTCTGGCACCTAGAAGGAACAAGGGCTGCTAAGATGGAGCAGGCTATGGTAAAGACAGATGAGGGGTCAGAAACCAGCAAAACTCTGTGTCTTGACTGGTTTTACCTGGCTCCTGGGAGCTGGATGCTCTCACTGAAGTGGACTACTCAGGGGGTTCACCTGCAGAGAGCTCAGCTCATAAAGTAAAGGCTGGACTGGTTGGATTTGCTTAGTCTAGGAAGTAAAGATGGACCAGAAATGGACAAAAAGACACAGTACTATCCTAACCTCCAGGCAGCTGCTAGAACCTCTGCTTTTCTTGTCCATCAAGGTTAGGATAAGAACTGCTAAGTTCACCTCAACTGAGGAAGAGTTGAGTTAAACATGCTGATTGTAGTTAAAATCTGAAGCAAGAGGTTTGTGATTCCCCCAAACCTGGGGATGTTAAGGATTTAGACCAACACAAACTGCAGCTCACACTAGGAAGAAGACAAAGACAAGAATTCCTCTACTAGTCTGCTCTAGCTTATAAATACAAACAGCTTTATAAATACATGAGCTGTACATGACAGTAGCAGGTCCAGCACAACATCTACTGCTTTCAACCCCAGCAGAAGCCTCCATTTCCCTGTGGTCAGTTAACACAGCATGAATAACCAGAAGCCCAAATAAGACCCACGAGACCAAGGTATTGAAAAGGATTGAAGCAAAAGCAACATCTGGAAATGCACAAGACATTCAAGTATCTGACTTATGAAATCAAGAAAGGCTGGTACTTACATCACCAGACCATCCCACCCTTCGCAGCACTTGTTTCCCAAATGGCTCCCAGAATTGGGCCTCAAACCACAAGAATATCCTTAACTCAAGGGCTCGGAAGGAGCAACAGTTCAATGCTTTGAAGGTAAAACTTTTCTGAGCAAAGCTTGGAAAGCCAAAGAAACAGCTGCAGAGTGCAGTGTGAACAATGGGAAAACACAAATGGAGGGTTTCTGCCCCCAGGTTGGGCTTTTAGCACCTGCTACTTGAGTCCAGGTCCATCTTCTGCAGCCACCAGCAGAAACACATGCAGCTGGTTGCTGACACACTCAGCTCAAACACCTTCAGAGCAAACCCACACTTCTCCAGACCATCAGTAAACCCTTCACAGAGGAAGGAAACAGGAAAGAAAAAAAAAAGCCCTCCATGAATCAAAGAAGACAAAGTATCCTGAGACCTTTTAAACTTCTGGCCAAAGACACACTCAAAAAGTAAACTATCTTTCTTGCCTTACTGGAAATGTTCCTCTCCGGCTGCCCTATAAAACATTTACAGTTGTATCTGTGATGAACAATACGTCCTGTACCCCTGCCTGAGCACACGGTAATGAAGTGTTTGACCAGTGAGGCAGCAGCCCTGAGGCCAAGTGCCTTTCCCTTGGACAGAGTGTCTGCCAGCCCCACACCTTCCAGGCACAGCTCCACTGAGGGCAGTTGCACCAAAAGAAGAAACAAATCAAGCTGCAAGGAGCTCACACTGGTGGCATTTGCAGCCAAGGTGCCTTGATTAGACTTATCAGTGCTTTGATATTGTAGGGTGAGATTTTTCTACCTACTTGACATAGGTAGAGATGTGGAGCTGGCAGAAGCCCTGCAAAAAGTGAGTATGCAGGACTGTGGGGCAGAGAGGAGGAAAAACAGATCATGCTCTACTACCTGTAGGCATGAAACCACATCTCAGTGTTGGGATTTGGGGCTCTGGGCAGCTCTATGTGCCATTTCCTCCAATATACACCTGCTGCAAAAAGAAATCATGTAAATGCACGGGGCTCCAACTCCCATGGCTTCTCCTCCCAGTGAATTAACCAAACTGCTGGTTTTTGCTTTTCTCCAGTTCAATCTCCCTGCAGTGTCAAGGGGCTCAGAAAAGGGGAAGAAAGAAACGTGATTAAAAACAAAAAAAATTGTCCCAAAAGCCCCTTGATTTTTAACAAAGCGTCTTGGCTTTTGATAACATCTCCATCAAGTATTTATTGAGCCAATTAAGCTCTCAGCCATACCCCAGGGAGAGGACAGGCTGTCTCAGCCAGGTCCTGCTCAGAGCAGATTGCTTCATTAGCCCACTTCAGAATCAAAATACATTAAAAAACCATTAACCCTCCACAAGCCAGGGAAAACTCAAATCAACAAGGAGACATTACTTCCTCTCAATCCTTTTCTTCTTTGTCTGCTCTATTTGAAATAGGAAGTTGTTGATTTTTTTTATGTCTGGAAAAAAGGCTGGCACATATCAATTTACTGAAACGGAATGACAAGAAAAAGAGAGATGCAGTTAAAATACTGTTGCAATTGTTATCAAAGCACAGAGTGCTTGCTTCACTCTAGTGGCTGGTTTTGGAAGAATGCTGCTTCTAGAAGAGGAAAAAAAAAATTTGTTTGGGACAGAGATTCGAGGCTGGATCCAAAATTTCCAGGTGTTTGGAGACAACTGAATTGAGGCTTGTTTCCAAGCTAATTTTTATTTACTTTACATACACACGAAGACACACACAGTCCTGAGGATCACTTTTGCTGACATACCACAGGCCCATGATTTCTGCTGCTCCTTGCAGCTACAATACAAACAGCCAAATCCAGAGACAAGGAGGAAGATGTCATATGGTTGGTTCTCCTATCTACAAACTCTGTGGCTAGCTTTTAGGCTGGGGTGCACACTTGCACCACCACAGGAGACAGGACCTTTGCTGCCACATACCTGGGGCTGCCAGTACAGCCCCTTGATGTGCAGTTACAAAGGTTCTTACTAACCCGAATCAACTCCCCCAAACAACAAGCCAGAATAGTGAATGGGTTTAGCTGCTCCAGCTGTACTGACATTCCAGTTTTGGCAGCTCATTTCTGCCAGCAAAACTCAGAGGTGCTGCCCAAGCCCAAAGTGGGAAGCTACCTGCCAGCTACAAAGCAAAGGAAAGTGGGAGCAGCCATGCTAGGAAAGCTTTAGCATAAACCTTTCTGCCTGATGCTGGAGCCTGAAGAGAAGGAGTCAACCTGTGGCTTTGATGTCTTTTTCAGGGATAAAGCAGGGAGGGCACAAGGGGCCCCCACAGCAAACACCTGCCCACGCCCAGCCATGTCCTACCCCAGGGTACCCCCTATACACGTACAGCTCAGCTTTGCACCAACCCCTCGGTGCAACCTGGCACACAGATGAGGTCTGGATCACCCTCTCACTGTTGGACATGGACCCTGTGAGGCTCCAGATGGCCAGAGCTGGGCAGAATTGCATGCCCATGGGCAGCATGTTTCCAGCACGCCCAGAGCTGCAGGTGCTTGGCTGCCCAAGCAGGCAGGTTTACTCAGGGACATTTAAGAGGGTCAGGCAACACTACATGCCAGTGGCACTTTCAAGTCAAGAGGATCAAGGAGGCTGCCAAGGGTCTTTGTTTTTGCCAGTTCTGTTGGCACAGAGATCAAGGAAGAAAGAAGAGTAAAACCAGAAAAAAAAAAACGTGTAGTAAGCAAGTCCCTGAAGCTGTGAGCTCCTTGACTTACACCAGCAGTTGCACAAGTGTCCACAACACCTGGGCTGACACCAACAGGCTCCAGGCACAGAGCCCCAACCTCAAGACGACAGCAAGAAGGTGAGAGCAGCCTGGGGTTGTGCACGGGAGTAACCCCCAGCAGCAGCCCACCCAAACCCATCTTGTGGCACTGTGCCACATCCCTGCTGAAGGAAGAAGGTTTTGCAGCACTCTTTGGACCAGCACAGATGTCCAGACTGCTGAAGGACCCCAATCTTGGCTGCAAGGATCCTTTGCTACCTCACTGAATTGACAGCTCAGATTTGTCAATCACAAGCCACAGATATTGGTCTGAGAAGTTCTCACTTGATGGGGCTGGAAGCTGAGTGATGC
>NW_009954181.1:483768-488060 GCF_000747805.2 Chaetura pelagica
GGCACTGGCTTCCTTCATGTGGAAGAAGCAACACTTGGCAAGCTCTAGCACCTCAAATCAAAGACAACCACTTGCTGCTACAGTCTTCCTAGGCTCCATTTTAGAGTACCTATTCCAAACCTGTCCTGAGTACTACCCAAATGCCCTTTCTCTTCTCTGCTCCCACTCCAGGGCTCAGTGCCCCTCACTGCAACACTCAACAGACAAGCTCTATGCAAGATCAAAGCCCATGACTCCACTCGGGGGTAGATCTGAGCTCAGACAGACTTTCCTTTTCCATGCTAGTTGGTCAGTGGCTGAAACCTTAGAAGAACCAGCTCAAGAGAGGAAACCCTAACAGAGAAAACAAGCTTAAGCCAGCCAGTCTTGCAAAGGGAACCAGATCTAGAAGAACTTAAAAGAAATCACTCTCTTAAAAGTCTGATGGCCACCTGTAATCAGTCTCTGAGCATCCCTGGCTCTCCAACTTCACATCACACAGCCTTGAACATCACCTCCCCAAATCTACCTGTTTTGCCAAGAAATAACAGGACAGCAGACAAAGCCTGGAGGAGCACCAGAGTGACCCAAAGCAAACAGCGAACCAAGCTGTCCTGAGCTCCAGGGTAAGACAAGGATGCTTTGCATTTATTTTAACTCGTGCTCAGTGGAACATGACACCATCAAAGCTGCCTGGGTAGGTCCACACACTCCTTTATATACACACAGATGCTTCCGAGCCCGGCAGGGCTCTGTGCCCCAGCCCTGCTCAGGTTACAGGGTGCAGACACCCAGAGTGCTCTGCCCTCTGCTCTGTGATTTGCACTGCCATGGCTTTCTGTTGTGGTGCATGGCAAGGTTGTAGGAAAAGCATACAAATATGAGTCTGCATCTAAATTCCTCCCAGGTCCATCCCTGGGATCCCAGCAGTCTGCTGGGGTTTGGTGGGGAAGCGGAAGTGGTCCTGGGAGAACCCCAGCAGCAACTGAAAGGCACAGCAGCTCTTGCCCTGGCTCCACCGCTGCCCCCAGCTCATTGTGGCACTGGCAGACCCCTGACCTAGTGACCATCATGACACTGGGGCCAGACTAGGGACAGGGCACAGGGTCACAGCCATGGTTCACATGCTTGCTGTGTATTTTTAACTCTACTTTGACTCACAAGGCTCTAAAAAGCACACAGATGCTCCAATTGCTGTTTAGGTCTTCTACCAAACACCCCCAGAGCCCAGAACAACCCCATCTTCCATTCCTCTCTGCAAACAGGTCCCTGTTACAGCCTCCCCATTAAAGGGAAATGAGCATTTCCAGCCCGTGGGAGGGAAGCAGGAGCTGGACAGAGGAGGGGCGCGGAGCCGGAGTGGGGCTGTGGGTTTGTTTACAGGCACAGACCCAGCATGTGGAGAGTCTGCTGGAAGCTCTGCTTAGCCCCAGGGTCGTCCCTGCTCCCAGCAAGTCTCCTGGCCCCTCTGCCTCTTCTTTTGGCTCCAAAAAAGGATGTCTCCCTGTTACATAATGGGATGAGCACTGCACAGATGCAGCTTGCACACAGGGCCTCCTTTTTACTTAACAATACCTTTTTCGGGCATACAGCCTTCCTCTCCCTGGTTGCCATTAAACTGACAGTCAGGGGAGATGAACAGTGCCTGGCTCCAGCTATTTCAGCTATGGAGAAGAGGGAAAAGAGGAGTGTGGTGGGATGCTCAGTGCAGAGAACAGCAAACAGAGCTGGTTAGGGAAGTTCTCATAATCATCAACAGCAGAGTCACAGCTCTCAGTGTCACCACAGAAGATGCTGTGGGCATCACAAGGGATAAAGTCCCCAAAGAAAAGGGGGATTAGGGTCTCCAGAGAGGCTGGAACTTGTTCTTGGGGTTTTTCTCTTGATTCTTTTGCTCTGGGATGAGGCACACTCAGTGCAGAGAGGCAGCAATGCCCACCAAGGCAGCTGTGAGAAGGCTGCAGGAGCAGCATGCTCCTCACCACATGCAAGCTGGAAGAGGAGTATTCAGCAGCAACTCCTTTCCTAACACCCAAAATATTGCTAGGACATCTCCTTCCCACCATCCTCCATCTAACCCAGCCACTGACAGGAACCTCATCTCATGGAGGGATGAGTGCTACTCATACTTTGTGACCAGCAATGGTTAGAGACAGGATGTGTGCCCAGCTGCTGCTCTGTGTTTGTTGGCCTGGTCTCAGAGGTGGCATGAATGATGCCTTGAACAGCACACGCTCCCAGAACAGCTTCTGGTATGTTCTCCACTTGTACAGGGTACTCAGATGCAGTGCCACCCAGAATTCCAGTGGCCAGGCTGTACTAGGTCTGGCTGAGCAGCAATCAAGTTGCAGATACTGAAATGGAAGAGAAATGCCACCAAATCTATGCAGTGTCCCTGGAGAGGCAGCTGGCAGCAGGTCTGACCTACAGACTCCCTGATCTGCTGGAACAGCAGTGGCCACTTGGGCCAGCCATGAGTACAAGTCTCAGCCACCCTTCTGTGTGGCTCAGGTGCAGGGTGCAATGATAAGCCAGCACAGAGCCCCCTGTTCCCAGCTCTCCTGTACTGCAGAGCATTTACATGCCTTGTCTGGAATATCTGTCTCAGACATTGCCTGCACTCTGCTCTCACACCAGGTCACAGCTTTCACACCAGGCAGACACAACTGCTCTCATGGTCCTGCTCAGCCCCAGCCCTTCACAGGGGGTCCAGGATCACTAAAAATCTGCCACCTTTGATTCAAGACAGGAGAACCTCCACCCTAACACTCCTCCCTTTCAGGAGACCTAAGTGCTGTCCCAAGCGTGGCTTTCAGGGTTGGGATGGTAGCTAGAGCAGCAGAAACAGAGGAGGAAAGTGCCCCCTGCAGCAATCCATAAGCATCACCAGCCCCCTGGCAACAGGTCAGTTCTTATTATGCACTTTCTTCTCCTGTCCCCTTTACCAGACCTGCAGATATCTGAGTGTCCCAGAACAAGAGTCAAAAATAGGGATTTCAGCACAGGCATTTACAGAGCCAGGGACACAGCTGGAAAAGTTGCACTTGCTTCCTGCCCTGATCAGGACACTAAGGAGTCACAGGACTTCCAAACACCAGCTCCAGCCACAGGTTCACCAACAGCAAACGTGGGCTCACCCAGGGCTGTCCAAGCAGAACAGCTATAAACACATTCATCCTCATGCTGCTTCACAAGCACAACTTGCAGAGCTCCACCTCCCAGCACCAGGCACGTGGTGTGTGTGTGACAGACTCTCTAGTGGAAAATACCAATGCCACGTGCTGGTGCTGCAGGCTCCCTGGATGACCAGGACACAGCTTATTAGGAGGTGATGACGTGCCTGTTCAAGCTCTCATACCTCCATGCTTACACACAAGGATTGGGTTCCAGCTCATTTCCCGAGAGACCAGAGCCCATTTTGGAGAAATAGGAGCAACACCCACCTCATCCTACCCAAGGAAACAGACTTGGGAGTGATGGCCAGCAGCCCCTGACCTCAAAGCACTTTGGCAACCTCTGCTGAGGGCATCTTAAATTACCAGCGTGGTTACAATGTGCTGCCCTGCACATTCTGACACTGGCTTTGAATGCCTGAGAGAAGAAATGGTACAGGAGTAGGAACAGCACTGCTCTGAGATCCCTCCTAGCCAAAGTCCTTCCAGGAAGGCTTTCTTTCACTCTAAAGGACCATACCCTCAGCTAGTGACAGTCAACAACATACACAAGAAAACAGAAATGCTCTGTTTGTGTGTCCTGGCCTACTGCCTTACCACACAGAGGCACTGGCTCCAGAAAAGCTTGGCAAGTATCTATGAGCTGGAAAGGAAGCCTGTGGGTCACTGCCCAAGGCACAGGTTCCACTGGCCCTCCACAGATCAGAGAAGGGCGCATCAGTGAGAGCAAAGGCCCTGGGACGCCACGCTCTGAGCTGTTACTTCACTGTTCCCTGTATGTTTATTATCCTTTTGCAGAAAGAAGAAGATGACCCTGGGCAGCACGAGACCAGGAGGCCAACAGAGATGTTTACTCTACACACATGTAGCATCTTTGCAGAACCTTGTTGTTTGATGTGACAGAAAGCATTTATCTGCATTCAGGCAAGAGCCCTGTTTTAGACTTCAACTCTAAAGGCGATGCCACCTCAGAGCTGTGAAGTTGTTTGCTGAGACCTTACCTTTGAATAAGGGTCCCAAAGAGCAGCTGGAAAACCTTTTGGACACTCTCTGTGCACAGCCAGTTCCAGTGATCCATCATCACAAGACGAAGCACATCCAGGGCCAGATCAGCCAAAGCTGTTTCAGAGTCTGTCAGCA
>NW_009954181.1:488205-488676 GCF_000747805.2 Chaetura pelagica
GGAAAAGAAGGGTGAGATGAAGAAGCCAACTCAGCACCTAAACAGACCTGGTGGAAAGCATCATCTGAAGCTCACTCTTTTTCCCAACCACTGCTTGACACTCTTCTCCCCACCCTAACACCTTATGCTACAGGCAGATGACCTGCTGCAGTACAGCCAGTCAGAGGAGCCTGGCCTCATCACTCTCTTATTTCCACTTTCATCCAAGCAGCCCCAACCTCCCTACCAGGAAGCACACAGAGTGCCCAGATGCTTCTCAGTTAAGCCAAGGAATTATCAAACCCTAGTCCACACACAGGGATGGCAGAGTGCCCAAAACAGGTGAGAAGGAAGGCAGTGACTGTAGCCAGGAGAAAGGCACATTGCTGACAACTATTTTCCTAGTCTTCACCAACACTATCCCCTCTTCCAACGTGTAGCTTTACAGGCTCAAGACGCTGATCGGTGTCTGCAGGCTGCCATCGTGTGGCA
>NW_009954181.1:488717-494827 GCF_000747805.2 Chaetura pelagica
AGCAGGAAGACGGATGAACCACGTCTGGATAAACCAGATGCATCAATAAAAACAAAAACTCACACACATGCCTACATACCCCTAGAGACACAGATCCAGGACAGCAGAACCTCTCTCTGATGCTCAGGAGGATGAAAAAATCTACAACAAACACATTCTACTTGCTAGAGAAGTACTTTTAGGTTGCTTGACCCCAAAGCATCATAGGTGTTGGGCTCATGAATGTACCACAAACCTATCCTGACCTTTCCCAATGCCTGGTCCTTCAACCACTCTGCCTACAGAGCCATAGAAGCTGTTCACACAGGATTTACTGCCAGAGATGAAGGAGAGGGATTCTAGATACCAGTGCATCTCCTTCCCTCCTCTTCCTCTCCCTGCTACACACAAGCTGTGCTAATTAACTCCAGGCCATTTCACTCTGCAAAGACAGGGCACGAGTGCATCTGGCAGCTCTTGCTCCTGGCCATGCACAAGTTACTCCTTGCTTGCTTTGCCCTTGGAGACTTGACTTCCCTCTGCTCCTCAGCCCTGGAACAGACTGCTCAGCTTCACCATAACCTCATGTGAAGTGTGGTCAGCAAGCTCTGTTTGTTCCTGTTGCATCCAAGTCCTCTTCCTCAGAGATCTGCTGGCCAACATCTTCTGAGAAGTGGCTCAGTGAGCAAACAGGAACACCAGTTGCCTTTCTAACCAGCTGCTCCCCAGACACTCATTCCTCTCACCCTGCCAGACCAGCCTGCCCTATCTCAGCTCTGAAGCATCACAGGCCTGCAGGCATTTGACATCATTTATGTTAAATTTCCTCAAGAGTTCAGCTAATTTGGCCTGCCTGTATCTTTTGTTTTGTGCAAAGCACTGGCCTCTCATTCCAGTCCTGCTCCCCAGCAGCCCCAAAACAACCATGGGTGTGTTCTCAAAGACTACAGGCAAAGCTGGTAGCACAGGCTGGGTTTCAGAATACCAGACCCATCCTGTCACAAGCACATGCTTTCAGTCAGAGCTTGCCAAACTTGAACCACCGGAGTGAAATTTTTGCAAAGTTCCAGCTGATACAGCTCAGCTATTCCAAGAAAAGAAAGATTAGAGAACATATTTTTGCTTGCAGGATAATCTTGTAACCAGTCTGAGAGGCCATAACACCCCTGTGCTTCAGAGCTTCGTAATCAGAAAGGGAACATCATCCCTTGAACTGGGATTGCAGATATGCAATTCCCACCAAGTCTATCCAAACTTAACTGAATCTCAAAAGGTCCTTTCATAGTACATGGGCATATCAAGGCTAACTTGAGACTACCAAGAAACCATAATTTGGCCATCTTTCAGTTGCTAAGAATTTGATTTTGTAATATTGGCAGTTTAATCAGTGTGTCCTTAAGAAACTTATTTCTACAGTCACTATACTAAGTACACTAAGGTGAAGATCCACAGTGACAACTGAGTCAAGACCAGGTTGGAAGGGGCTCTGACCAACCAGGTCTAGTGGGAGGTATCCCTGTCCATTCAGGGAGCTTGGATCTAGATGATCTTGAAGGTTCCCTCCAATCCAAAACCATTCTCTGGTTCTATTATTCCACTAGCAATAAAGACCAGAGAAAGCACCTAACAGGACTGGAAAAACTCAGTTTGCCTTCCCTTTTACCAACGTACAACAGGCAGGAGAGCAGGTCTTCACACTGAAGACCTTAAAAGCTGTGCCTGCAGATGCTGCTGGAGCTGCTGCAGCACCAGATGCAGATGCTGCTGGAGCACTAATGGAGGGACTGAGCTCACCAGAGTCTGTGTCTGGATGCATCCTCTGCTCTGATGTACTCAGCCCATCTATATCCTCCTGCATGGAGCTTTCCTTAACTTCTCTGCCTCCCTCGCCTTCAGGAGCTTTGCTGGGGATTGTCTCCAGCAGCTTCTCCTGCTTCTGGATGAAGGACTCCATAGCAGCCAGTGAGAGGGTGCCAGAGACCTACAAAAGCACATATATTAGCACCCCAGCAACGAGCTGCAGAGTTGAAGCAATACACCAGGTCTTCATTGCCCAGACAGCCTCCCACCACCTGGTTTGCACCTTACTCTGTTCCACAGCACAACCAGGGATGCTTATTGCCTCTCAGCAAAGGCCTGGCATGTGGAAACAAGGATGCAACAGCCACAGCCCTCATCCACATGGATTATTCCAAGCCAGCACCCAAACAATGATTAGGATCATGAAAGGATTGCAAGAGATTTGAACTTACAGAGCTGCCCTCCCGGACAGAGTACACAATTCTGTCGTGTGCTTCACTCACGCTCAGCACTGGAGTGATTTTACTGGAGGAGAACCTCAGCCTGGACCTGAAGAGAAGAGACAGGGCACAGTCAGGGTTTTCTCCACAACCTGTCAGCACTGAGTTTCTCAGCCACAAACAAGAACCTTGGACTAACTCTTTTTGTTCTGTGTCATGTCCAAGCTAAGTTGTCACATTGGATTCAGTGGTACAAAAAAGCAAAATGGCAGGACAATTGGCAATAAAACCACACAACAAAAGCAATAAAGTGCTTTTCCTCAACTACACAGGGGCCCAGACTAGGCTTTCCTACAAAGCCTCTGCAACTACAACAGACAAATGCCTAGTTCCTATATAGAATCATCACAGAATCATGGAATGGTTTGGGTTGGAAGGGATGTCCCATCAGCCCAGATTGCTCAGAGCCCCATCCATCCTGTCCTTGAACACTTTCAGGGATCAGGCTTCCATGACTTCCCTGGGCAACCTGGGCCAGGGTCTCACCACCCTCACAGCAAAGAATTTCCTCCTCATGTCTCACCTCAATCTCCCCTCTTCCAGTTTTATTCCATTCCCCCTTGTCCCATCCCTCCCTGCCCTTGTCCCAAGTCCCTCCCCAGCTTTCCTGGAGCCCCTTCAGGCACTGGAAGGTGCTCTAAGGTCTCCCTGGAGCCTTCTCTTCTCCAGGCTGAACACCCCAACTCTCTCAGCCTGGCTCCAGAGCAGAGCTGCTCCAGCCCTTGAATCATCTTCATGGACTCCTCTTGACTGTCTCCAGGAGCTTCATGTCTTTCTCATGTTGCAGTGACTCACCACATACATAGGTCATGCACACGTTTCAGGTTAAAAAGCCCTCACTTGTTTGCCTTCTTCCCATCTGTCTGAGATTTTCCATCCACTTCAGACTCGCTGAGTTCCTCTGTGGGGCTCTGGGGCTCTGACCTGGGAAATGCTGTCTTCAAGGTGTCCACAATGGCATTGACAACAATCTGCAAAAGCCAGCAGTGCCATTATTGAATATATTCATGAATACAAGAGTTTTCAGGCTTGTGCTCTGTTTTCTACTAAAAACCCCAGGGTCTTTGAAACAGGCTCTGACTCTTCCCAGCTTTATGGCTTTCTGGGCAAGCTGAACCCAGCTACACAGAAAGCATCAGAGTTTTTTGGCTGCTACTGCAGTATCCAAATATGTAGACATGGAAGCCCAAGAAGTGTGCGTAAGTGCAGTCAAAAGTGGTTCAGATAACCAGTTTCCCACTTGCCTACCTTGTCTATCCTGGACACAACAAAGGGCTTCTTGACAAAGGCGATCCTGGCGTCCGTGTTGAGGGCGAGGAACTCCTGCACCTCCTCACTGTTGGCAATCTCAGGGACTGCACACAATTGCTGCAGGGAAAGCTGTAGCTTTAGGGCTGTCTTGAGTCACTTTCCCACCACAATCATCTAAAGTGCAGCTAGAAGAGATCTGCCATGCTCCACTGTCAGCACAGAGCTGTCCTGACAACTGCTTTCTAGCCCACAGGGGTACACGAGCAAGTATCTCACCTTTAAGAAAGATTCTAGCAGACTTTTTCTGGCTTCCACTTTATCACTGTCCATGTTTCCAAATGGGAGCTCAGGGAACAGCTTCTTTGGCCCTTTGATATCTACAAAAGGCACAAACCCATTAAAAAGCTTGTGAAAACTGCAACAGTTGTATTAAAATCTTAATCCTCTCATTTTTATTACGTTTATCTACCACTACACACCACCCAGCATCAGCCCAGGACCACCCCTCACACCAGGGGGGTTGAATCAGACCTTAAACCCATATGGAAGTTGTACCCTCTGTGCCTTTATTGTTAGAAAAGCAAGAACTTCAGATTTAGCACAAAGACTCTAGATCACTCAAACAGCCCAAAAATTAAACAATGTTTTTTTCCAATCAAAAATCCAATCAGATCTGTCAAAACCAAAGGATTATGTAGGAACGTGCTAAGTTTTATAAAGCAGAAGCATTAAAGAAGTTTCCCTTCGATATATATTACACTGCTTGCCTACCAGCAAGCAAGACCCTTGCAGACACAAGTGTTTCTGTTCATTAAGGTGCAAAACTACAAAAGCAAGTGTTGTGAACTGAAGTGCAACAAGAATGTTTGGAAACACTGTGATTTACTGCCAAAAGAAATCAAGTTCTCCCCTAACCAGCTCTGCACAGAACAAGGACACAGCCATCAGGAACAGCCAGACAGGGCAGGATAACCTCAGGGAAGAAGAGCATGGGCTGGGGTGAGGAGGAGGAGGATTTTCTCAGGAAGTTAATGCAGGCACTGACTTTTCAGGAACTTGCGGAGCTCCGGTTTCTCCTCCAGTCTGGTCTGGAGGTTGAGGAACTCCCGGTACCGGCGGTTCACGGTGTGATAGGCCATCTGCTGAAGGCTGCCTGTGCTCTCCCCCTCTAGGGCTGTTTCATACTGAAGAGGAAGGCAACAGTCAATCATCTTTACTGACCCCAAAGCAATCCTGATGGGCTGTGGTTCCTGTTAACCCCATAGTCCCCAGACCCCATGGAGGTCCCAACCAGCAATTCCTCTGATTGACCCTTCCTGCCAAGCTGATTTCCAACTCCTGCCCTCTCCTGATCCAGGGGGGGTTATTACAGGAACAAGGGCTGCACAGCATGTGAATCCCTCACAAGGAAGGGAATGGTGAAAAGGGGATGCAACAGGTTCAACCAGCCCCACACAACCCTTGGCCAAGAGTGGGAATTACTCCACACCCAAAGGGCTACAGGGAAAATGCTGTGCCTGATATTCCCCTGCTGCCACACAAAATCAGTTGTTGAGCCACACACAGCAGAAATCTTCATCTACAACCCCCAGCTTGTGCTTCCCTGGCAGGGCAGGGATCGTGGAAAAGGGGTGATCACCAGGGGAGCCTTTACCTTAACAGTGTAGAGGGTGTAGGGGTGGAAGCCAGTCCCACTGTGCTCTCGGGCAGTGATGGTCCCAGTTATCCGCAGGTTCTGGATGACAACTGGCCCGTCAGGGCTGCTGAGGGGCTCAAAGCTGAAGCTGCTGATAGAAGCTGTTGGGGAGGATGTGAGCAGGGGCAAAGTCTGGCCTGGGTCTGGGGGGCTTTGTGGTGGGCCCTCTGCCACCCCCAGATCTTTCCCCAAGCTGGAGGGCCTCTGTGAAGAGGACTTTCTGAGAACAGCTGGGCTTTCCTCTTCCTTCTCAACTGCAGGTTCAATCTGGATGTCAGGGCAGGAGCTCAGTGCAGCAGCAGAGGTGGGAAGCAGGCCAGCATCTGAGCTGGTGGCAATGCCCTCATCCAGGTCCCCCACACCATCCTCCAAAGTGGCTGGTCCTTCCAGCACAGTGGAGGTGTCCTGGACAAGTTCACTGAGGAACTCTCCCACAGGTGATGGTGCCAGCAGGTCTGTGTCTTGGCCTACATCAGGTGCAGGGGACTCCAGCTCCAAGCCCTCACAGGGGAAGAGAGAGCCCAGGGCCCGTGGGCAGAGGAAGGGCTCCTCTGGGTGGCATACTCTGCCTGTCAGCTCCTCTCCCTCCTCCCCAGCAGCCCTTCCCTCTCGCCCTGGCACATCCATGGCCCTTGGGGATGGAGGCAGCCTAGCAGGGACAGCATCTGTCTGCACTGCAGAGGGCAAGACATCAGGCACAGGGGGTGCAGGGGGTGGCTCCTTTCCCCGTGTCTTTTTGGAGAAAGCTCCAATAAGCAGCAGGTTGATCCAATCAGGATCAGCCATCTTCTTGATGGCCGGCAGCAGCACGTTGCAGGCAACCAGCTCCACCACCATGAAGCGTCCCGTCCGTGTCTCCAGGTGGGGCTGTGGCACCAGCGCCC
>NW_009954181.1:498757-499091 GCF_000747805.2 Chaetura pelagica
GGGCAGAGAAGGAGCTGGAGTTGCGCGGGCCGGGCTGGGTTGGCGGGGCGGTGCGCGGGTCGGCGCGGGGCCTGGGAGGGTTGAGGGCGGCGTGGTCAGGAGGGTGAGGGAGGTGGTTCTGGATGTGCTGCCCTGTGAGGGCACGTCCCCAGGAATGTGGCCGGGTCTGGGCTTCCCAGGTGGGAAAAGGCAGCGCTAGTGGAGGGAGCCCAGTGGAGAGCTGCACAGAATCACCATCAGAGTATCCTAAGGGTTGGAAGGGACCTGGAAAGATCCCCCAGCCTAGCCCCCCTGCCAGAGCAGGGGCACCCAGAGCACATCACACAGGAACGTG
>NW_009954181.1:499125-508754 GCF_000747805.2 Chaetura pelagica
GGAACCTCCTGGGCTCCAGTTTGCACCCACTGCCCCTTGTCCTGTCACTGGACATCACTGCACAAAGCCTGGCTCCCTCCTCCTGACACTGCCCTGAACAGATTTGTGCCCATGGATGAGGTGGCCCCTCAGTCTCCTCTTCTCCAAGCCCAACAGACCCAGCTCCCTCAGCCTTTCCTCAGCAGGGAGATGTTCCCCTCCCTCCAGCATCTCTGTGGCTCTGCCCTGGGCTCTTTCCAGCAGTTCCCTGTCCTTCTGGAACTGAGGGGCCCAGAACTGGACACAATACTCCAGATGTGGCCTCACCAAGGCAGAATAGAGGGGGAGCAGAACCTCCCTTGACCTACTAACCACCCCCTTTCTAACCCACCCCAGATGCCATTGGCCTTCTTGGCCACAAGGGCACATTGCTGGCTCATGCTCATCCTCCTGCCCACCAGGACCCCCAGGTCCCTTTCTCCTACCCTGCTCTCCAGCAGCTCAGCCCCCAACCTCTACTGGTATATGGAGTTGTTCTTCCCCAGATGCAAGACTCAGGTGAATATCGAGGTGAACATCTTTCTTATGAGGAAAGACTTGGAGACCTCGGGCTATTTAGCCTGGAGAAGACTGAGAGGAGATCCTAATACTTGTATCTGAAGGGTGGGTGTTAGGAGAATGGTGCCCAGTGACAGGACAAGGGGCAACAGGCACAAACTGAAGCACAGAAAGTTCCGTCTGAACACAAGGAAAAAACTCTTTACTTTGTGATTGACAGTGCTGGGACAGGCTGCTCAGAGCAGCTGTGGTGTCTCATTCTCTGGAAACATTCAAACTCCTCCTGGATGGGATCCTGTGCAACCTGCTCTAGGTGAACCTGCTTGAGCAGAGTGGTTGGACTAGATGAGCTCCAGGAGTCCCTTCCAAGCCCCACCATTCTGTGATTCTGATTCCCCATTTTTACACAGATTAGAAAAAGCACCAAACCCTGCACTGGGTTTATAAGAGCAGCAAGAGTTTATAGCATTGCACTGGTTTTATTATTAAAAAAGCAAATCACTAAACATTGAATTTATTATACACACATTAAAAAAGAAGAAAAGCTGCATATTTTCCCACCAGTTAAAAAAAAAAAAAAGACCTCAAGGTGCTGAGTGCCCTGCAAAACACCTGGGCCCCATTAGCCTCATCAAGAATTATCCAATGAAGAAGAAAGAAAAAAAAGGTGCATTGTGGTCAGCAAGGGTGGGGTGATCAGTAGGTGCTGGCACTTGGCTGAGGAGCCACTCACCTGCCACGGTGCCCTGGGACTAAAAGGAGCTGAGGGAACAGCAGCTTTTTGGTCTCTGATGAGTCCTGCTTGTAGTCGTGATATTATGGCGGTTCTTAGAGGATTCTGGACTGAAGTGTTGCTACTGTGGTACTTTATGGACTTAAAAGCATACTTGGATTTTCTTCTGTTGCACTGGAAGATGTGTACATCTCTGGACACCCCCACTTCCAAGGGAAGACACAGGACAGCGATTGGAATGAGTCTTCTCTGTGAATAGGTAAAAACAATGTAAAAAATCTTTTGAAGCTGCATCAGGAGGAGTTTGGGGGGGTGGGGTCTCTTCTCTCCTGTTGAGTACCTTGCTGTCTATCCAGATTTCAGTGTTTGAAGTGCCATGGGAAAGTGTTGCTACGAGATTTGTTTGTTTCAAGAGAAAATACTTACAATGTGTGGTTAAACCCTGAAAGTCGGTTTGGGGTTCTCTGGCTGTAACTTACAAAACCTGTTAGGGTTTTTAAGTTTCTCCTGGGTGTGTGGCTGCAGCTCTAGGGCTTGTGTAAAGAGTGGAAAAGGAACAAAAAATAACCTAGAAGGTAGAGGATGATCCTGCATACAAGCCCTGGTGCTGAGTGGTATTTAGGGGCTGCAGATGGCCAGGATGAGAATCATGGGGTGAAACTTACTGTTCTTGTGTGGAGAATATTGCAATACTGTAAAAAATACCCTCAATGTGTCAGTTCTGGGAATGTTGTTAGCTGTGTGTAGGTGTTGCAGGAAGATAAAGCAGCAAAGAAAGGCTCATTTAATTAAAAAAGTCTCTGTTTAAAAAGGCTTCCTTTTGGAAAAGACTTTCAAAGAGGCTCTTTGAATCCCTGGGGAAGCAGAAGTGTGGAGCTGGGGTCTTTAATGACTTGGTGCATCCTTACACACATCCAGGGGTGTTTTGGGGTGTACACTGGGTGCTCCCACCCCTGCTTTAGTGTGTAACGTTGTGAATACACGTGTTAGACAAGCACTCTTGTCTTGTGCCATATGTTGGATGGGTGTGAACTAATTACAAAGGAGGTAACATTTTCCTCAAGTGAGCAAAATGCGGATCTTGAAACTGTTGCTGCCTCTTTGGCATACTCCAAAAATCCAGGTAAGTAAGGGAGAGCTTGACCTTAAAAAAACTGAACAGTGGAGCCTGACTCTAGCATTAAATCTCCAAGAGGTTTATAACCTCCTGTGCTGGAGTACACCATGCTCACCACGTGCTGGTTGAAGCTTTGTGCCTCAGCTTCCCCCTTGTCTCTAGCCCTTACTATCTGCTCTATTTCCTCTTCTCTCTTCTACAAGGGTTTTGAGGAGAGGAGTTTCTACAAGCTGTTGCGTGGGGGGGGGTACTGGAGCTGGAGGATGCTGAGTTGTTGGCATGATGCCAGCACATTCTAATTGTGATGTTGGCAGTGATGAACATCCTTGTTCCCCCTCTGGCTTTTTTTATTGCAGGTGGGAGGGGTTTTAGCAGGTACTAACTCTTAGATGCCACATAACTGTGCGGTATAAAGGACCCGTGGGGAGCTATTGCTCCTGAGTTGGGCTGGGATATGTGGCCAATTAAAAGAGATTAATTTATAACTGGTATGAACCATGAATCTGACAGTTTATTATTAATGGATAAATGCAGAACAGAGCATGTGGCACAAGGAGCAGAGAGCCTTGCTGAGTGAGGAGGGGAGATGCTGTGTACAAAACAGCTCCCACCTGCTTTTGGGGTTGGGGCTTCTTCCAAATGGCTGGTATTTGGGGTTAAATTCACCTGGCTGAGATGCTTTATGTTAGGCACCTGGCTTCGTTTGGATCACGAATTTTCCTGCTTGCAAGCACAGAATCATTCGGGCAAGAAAAGGCCTTGAAGATCATAGAGTCCAACCACAACCTCACTCTACCAACAATTAACCTAATGCTACCAATTCCAATGCTTAAGCCGTGTCCCTCAGCACCAAATCAGCACATCTCTTAATCACCTCCAGGGATGGAGACTCCACCACCTCCCTGGGCAGCCTAATCTAGTGCTTAAATACCCTTAGTGAAGATGTTTTTCCTCTTTGACTTGAATGACTGAAGAAGTCTGTGTTTCCTCCGCTGCATCCCTTAGGCTGTGGGAAGCCTGTTTCAGAGCCCCAGAAGAGCTGCTGATAGAATAGCTGCTGATATCAGAGCACTGATACAGATGTGCAAAGTTTAGAATTGCCCTTGACAAGTTGTGCACCTTCTGCACAGATTTGAGCTCAAGTTAGTGATTCCCGGGTAAAGACCTGACAGAGTTGGAGATGCAAATCTCACCAAAGAGGCATCCCTCCTTGAGGGGGTGAAGAAAAAGGATTCAGGTCTGTTGACCCATCTGGATAGTTGGAATGCTCTTCCTCCAAAAATCAGAGGATGGTAAAAGATAGTATTATGCCTATTGACCAGGTAGGACTAGGTGATAAGTCATGTGCTGATTGGTTCTTAGGAGGCTAATGATGCTTGAAATTTCAGAACTGTAGATCTCCTTGCTTAGGTATTAGAGCAGCCTGGCTTCATATGTTTGATCTTGGTGGTGGTATTTTTGTTTCCTGCTTTCTTGAGGAGCAGGTTTATTAATATGGAGGCAGTCTGTACAGTGTCTGGAACAAAAATACTATAGTGGGACCCTAGTTGCTATAGAAATGTTGTAATTTGGAAGGTTCTTTGCCTCCTACATGAGCCTTAAAGTTAAACAAGAGCAGTGTTGCTGTCTTGCAGTGCTTGGCTGGCTTTGTGCTTTGCTGTCCTGTGACTTGGGTTTTGAAGCAGCCTTTGGGCACTGAAAACTATTCCTTGCATAAATATCCTGAAGCTGAGAGTTTTTCTGGAGGGATGATAGCTGTGGTCTACCTAGGTGATTTAGCAATGCAGGTCTCTGCCTGCCAGGGAGCACAGGGCCATAAAAGAGCTGTTGTCAGGCTGAGGTGCTTGAGAGTTAGCAACCCCTTCTGGTGGGGTGTAGAGGCAGAAGAGCTCCCTATGCAACTCTGGTACCTCCTGGCAGGGTCTGTGATGATAGATGAGTTTGCTATGGAAGTCCATCGAGGCAAGAGTGGCAGTTTCATTGTAGCCACTCCTGACCCTGGAGGCATCTTGAGGTGTAATCAGGCTGTCTGGATTGGAGATTAATCCTGAGTTGGGAAGGGGCAGGATGAGAGGTCCTCAAGCTGCCTGTGTGTATGAGGTTTACTAGTGGCCTTTGGTTTAACAAGTATGGATCACCAATGCATCCAAGCTTGTGAACTGGACTGTGGCATGAAGACCTTGCAGACATGAACCACACAGAGACCACACTTCATCATATCACATATATCCCTTAAACCCTTCATCCTGGCTGTCTCCTGCCGGGAGGCAACATCCCAACCGAACCTCGCACTTTGGTTGATTAACTTACTTGTAGCTCATAAATCTAAAAGTGGATTTGGGGAGGAACTTTCCTGCCTCCAGTAAAACTTGCTTTTAAATTATTTAACAAGCTTCTTAAGTAACTCAGCCATTTTGCATGGAATTTGTCAAGGCTCCATCAGCTACACACAGTGCAATGTGACAGCCATACTTTTATTATGAGGAGTGTATTAATCTTAGAATAGTGCTATTTGTTTTCCTCTCTTGCTTTTATGGTGCTTAAAAGCATGTATCTTCTCCTGAAAATCAATAACTAAAGCTATGAATAATAAAAAACACTGCAGTGAATGGCTCATAGAGATCCTATGGATGGAAGTTGCAGCAGTAATGACTCTGTTTGCTATCCATTAAGTACGTGAACTCAGAAGAATTATGCAGATTATAATAGCTGTATCAACATAAGTATGTTTTGCTGATAGACTTTCCTGATTGGATCCATGGGATATAAGACTGCTAATCCCCTGTGCAGAGGACCTGATTATATGAGAGCACCTTGCAGTCCTACAGATACAAAGTTAAGAAATAATTAAAATGTTGGCCAGTATGTGGGGCTTCTGCAGAGCACCTGGCATGCTGTTGTACTTGGGTTTGGGTTTTCAGTGGAAGCTAAGAGCCCACCTCAGAGCCTGGTGAATGTGCAGATGTGAATGGCTTATGTACAATAAGTGAAATTTGCCCCATGCTGAGCCTTAAATGTCCCAGCAGCTTTGCTCTGCCACCCCTCAGCCTGGTGCTGCAGCAGTGCTAGGAGGGGACCTCCATCAGTGCACCTGAGGCATAGCCTTGGAAATTGCTCATCTAAGTGTCCAACAGCCCTTGTTGCACACTGCTGATGTGTGTATCATCTGATTGCATGTGGATGTTAGGTGTTTGTCTGTGGACCCCTTATCACTTCCCTCCTTGCCTGCAGCTTCCCAGTGGTTTGTTGGCTGAAGCTAATCATGGAGCTGCAAAAAACCAACCCACCCTGTAATTAAATCAGCTTGCTGTGCACTTGGCACAAGGTTAAACGTCATGCAATTTGTTATGTAAAATTTTGCATGTAAGATCTGCTAATTAATATCACCTTGCTAATACAGCGTGTCACCTCAGTAGATGACAGTGTGCTCTCAGTAGATGAGTGTGCTCTACAAAGTCTGCTCTGCTTTTTTTACAGTGCTTCAGCGTTGGGGAAACTGAGGCTGTGCTGCTGGGAATGATACATCCTGCTTGGATGGCTCATCTATGCAAGCCATGCTGCTTCCTTCTGTAATGATCTAACACAATGGAACCCTCTCCACGATATATGAGATGCACAGCCATATGTGATGTGTCTAAATCCCTAATCCATGAGTCTGCAAAGTCTCCTTTTGGTGCTATTACTTGTGCTGCTATGGGCTGTTTAGTTGCAAGCTCTTGGTGCTGGCAAACACCTTGGCCTTCCCTCTGCCTTTTGCATCACTGGAGAGACTGGCAGTTGCTGACCTGAGTGGAAAGGAGGTTGTTGTGTAGTAGGACTCAGCAGAAAAAGATCCCCCCAGTCAGCAGAAATACATACAAAATTCAAAATGTGCTTTTTTTCTGTGAAGATGAAAGCACCTTTCCGTCAGAATATCTTCCAGCATCTCTGCTCCATGCTGAGCAGTTGCCTATGAGGTAGGAGAGCTGCATGGCACCTCTGGGTATTGCAGCAGGGACTCATTTGCTATGTGAACTAAACGTCTGGGGCAACGTTTGCAGAAAAACTCCTTTGTTATTGGGATAAATTGGAGCCAAGAATGACGACTTCAACAATTTTGTGGTGTGGGTGAGGCTTGTGGCCAGCAGAAGTAGTAAACCAGAGTGAGATTTTGTCCATGCATGTGTCTCCTGGCCAGCACTCAACTTGAACTTTTTCCTAAAATACAGCCTGAAGAAGGAACTTTAGGGCTATAGGGTGCTTCAGGATCCATAGGACAAACATCTATAGCTTGAATCACATCTGGGATGTGAATGCACTCAATTTTGGCTTCCAGGCTGTTGAGGGAAATGTGGAGGATACTGCATCTCTATTTTAACAGCAGCCATGAGTTTGGCCTCAACTTCCCCTTACAGTGAAACTGGAAGAGCAAAGTCATGGGTGGGAACGATTATCAACGCTGGGTATTTTTTGGTTGGGGAACATCATCTGCTTTATGCCATTCAGACTGGGAAGCTGTTGCCTTGTGCAGCAGCACCCTACCCTATGCTGGCTAGCAGCTCATCAGCAAATTAAATTGTTGTTTTCAGGATAATGCTGCAAGTTAATGTGATGTGTGCATCACGAAACCCCAAATGTGCTGCATGCAGAATGGTGCGAGTTGCAGTGATGAATGTCATGCAAAACTCAGAGGCACTAATTGAAGGTGGTTTCAACAGAATATTCAATTAATGCTCTCTGCGTTGCAGACAGTCTGGAAAAGGCGCTGTTTTCTCCCGAGGATCTGTGTTACTGTGCAACAAACAGATGAAAATGAACCGTTTTACAGCCTTCTAATTGAAAGTCGATGCACCAGTTTTATTAAAATTTTCATGGTGGGGGGAACTGGCTGCCTCAAGGGCCCAGTAATGGGATGAATAAGCTCCCTGTTCTCTGCTGCCTCACATCTAGCCCTGGGCAGAAGCAACTGAAAATAAATGCCTGAGATATCCCTAGTGGCCACAGCATCTCTTCTTGTGTGCACAGATCCATTTTAATCTGTGTCCAGTGCACCTTCAGCACACCCTTGAGAGGAGTGAGGATCCCTGGGAAAAACTGCTGTTATGGAACAAAGTAGGGGACTGCTGTATGAGGAGAGGGGAGATGATATTTCCCATCCCTCTTTGTGGGCAGAAGGTTTCGTCTGGCTTTGAGGTTTTTGCCCTCTTTCTTGGTGCCATCCTGCTGTGCACCAGGGAGCTGAAGCTTATTAGTAGGAGGATGGAGCAGAAGGGGCTTCTTAGTGCTGCCCCATTATGGCTTCAGGGCAGGCTGTCCCCTAGGGTGGAGAATGAAATAATAATTAAATGAACTGTTTTGTCTTCTAGTCTGGCCTCCTGTCATCCTGCAGCAAGCCCTGCTGCTCTGCATTTTCCAGCTGGTGTTGGATATTTGGTATTTGCATCTCTTCCCAGTCTGCCTGCCACTGAAGTCATGACATCTCTTGAGGATGTGGCTGGGAGTGATTTGTTTCCTTCCTGCTTTTTTCTGCCAGCTTTTCTGTTGCCCACCTTATTAATTCCCAAGGGTTATTGGTGTGAAGCTGGTACAGATATTTAGTAGAACACCCAGACTAGTGGGGTTCTTATTTCTGGTGCTGCCTGGGTGGTGGGAAGCAGCATAAGGAAGATGCTTTCTATACAACTTCCAAAAAATCTGACTGTTAGCTGAGGCCTTCCATGGTATTGCATACAGGTACTAATTTATGCTCTTGCATACAATGATGATTTAGCTATTTTAAAGCATTATTTGCAGTGGGTTCCTATACCCATTTTGTCATGATGATAGTGTTGTGATAATGGGAATTTACAGCTCTTTCCAACAAGAGACAGTAAACCAACCAGCTGGATATTTCTTGTATTCCTACAGGCCTAATTTGTAACATGAAGCACTTAATAATTGTTATTAATGAACCTGCTGCAGTTGGTCTATAGACCCAGCTGGAAATCACATCTGCCATCAGGTTTTCAGCAAAGTCTTGTGAGTTGAGGGAGGTGCAAGAAGTTGATGTGACCAGGGGATGGCTTCAGCTGGCCAGGTGTCCATGGATCAATGGGAGCTGTTTTGGGGAGGATCTTGGAAATTTTAAAACCTGGATGGCTGCTGGGTGAGGTAGGAGCAGTGTCATCCAGATGAAAAAGAAAAAAACAACAAACAAAACTGCTGGTTTCTTAGGGGCAGAGTATTTGGGACAATTAAATGTGTGTTGATAAACAATTGCCAGGGAGTTTAGTAAACATCCCTGGGGATTTTCCTACCCATTGCTCACTTGAATGGAAAGCAGCCAAGGTTTTTACAGCCAGCTAGTGATTTCTGCTCAGTTTCAGTTTCGGCTATCCAACCTGGGATGGAAAGATAATGGATGCTTCTCATTTTTCCCCTACCTCTCCCACTGGGTTGCGTGTGACCTTGAGACAGGCGTTTAATCTTAGTTCCTGGCTGAAATAAGGTGATGTTGTAGTTGTCTGGGTTGCCGCCAAGGTGGTGAGAAGATACAGGCAGCACAAGCTTTATTGGCAATATCTTTTATTAAACCTTGCAAATCTTGCTCCTGGTAGTCCCTCCTGTTTATTTAGATTTCAGAATATTCACTGAATTGGGATGACTGGCTTGGGTCTGGTTGGAGGCATCTTCATTGCCATCATAGAAACAACAAATTAGAATATTTTTGGAAGGCATACAGATGCTTTCAAGTGATGATGTCAGTAATTAGATGACTTCAGAGGGTTTAATCATCCGAGCATCCCTCAGCTAAGCCCTCATCTTCTGACTCACAGCCCCATGCCATGTCCACAGTGGCTGCAATGAAGTAATGCTTTGAAGTATCATGAGCAGGTCTTTGCAAGGAGGATACTTTGCATAATTGGTTTCTGACAAGGCCTAAAATAGTATTTAGAGTTACATGGCTGAGCGTTAATTTATGCCTGTATTCCTAAGCCTAACTTTGTTACATGAGAGTGTTATTTATGATGCAAGCTCAGATCTATTGTGTGTAGGTGATAGCACTGTGATAATGGAGATATATAGCTCGTTGTGGTAAGAAGCTATAAAAGAAATGGGTAGATGTTTCTCTGCAGTTATGGACTTAATTTTTTAATGTGAGATATGGTTGTGATTCTAAGTGATGTGATCTGATAGTCAATAGGAAACAGGATGGTGGAGGTGCTTTGGTTTTTTCCTTTAGAGAAATAACTTTATTCTGGAAGATGCTTTTTAGTTCCTGCT
>NW_009954181.1:508931-516900 GCF_000747805.2 Chaetura pelagica
TACCTGCTGAGTCTGATCACTTCTTCCAGCATCTTAAGTGGCTCGAAATCAAAATAGTGGGTATTGACTTGTCTCTCCTCTTTGTTTCTTAAATATAATTCTCATACTTAATTAAAACTTAAATCATATAGAAAATGAATCCTGTATATATTTAATATGAAAATCTTAGCCTGAGAGAAATGAAAAAACTGGTTTGCTGTAGTAATTTTGGTTCTTGACTATTTTAAGCATTTTCACTCTGTGGAAGGGTTGACTCTTCTGTCTTCATCCAAGGTGTGAATTTTGAAATACGCAGATATTTTTATGCCCTTCCATCAGTGAAATGCTGTCTTCAGCTGTGAGGTTTGGTGACAGTGGCTTTGTTTTGAATGGGAGTGAAATGCTCTGTTTCCAGACTCCTTCAAAACATTACAGGCAGGAACATATCTTGGTTTGCATTAGTTTGTCTTACTTGACAAAGCAGAACAGGAAACAATTGAGGGAAAACAAGAGTGAGGTTAAAGTTGTTTCCAAACAAAGAATGCAAATACCAGATTTTGAAGAGTATCAAAGCAGGATGATTCAAAGTTGTCGGATGTTATTTTTTTCTCCCCTTCTGTGAGATGAAATGTCTGCAGAAAAAGACCTGACTCCGCAGAGTTTCACTTCCAACAAGTCTCATTTCTCTGATGGAAAGTGGTTCCATCCCAGCTTATTCCAGTCGGATCTCCAACTTACCCTTTTCTGGGCCAGATTTATTCCTTTGCTCAACATGTTTCCTTGTAATCGAGACAGCTCCAAAGCTCTGGGAAAGGAATCAAAACAGCTTTGGGTACTTCAAAGCGTGGAAGTCACTAGCATGTCATGTTAGATGTCCTGTGACAACTAATCCAGTGTGTGATGTGACCCCTTTCCAGGTGTCCCTGACTCTCTTAAAGACCTTGAAAAGAGCCCTGGTAGACTGAACTCAACTTCTGCTTAAATCACCTGCCTATGATAGTTTCCTGTGAAAATGTGGGGGAGTGGGGAATATGAAAGTCGCATGAAACAGATGAAATGAGAAACAAGGGGAAAGCAAGCATCATGCAAGGGCAGGCAAGGTGTTAGCAAGATGGAAAGAGTAAAGGCTTTACTGCAAACAGTAAAAGCCAATATGAAGCTATCATGCTGGACATAAAGCTAACAATTTACCAACAGCCCCACAGCAATAAATCATGGTTGAACTCGATCTGAATATAAGGAGTGTTGATGTGTGGACTGCATAGGCAGCTCAGGATGGGGGAGAAAAGATGTTTGCATTGGCAAGAAGGTCCAAGTGCTGTTAGAGGAGGTAAATAAGTGCAGAGGTGGGGGTCATCTCAGTTGAGTTTTTAAAAGGCAGATCTTGATGGGACAGCCTGGTGAATGCAGTGAAACTGCTTGTTCTTGGCTTCCCCATGGGCTTTCCTGTGTATTCATAATTTACTGGGAGTAAAACTACGTCTGTGCTTTAGCATATTGAGGATTAGAGCAATGCCCATAAGAAATGGAAGAAATCTATTGTTTAGTCTTGAAATCTCATCCCTAAGTGATGCAGAGGACGCTTGTTAATATTCACTCTGAAGGCTCTTCATGATAATTCTTCACTTTTCATATCACATTTAAAAAAATTTATTTAAAATGCTATCACTTAAAATTTTCGTAGCAATTAAAAAAAACTTAAAGAAAATCCCCAAGGTCAAAGCAGTCTCATCTTTATATGGATTGCAATAAGTTACTTCAAGTCTATTCATAGCATAGGGGAGACCTTTTTATGTAGAAAGGATCATTATAGAGTTGCCAGGTCGTTAATTACATTGGGTTCTTCTACTTTCTATGTAAGTAATTTCCATGAAGCAGCTAAGATCATGGGGAAAGATAATGCAGTAAAAAGTGCATTAAAATGCTTCAAATGTCCTTTTGCTTATATCTGTACATCAGTCAGAATGACAACAGATTCAAAAAGGGCACTGCCAATTTAAATCAATAAATTTTTACTGGTGTGGCTGTGGCCTGTGTAGATATTTCGAGTCAAGGCAGGGGGCTGGTAGCATGCCTGTTGTTGATGCTCAGCAGTATTAAAGTTTAATAGACTCTCCAGTCCCACTTTGGCTGTCTGTCATGTTGGTGCAAATCCAGAGTTACTCTGTGGCAGGCAATGGGAGGATGCAGGTGTGGGAGCAGAATCTGGCCCTCTGTACCTTATTTACCACTCCAACCACCTGCCTTAGGAGATAAAGCAGCTGCTATCTTCTCAGCTTTAAATGTGACATTCAGCCAGTTATATGCCTGCTCCCCTCGTCACTTTAGATGCTTGTTGATTTTTCTTAAATGTCAGAAGAGTTTTTAAACTTCATTTGAATTCGTCTGCTGAGCTTTGGTGGCAGCCCTGTCACCTCCCGTGTGGCTCTCCCACAAGGTCTATCTGCTGTGCAGTTGTCTATTAAAACACTGAGGTGAGGGGAGATGAGCCCTCTCCTTTACCTGTAGTAAGAGACTTTTGCTGTAATTTACCTCCCTTAAAGCTATCCCTTGTCACAGGTGTTGGCGTATGACTGGGTGGGCTGTTTTCAACCCATTCTCTTTCCACTGCCCATGATGGCCAGTGAGGGAACCAGCAGATGAGTGCAGCTTGGCCTTTTCTAAGTTGCTCCTTAAAATGGTTGCCAGAATCAGTGTTTTGCAAGGGAAAACCCAGCCCCTTTTCTCCTTGAGCTCCATCAGCCTAGTTCAGTGGTGGAGAACTGCCTTCACTTTAAGCTGAGGCATGGTCCTCCTCCACTCACCTAGGTGGTGGTGGCATCAGGAGGAAGAGGTGACTTCATCTTCTGGTCTTGTTTTCTAGAGGGATCCCTGATGGAGTGTATAGGAGAGAAAAGTCAAGAGAAAGCTCTTTGAATCTCTTAGCTCAGTCTGTCCTCACTCTGTTCAGGTTGAGTGTCTTCTGGGAGGCAGTGCAGAAATACATGCTGTCAGGAGGACCGTGAGCAATTTAATTCTGGGTGGTGTGAGAGGTTTGTCCAAGCAGATGCACAAGGCAGTGTGAGACCATGGGGCTGCAAGACAAATGCATTCTGGATTTGTCTCCCACAGGAAGGGTTGTGTAAGGTGGCTGGAGATGAACTCAGGCACATCTCCTGCCCCCATCAGCCCTGAGCAAGGTGGATCATGTCTGGGACAGTGTCCTGAACCATCCTCTGCTGAGGTCTCTCAGCCTGAGGGACTTGGGTGTATGAACATAGAGGGGAAGCTTCCTCTGTGTTGAAAGGATAGTTCTCATCATGGCTATCCAGAACAGTTGATGAGATTGAGGTCTTCAAAACATGTTAAGCGTGGAGCTGATCAGTACCTGCTCTAAGTCAGTATTGCTTTGTAGGCTTAAAGCTTTGTATAGATCATCTTTGTAAAGATCTTCTCAAAGCTGGGAAATAGTGGCTTTTCTAGGGCTGTGGAGACAGATATGTGAGCTGTAAGGGGAAAAGGAGGCTGCCGTGTACTGAGCACTGTTCTTGTGCAGTTGAGCAGCTTTTGCAGCAGCACCCAAGTGCCTGACCTGAGCTCTGCTCTCTGCTTTTGACAGGGGCAGGGTGGCCATGGGGCAGGCACAAATGTGCTGTGTCTAATCATGAGCTCAAAGCCTTCACTATCAAACCTTCAGCTCTTCACAGTCTAATTACATCTTGCCTAGTGCATTGGTTACGATGAGCAATGAAGATATAATCACTGCTGTTATTTGTCCTTCCCAGCTCCAGCTGTTAAAACAATTCCTCCTTCATAGCCCAGCCAATTTCATGGCTTTAATGTGTCCCCTCCACTCCCAACCCACTCCCAAATCCAGTGTATGAGGAGCGATGCACCAGAATCTCCATGAAAGCAGCCTATTTCCTGCATGAAGCCCGTGAAATTGGGGAAGATAATATTTTCAGAGCTGCTGGTACCCTGATTGCATGTTTGTTTGAAATGACAGTTTATGTTGTCTCTCTCTTTCATTAGGGAGGTTCAGTGATCGCGATGTTATTAACTAACAACAGCACTCACTGCATATAAACATGATTCCGCAGAGACACTCCAAGGAGCACTTGAAGGCAGAGGGGAGGGAGATGGAGAAGGAAGAGAGATGTGATGTTTCTTGCCTTTTTTTTTTTTTCCCCTCTTCCAGAGGAGGGAAGGTTTGGAAGAGATTTTTAACTAGATTAGAAGCTCAGAAGAGTTTCACTTTATACTGAATCCCCTGACAGTGAATGGAAAGCAGAGCATTGACTCTCCAGTGTAAGATGTCTGGCAGTTCCTGCAGTGCTGGGCTCTGCTGGGTCTTGAGGACTTCCAGCACCCTGGGAAGTTGCTTTCTGGGTAGACCAGTGTGTTAAAGATGGATCTGAAACAAATTCTTACCTCCAAATGCTTGCTGCTGGCAGGACATGGGCCTGATTAGCCACTTGTTCCCTGAGGGTGGGGAGACGAAGGTCTTTCTGTTCCTCTAGCAGATCCTTCCCAGTCTAAACAAATAATCCTACAAAGGGGCCAGATGTGCACCTAGTGAGATCTAGGATGCCTTGCTGCAGGTTCATCTACCTTCCTGTGTCTGTAGCATCTCCTGAAGCAGGTTCTGCTTCCATCTAATGCCCCTAACACTCCACCTCTGCACCAGACAAATGCTGTCACTTAATTAACAGACCATGACTACATCCCAAGTAGTCACTAGCTAAAGCTTCATCAACAGCCCTGTGAAATCCCTGTGACAGGGCTGCTTTGCATGACATCTGCAAGGAGAGCTGGGGCTACAGGCTTGGCTTTTCTTGATGCAATTTAGAGATGGGAATCAGTATAGACTAATGAAATTATTGCTTGGGGGTTGGGGAGGAGGAGGTGGCACCTTTCAGATTTAAAAAGTTAAGGACATTCTTCAATACTGAGTTGCTGGAGTTTTCATGGATATAGGCTTCTGCATCTAAAACACCAACTAAATATAGAAGCTGTAACTTTCTAGGAGTGCCTCAAAAGCTTGCTGCCCCCCAGGTCTTGCTGTGCAACCTCTGGGCAGCTGGCCTGCAAGAGCAGCACCTGCCCCAGGGTCTGCTGGCACCATGGGCTCCATGATGAGACATGACTGTCTGTGGACTGGAGGCTGATGAAATGAAAGTGTTCAGCTATGGCTGAACATTTGGGAAGTATCCACAAGGCAGCTCTCACAGTGCTGGCAGAGGGGTATGAGCTCTGTCACATACCTTGCTGGGGTTGTTTTGGAAATAGAGGAGATGATTATACTGTCAGGACTGGGGCTTCTTGCAGGTTTTTGTCCTTGTACCTTTTATTGGTGTGATGGAAGAATACGATTAATCAGTTTGGCATGTGCATCAGCACCCAACCTGCATCACGGATGTGCTGCTGACTTCCCATGCTGCTGGTGCTGCCCCTTATTAAACATAAATAGCTGTGAAACAGACTGCAGGAGGAGTTATCTATCCTGAGGTATGGAGCTTGCTGTAAACGGGGCCAGCAGAGTTGCTTATAGTCAAGACTGCCCATTATGAGATCCTCTTTGCAGCAAGTTAACTCTCTGCCAAGCAATAATTGTTCAGGCTAAAAATTTCCATGCTGTAAGTCTGCCTTGGGCTATATGAAATTGTGGGAGAGGGGGTAGGGTTTTTACCTGCTTAAAAAAAGGAACTTCACAACACGGTTGAAGAGATCCAGTCTCTCCATGAGATGGAGGCAGAGACTTGGAGTTTGGCAGGGGGATGTGAAGGCTGTGCAGAAGCTGAGATTCAGTGGTGGGTAAGAGCAGAGAAAGGAGCGATGGGTCTAGTGAGAGAGAACTGTCTGTTTTCATTACTACTGACTCATAAACAAGGAGGCTCCACTGTGGCTCTAATAGCTGCAGTCTTGTTTGTCCCCGGATGGGCTGGTTGGTTAATGTGGTTCTCCTGGCTAGATAGAGAAAGTGTTCACGAGAGATTGTTAAAGGAGCTTGATTAAAGGTATAGCAATTTAGGAAATGGCAGAAGACTTCTCATTCAGCCTTAATTTGGCCATTTGCATGGGTTTGTTCACTGCGATTGTTCTGAATGCTGTAATTGGGTGTTATTTTCTCTATGGGAGCACTTTCTCTGTTGTGAGGAAGTACTAGCTACAGTGCAAACATCCCTCTCTGGGTTCTGCTTTGTTTCTGTCCTGCCTGCAGGAATAACCAGCAACAACAGTCAGGAGAAGCTGGAAATGTCCTTGGATGCTGGTTTCCAGAAACCTATAGGTTAGGGACTTCCTGAGCTAGATGTAAGATTTGGCTCCTTTTCCAAACCCCTTTTCTCCCTGAATTTGATCTCTTACTGACCTTGCTTATGCTTCTGCCTTTCATGACTTTCTGTTGCAACAAGTTTGAGCCAACTGTGTGTGTGCGTATGTGCAAAGAGAACGCTTGCTTTGGTTTGGACCTGAAGTCTGAGAAAACCAGTGTCTGAACTTCAGACTTGCTCACCCCCAGTGGTGTTAGCCAGCAAGCTGTATCCTCTCCCCTTTCCTCTGGAAGGGATGCTGGGCTGCCGTGGTACCTGAGGCCCCCTCCCCAGAGCAGAGGAGCTGGGTGGTGTGGATGCCTCCCTGCATGTGCCAGCTGATTAGAAAGCAGAAGAATGGCAAGAGAAAATGAAAATGGGAAGGAGCTTGACAGCCCATGGAGAGGTATTTCAGCTGCAACACAAAACATTTGGTGGTAATTATAGAATAACCTTCATTTAAATGCAAATAAGCCTGTAATTAAGATAAGGGCTCTGTCATTTGCCAGTATTCCTCCTTCCCTCCCTTGCCAGCCATGGCTTTTGAGATGTTCCCCATCTCACTGTGATGCTGGCCGTCTGTCAGGATTCCCATGGCAAGGGACACTGAGTTGGAGCACTAAGAGAAGCTATTTCTGCTGCACTATGAGCCCATTCCAGACAAGCAGAGGAGTCTGAGATGGGACTGCGTGTCCTACTTGGACCATGTGGATGACAACTTCAGTTAAAACCCTGGCTCTAAGTGCTTCTCAACTCTAACGTTTGAACGTTGGACTAGGGTGTTACTGAGATGCAAATTTTCAAGAGCCATTCTGGAGCCCATGTTGGAATTGCAATGCTCAGAAAAGCCTGCAGGAGCAGCGCTCCTCTACCATGTCCTGTGTCTGAGGGGAGCTTAGGGGATGAGCTTGGAACACAGTTCAAATCAAGGCCAGGACAGTCCACAGTTCCTGTTGTGGAGGTGAGGTGCAGACAGCATTGTGGGGAGTACTTCCAGTCTTGCTTGTAGCTAGGACTTTCAAGAGACTGGTTTTCACTGGGAGAAAAAGATCTTACCCTTGGTGTCAGCCAAACACTAAGAACCATATAAAGATGAGTTGGTAGGTTGAGTTGGAATGAGCTGCACTTGTACATCCATGCAGGGCTGGTGGGCAGGTTGTAGTCCTGTAATGCTGACATGTAGCACTGCATCCTGGGAGCATCAGTGGGACAGCACTGCAAAAGCACGGATGATTACTTGTAATGCTTGGAAATACCAGTGCATGGGGAGGCATCACCCTGCTGTTGCCTGCTGGGAGCACTGCTACTGCCAGCAGCTGGGCTTGTACTGGGTCTCCTTGCTGGGGAGGGAAGCCAGAGTGCTGGAAACAGCCATTGCTGGAAAGGTTAGTCAGCAACCTTTGCTTAAACTGTCTCAATCTGTATGAAATGTTATCTCTGTGCCTGACTAAAGATATGTGAGCCGAGGGAGCGGAGATGCTCCCAGATTGTATTTATCTAGCCCTTTGAAAGGGCATTTGAGGAATTAACTCTGCAGTTTAGGAGAACTTTAATGTTTCACTAAGTGGCTGGTGCCATGTCTGCCTGCTGCGGTGTGACACCTGCCATGGAGAGACTCTGTAGCAGATGTGGGCTGGTAAAGAGGATGCAAACTCTTAGTTGCGCCAAAGTTGCCAAACTCCTGGGTGCCACTGGTGCTG
>NW_009954181.1:516942-550609 GCF_000747805.2 Chaetura pelagica
CCTTGGAGCTGGGAGTGGGTGATGCCCTGGTTGAACTGGCTTCCCCAAGCCCATCTGCATTGCAGATTCCCATGAACATGATGCCTAGTGTATTAATGTGATCCCTCCTTCACTCTCTACAGGCTTCTGCAGTTGTTGGGGGAGGAGGAGAACATGGCTCAGGCCACATTGCAGTGGAAGCAGAGGTGGCTCGAGCCTGCCAGAGGAGCAGGATTTGGGGTGTTTTATTGGGATGATGGTGGGATTTGGGAATTACAAAGCTGAAACCTTGCAGCAGTGAAGACTTGTTCAGTGGCTCCTGGGGACGGAGGCAAGAAAGGGAGGCAACCTGAAGCAGTTGCAATAGATGGTGCTATAGGTACTTTTCTCTGGAGTTCTTCAGTAATTTATCTGTAGGGTTGAGCAGAAGACCTTGTCATATCTAATGAGGCTTCTTAAATCCTGGCAGCAGGATCTGCTCCTGAGACTGGTGAGCTGAGTGGGGAGGTGGGAAAGGCTGGAGTGTAGGTTTTCCTGGCAGGAGAGGATCAGAAACTTACAGCCTGCTGGCCCAGATGATTTCTGTGCTCCCAGTGAGGTTCAACCAGCTGCTTTCCATCCAGAGAGAGAACATGGAGGAGTGTAAACAGGTGATTAAACAGCAAGACACATCAGCAGGCCCTCAGGCTTCTCAGGAAATGGTCCAAAGGAGGAAAAAAGGAAAGGACAATTTACTGGTGAAAGTGTTCTTGAATACACAAAGAATACATCAATATAACTGCTGTTAATATTTGATACTGGCCTATGAATAATGTACACCTAAATGTACAGCCAGCTTGGTGACCTCTCAAGTGATGCTGCATGCACTGGGAGAGCAGGTAGTGTGAAGATTTGGGCTAAATATTTTATAATGGTAAAGGGGACAAAGAACCTCCGGAGGTACCCACAGGGAAGGAGTCCCTGTGCTCTTTTCCCACTGTGCACGAGATGGCAGACAGTGCCCACACAACACCCACACCTGAGCACCCACAGGCGAGACAGGTGGGACCCAGTCTCTGGGGTTGAAACCTCACCTTGGCCCACAAAAACTCAGCACTTGGGCTCTCTTAGCACAGCTGTTGCATTGTTTTTCTATCACAAAAGGTGTGAGAAGCTGAAGAAACTTAGCATTTTTGTCCCTGTAGATAATAAGGAATGGATAGGATTGCTTCTAGAAGCTAGACTTGCTGCTTGTAGAGGCCAGGTTCCTCAGAGGTGGCTCTTCAGCAGAAATGCCAGTGCTTGGGATCTTCCTGAAGACAGGAAGGACCCACCATTCTATTTTCTGTAAGATGGAGCTAATCTTCATTCCTTCTTGTAGACTGGCAGACACACTAACAAGGAGCCCTTAATATGGTGTGGACATGGGAAGGGAGCCCCATTCCCCTAGTGAGGCACAGGCAACAATGTGAGGGGGGTGGGGGTTTCCCATCATTAGCTGCCTAATTGCACTCTCAGGCTGAGTGGATGTCTTGGTGTTGGGCTCCTGATGCTTTATTGATTACTGCCACTTGTGACACTTCATTTTCTCTATTCTTTCAGATCCAAACAGCTGATGATTTCTTTCCTCCCTCATCTTGTCTCCTCTGAAAACACTTTGAAGGTTTACTTGTGATTTCCTGTGTGTTAAATCTGTATTGAAGTTGAAAAACGGTTGTGAAAGGACCCAGCCCAGTACGTGCCTGCAGAGGGGATGCAGGCAGGCTCCACCTGTGCTGCTGGGGCTCTGCACTGGCCTCACCTGGGGTGGACAGAGAGGATCTTTTGGCTCTGCAAGGTTTACAGCAGAATGGGTGTGTTTCACTGTACCTTGTTAGTACATTGGGGGGCAACCCAACCCCCATCGCCCTCCCCCAGCACTGCAGAGGGCAGCAAGAACCTACTAAGTCTGTCCCAGCCCCCCCTCTCCTTGCATTGCCCCTATTGCTACAATACTTTATGTGCTACAAACAGGTTCAATTACAGTATTGATCTCCTACATGCTGGGAGCTGATGGCAGGTCCTTCCCCAGCTGACTTGGTAAACAGAGCTCTCCATCAGTAGGCACTTCATGAATGTCACACAGCAACTTTCTCACCATCCTCCTATGGCCACAGCAGGCAGAATACTGGAAGGAAAAGGCAAACCATCTTGCAAGGAGTAGGAAGAAATTGGCTCACCCCTTCCCTAGTTGCCAGGCATTTTCTGTGGTCCTAAAACTGGATTTGTTTGCCAGCAAAATGCACATGGGGGCTGCAGTTAGCAGGTGGATAGTGATGTCCTGTTTTTCTATGAGTTGGTGACCTGTTGATGGTACTTCAAGGGGCTTCTCATTTTGTGTAGATTACTTAAATGCTAAGAAAAGTGAGTGATGCCCACCAGAGGAAACCCTTCCTGGAAGGCTGGTCCTTGCTCTAGTTTAGGAACAAACTTGCTCAGGCTTTCCTGTAAAGCAGTCATCATGTGTGAAAAAGGGATGCAGTCTTTGGTACAAGTTAGGGGGATATAGCTTTGTTTAGCTTTGTATCATGTACTGAAAAATGAAAAGACTTGCTCTGGCCTGAAAGAGTTTCATCCCCATGGAACTTGTTTGCTTTTTTGTTGATAAGGAAGGGGGGAAGTCTTGAAGTTGGCTTAGTTTGGTGAATATGAACCAAATAATCCATGACTTGCAAAGCCCTGGCTGCAGGGCAGGGCCTTGAAGACAGAGGAAGTTTAATATCCTTCTGGGGGTGCTTGAAGTTCAGAGTAGACATGACTAGACAAGTATGTTGTACAATTATGGGTCATGGGTGGACTCTGGTTTTGCAGACTCTGAGTAACAACAATAAGAGCAAGCCAAGGAGACAGCTCTCTTGTTGTGAGGGGATTTACCAGGAAGGCTAGCAAAGATTTAAACCCTATTTGTATTCGTCCAGTGTTGCGATTTGCAGCCAAATCATGAGAGTTGGATGCCGAGAGAAATCCATAGTTGCCATAACAACCAACAAACTATAATTAGTGGAAGAGTTGAGGAGAGGGGTCTGAAGAACAAATGGGAAAAGGAACTGCTCTTTGAGGGTTGCTGATAGAGATCAGAAAGCCTGGTCACAAGCATGTTATGGGAGAAGCAATCTCTTCAGAAGGCATTTGGTCTTTAGGCTCCCAGTGGAGTTGTTTGAAGCTGTATAAACTCTGGAGTTTCTGATATTTTCACTTCTCAAGGACAGAAGGATTAGAAACACCCCCTGTGTTGAGGCTGTTGCTTTTGAGGTGGGATTGGGTGGCACTGGCAGAGTCATGTAGGCTGATAAAGGGGTTGTGGAGTTTTTTCTTGATCCAGGGAGGTGGAGTGTAGGATGTGAAGAACAATAGAGCTTGGGGAACCAGTCTGAGCTGCAGAAAGGATTCCTGTAGCTTGGCAGGCAGCTGAAGAGTAAAGGTTTTTGACACTGTTGAATAACCAAAAATGCACGTTCTTGCACTGTAAGGCAGACAAAACTCAGCACAAGCAGCAGAGCTTTATCAATGTGAGTTTGAGCAGTTGGCTAATGCTTGCTGGAATGGTTGAGGTGAACTGTGTGGGGAGGGAAGGAAGGCACAGTCCATCCTCTGCCTGCTGAGTCTGCAGCTGTGCACGCAGCACAGTGCATCCCACCTTCTGCACAGGGCTAAGCCTAAAACCTGCTTTTTTTTTTCTTCCTGAAAACCACTGCTACTCCGTTTTTTCTCATTTAGAACTTTGCTGCTGTTAAGACTGAAAATTATTACTGAAATTCAAGAAGCAGCAGCAAGAACTGCTTTTAGTAGCAGGAAACAATCCCCTGGTAATTCAGGTCAGGATTAGTAGAAAAGTCCTTCTGGAGGCTCTGGGACAGAAAACCCTGGGTGCTTTTTTTTTGTCTCAGCTCCTTGTTTGCAGCCTGCCCTGGTACAGGGTGGTCCACTCTTCGGTGTTCCAGTTCTGCAAAGGAAGCACTGGCAAACACCCACGTGTAGCATGGGGAAAGGTAATTAGTTCAATCCTGTCCTCATACCCCTTTGCATCCTCATTTCTGAGGAGGCTGTTATCATGGATGCAGGGGCAAGAGCAAGGCAGGCATCATCCACATGGAAAAATTCGTGCTAGCGTGAAAAAAATAGCTATAGACAATATAGAACAAAAAAAATTATAATATGCCTGGAATACAATAGAAGCAAAATCTCCTGGCAGCAAACATTCATGCACTTGACTGCCAAGAAAAAAGGACCTTACAGAAGATGAGACATGAAAGGGATCCCTGCACAAAAACTGAAAGTCAGAACACAATAGTATATATTTCAGGCATATGAAAAGGAAGTGCGACAGTAATACTAAGGAGACAAGATACTCTAACAGAACCAGGAGTTGAGGAGAGAAGAAACTCCATCAGCAGTGGCACAGGAGGCTTGGAGAAGGCAGCTTTTTGAATGGATTGGAGTCCTTTTAAGAAAAAATGCAATCCTGCTTATTTAATTTTTTTTCCAGGATGAATCTTTCTTCATTTTTCTCAACTTGTACAAGAACAAGGAGCACATGAATAATACATTGCCAAGACCAAACAGATACAAGGGGCTGTACACATGGGAACTTAGGGCATTGATACAAATATTACACCTTACATGGCTGCTGCTGCTGCTGGCTTTTGGCAGTGGCAAGAGGTGTGCAGGGGAAAGGAGAGCTGGGGGGAGATGAGCAGTGGGTCTGCTGCTGGGTGGGCTCCCTGGGGAAGACTGGGGGTGTAGAAGAAGGAGAGCAATATGGGGCTGGGTCCAAATCAGTGCAGGAGCTTGCTCTTGCTTCTCACCTGGGCTGATGTCTATAAAAAATAGGCTTATTTCTGTCAACAAAGATTTGCAGTGACTCTTAATGTGGTTGCAAGGATTTGGCATCTCTGTGGGGCTTGCCATGGTGTCTGCAGGAACCTTTTCAATGTATGAGGTGCCAGTGTGGCTCATGTTGGTGCTGGGGGTGGTGCTGCAAGGGAGGGATGCTCAGAGAAATCTCCAAGCTGCTTCCTTGCTGTCATTCTGGTGACAAAGAGGGAATTCCCAGCTGGGAGTCTTGCACATCTCTCTCCTGTCAAACCCTAGCAAGTCCTTCTGCCTAACCTTAGAAGTATTCTTTTTTGTGTGCATGTATTTAACAGAAGAGATTATTTTTGTCTCACTGGTGTGACTTCAGCTGGGGCTTCAAGGGGAAGAAACTTCACTGAGCTAAAGCTGCAGGAGTTGTCAGTGCCTCAGCTCTCCTGGCCAAATGAGTTGGTGCCAAAGTGGTGCAAGAGCTGATTTTTAAAAAATTAAATACTGCAATACAGTTGAAGGGCTGAAGTATGGAGTTTTTCTGTCCTTGAAAGGTATGAGAGCCCAGAGGCAGAGACCAGAGCTTTCCAACAGTTTGATAGCTCTGTACAAGAGGCTAAGTTCCTTTTTAATAGGTTGTTCTCTCTATCCAGGATCTGAGAGCTCTCCTTTCCCCTCACTCATCTCTGGCAAGGTCCTGCTGACTGCAGTTCAAGCACATACATTATTTTTAATGATGTCCTGTAACAAGAAGCCTGCTGCAATCATCCTGTTTAGATCTGAAGCCACTAAAAGATGGCTCAGAAAAATCTGAAGTGCTGAAGCACCTTGGCAAAAACCAAAAACCTCTGCCAGGCATTTCCATGCTGCAGCAGTTCTGGTTTTGCAGCTGGGTTTGCAGCCCTGATGCCACAGCTGAAGTCTGGAAGGGGCATTGATTTGGCTACTTGTGATTTCCCCAACCAAGCATCACTTCATGGCCCAGAAGGTGACAAAGGGAGTTTTCAGAAAGAACCCTGATGCCATTTTAGTCACATTTGCCACATGGTGGAGTGTGGGGGGTGTGTGTGTATGCAGGCAGAGGGAATAAGTAAGAATAAAAGGATCCTATTCCCAGGCCAGAAACTCCCAATATCTATAACTAAATAGTTTGTCTCTAGCAAGGTGCTGGCTGGGGGGTATAATATTAGGCAGTTTGTGCTGGAGATGAGTCTGCAGAAATGCAGGTGCAGCTTATACAAGCCTCCTGTCCCTGAGGACACATGGGGAAGGTCCATGTCTGCCAGCCAGTAGCTGGCTCTTCCCGTGCTGGAGGGGAGCAGGGAGGATGGCATGTTGTTGATTTGTCTGACTGTTACTTTGTTTACCTGTTCTAATGCTTTTTATAGGGTTGCCATAAAAAACACTCATTAGACAGTGTTGATTTTCATTAATGTTGATTCACCAAAAGCTTAATCAATCTTCTGTGACCAACGACCCTATTCCTGAGGGAGAACAAAGCTGTTGAGCAAATTAGCCTTACAGATTGGAGCAGAGCCTGCAGATGCAGCCACCTGGGTTGCAAAGCAGGCAGCGTGCTGATTCATGTCATCTGCCCAGGAACAATGGCACTCCACTTGTATGTTTCTTTTCAGTTTCCTTCTTGACTGAAGCACGTCAGGCAGGCATCTCTTGTCTTGCCTTCTCTGTTACAAACCCTGCTGTCTGCAGGCACAGGGGGTTGGAGCAAGGAGGAGAGTTGTTAATGGACTCTACTGAGATTCAGGCATTCTCCGTTTACTACCTGGCTCTGCCACAAAGTCTGGCAGTGGCCATCAAGTCCCTCCTCTCTCTGTGCTGTGGTGCCTTGCCCTTAATGCTCAGTGAAATGCTTTTTGACCTCCTGGGGCTCTGAGGGGTACAACCACGTCAATTGGAGAGGGGTTGGTTTTGCAGTGAGAGGTTGTTAAAACAGCTGGCATCAAAGTGTGCTCTTCATCTCTGCTAGACCAAACTGCTTGCAGTGCTCGCTGGCGGGGAACCATTGGAGTGTTTTCTGTAAACATGAGGGGATGAGACGCTGCTAAACACATCTAGGAGGACTGATCCAGATCCATGCTCTGGGAGCAAGGCTCTATAGCATTCTTCCTGGCAGAGAAGGATGAGGCTTGGTTGTGGGGAGCTGGGGAGGCTGCTCTGTCCTGCTCACTATACATCAAGCTCATGTTGCTCAGAGGGTCTGCAACCTGTTCCTCATGCTCCTGGGGGCTTGCAGACCCACCAGCTCAATTCACACTGTCTGCTGCCCAGACATCAGGTGGGTAATGACTTTCCTGCTCCTACCAAGGGTGGATTTGAATGGCTGGTCTGGAGGTGAAAGGCCCCCGTTCCCATTACCGATCCAATTTCCTGGACTTTTACCAGGTAGATAGGAATTGCCAGAGCGGAACAGCCTGATGGGCCATTGAGCCCAGTGTGTCCTCTCTGACAGCAGCTAGTGTTCTGTGTGTAATTAAAAGCCTTTGTACTATTTGACTTGTAATTTAATATCATGCTGCCACATACATATCTCATTCAAGAAAGAATAGGCCCTGACATGTGCCAAGACAGACACTAAGCCCTTTTCCTTATGTGCAGCATCCACAGGGTCAGCTCTGTATCCATGCTGCACATCTGTGCCCTGAGCATGCTTTTTGTGTGAGGTTCTGCACACCAGCAGGGATGCTTCACTCTGGCAGGGGGGAAGAATCTGGGGAGAGTGGAGTTCTTGGGAAGCAGTGTTGTGCCTGCAAGTGGGGGAGTTGCTCTGTGATTTATGGGGTTCTGCTGCAAGCACAGATTAAGGGAAGTGCCTTAAATGGTCCTTAAAAGCTGGTTTAGGTAGTAGAGATTAGCTTGTATGATTGCATCCTGTCTGCCTCAGCACAGGTTTGCCTGAGCCCCTCTTGGCTGTCATTGCTGCCTGGTTTTGTGCTGGAGCAGATAAGCAGAATGCACAGCCCTATCCATCAGCTGTGCTGCAAGTGCAGGACTGGGACTAGGAGGCAGTGTTGCCTCAAGCCACGCTCGGAGAGTTTGCTAGCAGGCATGTGCCTGCTCCTTTAGCCCAAACAGGTTTGGGTGCTCTGCAATGCCCATGTGGGAGACTGCAATCTGGTGTGTGTATGCAGGCAGAGGGAATAAGTAAGAATAAAAGGATCCTATTCCCAGGCCAGAAACTCCCAATATCTATAACTAAATAGTTTGTCTCAAGGTGCTGGCTGGGGGGTATAATATTAGGCAGTTTGTGCTGGAGATGAGTCTGCAGAAATGCAGGTGCAGCTTATACAAGCCTCCTGTCCCTGAGGACACATGGGGAAGGTCCATGTCTGCCAGCCAGTAGCTGGCTCTTCCCGTGCTGGAGGGGAGCAGGGAGGATGGCATGTTGTTGATTTGTCTGACTGTTACTTTGTTTACCTGTTCTAATGCTTTTTATAGGGTTGCCATAAAAAACACTCATTAGACAGTGTTGATTTTCATTAATGTTGATTCACCAAAAGCTTAATCAATCTTCTGTGACCAACGACCCTATTCCTGAGGGAGAACAAAGCTGTTGAGCAAATTAGCCTTACAGATTGGAGCAGAGCCTGCAGATGCAGCCACCTGGGTTGCAAAGCAGGCAGCGTGCTGATTCATGTCATCTGCCCAGGAACAATGGCACTCCACTTGTATGTTTCTTTTCAGTTTCCTTCTTGACTGAAGCACGTCAGGCAGGCAGCTCTTGTCTTGCCTTCCCTGTTACAAACCCTGCTGTCTGCAGGCACAGGGGGTTGGAGCAAGGAGGAGAGTTGTTAATGGACTCTACTGAGATTCAGGCATTCTCCGTTTACTACCTGGCTCTGCCACAAAGTCTGGCAGTGGCCATCAAGTCCCTCCTCTCTCTGTGCTGTGGTGCCTTGCCCTTAATGCTCAGTGAAATGCATTTTGACCTCCTGGGGCTCTGAGGGGTACAACCACGTCAATTGGAGAGGGGTTGGTTTTGCAGTGAGAGGTTGTTAAAAACAGCTGGCATCAAAGTGTGCTCTTCATCTCTGCTAGACCAAACTGCTTGCAGTGCTCGCTGGCGGGGAACCATTGGAGTGTTTTCTGTAAACATGAGGGGATGAGACGCTGCTAAACACATCTAGGAGGACTGATCCAGATCCATGCTCTGGGAGCAAGGCTCTATAGCATTCTTCCTGGCAGAGAAGGATGAGGCTTGGTTGTGGGGAGCTGGGGAGGCTGCTCTGTCCTGCTCACTATACATCAAGCTCACGTTGCTCGGAGGGTCTGCAACCTGTTCCTCATGCTCCTGGGGGCTTGCAGACCCACCAGCTCAATTCACACTGTCTGCTGCCCAGACATCAGGTGGGTAATGACTTTCCTGCTCCTACCAAGGGTGGATTTGAATGGCTGGTCTGGAGGTGAAAGGCCCCCGTTCCCATTACCGATCCAATTTCCTGGACTTTTACCAGGTAGATAGGAATTGCCAGAGCGGAACAGCCTGATGGGCCATTGAGCCCAGTGTGTCCTCTCTGACAGCAGCTAGTGTTCTGTGTGTAATTAAAAGCCTTTGTACTATTTGACTTGTAATTTAATATCATGCTGCCACATACATATCTCATTCAAGAAAGAATAGGCCCTGACATGTGCCAAGACAGACACTAAGCCCTTTTCCTTATGTGCAGCATCCACAGGGTCAGCTCTGTATCCATGCTGCACATCTGTGCCCTGAGCATGCTTTTTGTGTGAGGTTCTGCACACCAGCAGGGATGCTTCACTCTGGCAGGGGGGAAGAATCTGGGGAGAGTGGAGTTCTTGGGAAGCAGTGTTGTGCCTGCAAGTGGGGGAGTTGCTCTGTGATTTATGGGGTTCTGCTGCAAGCACAGATTAAGGGAAGTGCCTTAAATGGTCCTTAAAAGCTGGTTTAGGTAGTAGAGATTAGCTTGTATGATTGCATCCTGTCTGCCTCAGCACAGGTTTGCCTGAGCCCCTCTTGGCTGTCATTGCTGCCTGGTTTTGTGCTGGAGCAGATAAGCAGAATGCACAGCCCTATCCATCAGCTGTGCTGCAAGTGCAGGACTGGGACTAGGAGGCAGTGTTGCCTCAAGCCACGCTCGGAGAGTTTGCTAGCAGGCATGTGCCTGCTCCTTTAGCCCAAACAGGTTTGGGTGCTCTGCAATGCCCATGTGGGAGACTGCAATCTGCTCTACCTGTATTCACTGCTTGCTGCTCTGTCGCAGGCATGCACCTGTGCTGTGGGTATTGCACTGTGATGCTGCTCCATGTGTGCTCTGTGTGGGGCTGGGAGATGACATCTGAAAATACACGGGGGTATGGGGCAGAGAAGGGACCACTTTGGATGACACAAGTTGGGTGCAGAGGACTGGATGAGAAAGCCTTGCCAAGTCTCTCATCAGTCTTTTTGAGAGAACCTCAAACTCTATTTCAGACTGAGATGATGCTGAAAAGCCTGCACTGGCCGTTTGGCAAGGATCAAGCTCACTTCAGTGGGGGTCTGCATCAGCACCAGGGCTTGCCAAGTCCCTTTCCATTGGGGGTCTCTACTTAAGACTGATTAATTTGCTCACTGGAGTGCTATTCCCTGTAATTGACTGAACCTACAAGAAAACAAACCTGAGCTGATCAATACACAAATAATTTTGCAAATTGTGGGCATAAATCATTCCCGATCGGCGTGTGCTCACGTTTGTTAATGAATAAACCAAGCTAAATCAATTTTCTGTATTAAAATGCAATTGTTTAATTTATTATTACTTTAGGCAGGTGATGTGAGGAGTGGGATGGTGGCTGCTCACCCACCACATGCTTGCAGTGCTGAGATGTGATTAGGAAACCACTGGCTCTGGTGTGGATGCTCTGTGCATGTGAGTGAGTGGGGAGCATCTTATGGGAAGTTGAATGCCCAGCTAAGTGTAGCCTTTATTACTGCAGTATTTCTATCTACAAGGAGGACATGAAGTAACCAGGTACCTGTGTTGATGTTCTGTGTTGCTGCTGTTGTTGCTCATTGCTTACATGACAGTCACTCAGCCCCTGGGATGGGACTCCAGCAGAATCTTCCAGCTGTCATCTTGGGTTCTGAGTATTTCAAGTGGTTCATCCCACTGTTCCCTTTTCCTCTGAAAGATGTCCCTTGTCCTGTGTTTTTTACTGTGAGAGCTGGAATCAGCCAGCCAGGCAATAGATACCTTACTCTGTCCTATGGCCTTTCCCATCATCAAACAGTGATGGTTTTTCCTCCATAAGGAGCTTTGGCTCTGGAGGGTCTCTGATCTGCATCTGACCATCCAAATTGCTGCTCTTCTCAGAGGTGAAAAACAATTTTCTATTCTCTCAACAATAGGAGAAGGATCAAGGCTGCTTTGTGTCCTGATTTACAGCCTCTCTGGCCAGGAGGAGAGTTGCTCCAGGTCGTTTGCCTCTTGCTATGTGCTGTAACTGCCTTGGAGAGCTATGCAGGTGCCCTAAGTATCTGTTCAGGGAGCCCCATCTTTTTATTGATTTTTGAATAGTACAAATGAACAAATAACAGTGCAACAATAAAACTGGGGGGATAAATAATCTGGTACTTGGCATGCTCAGCTGAACGGGGCCAAGTGAAATGGAACACAGACATGCACTCAGAGAAGGTCCAGTTTTTAAATCTAAACTGGAGCTAAGTAAAATATTGGCTAACTGACTGGGTTCCAGGGTTCATAAAATGTTGATAGTGCTGAATGTTGGCTGGAGTGTATATCCTCATATTTTAGAGAGGGGGGCTGATGCTTTACTTGCTCTTCCCTCCCTAGAGAAATGCTCCTCAGAAGCAGAAGGGAGCCTGTCAAGTGGCTTGTTTTCCTCTGTGTTGCCAGGGTAGAGCTGGAAAGGTCACTCAGGTTAAGAGCAGCAGCGAAAGCCAAGCTCCAAGCAGTGCTTGAGGTTGCTGTGCTTTGATTTCCTAAGCTGGGCTGGTTGTGTAGGATGCTTGGGAGAGAGGAGCTCTGGGCTCAGACCCTGCCTGAGCATTTCCCTGCTGGTGTTGAGTGTAAGGAGAGAGGGTTTGGGTGCAGGTGGTGGGAAGGTATGTGCATGTCTCCTTAGCTGAGCCCCAGTCTCTTCTTGCAATGCAGGAGAGCACCCTTGTAGTTCATGTCTTGGACTTTGGTGTGAACTTCCCATGAGGACAGATCCTGGTCCAGATGAGATCTCCCACTAGATCTGTAGTAGCTTAAATCTGACAGCCAGCTCCTGGGGAAGGGTAGGCTGGTACCCAGGGGGCCTTCCGCTCTCAACTCCTGGAGCAGCGTTGGATGCACCAGTTTCAAACCACAGAGCCTGCAAAGCCTTGGGCTGAACCAAGCTGCTCCTGCAGTACAGAAAATAATAGTGCCTACCACAAAGAGGTATTGGGAAGACGAGTCAGTTAATGTTCATGCAATGCTTTGAAATGGGGAGGCTTTTGAAGTTGGGATTCGGTTCTTTCCTTTTCTCTCCTCTTTGTTCCCTTCAGTGCTATGTAAGGAGTGTGGCTCAGTGGTGTGCTGGTATCAAGGTTTGAAGGCCTCTTGCTCCCTGGGAGAATTGCATTTTCCCTCAGTGTCTTCACTTCAAGGCAGAGTGTTCAATTGGTATTCTCTGTATGGCATTTGCTCTTGTACATAGTGCATTTTTATTCAAATAATGGTATTGATCCTGGAAAAAGTAATGGAGAAAATAAATGAAAACAAATAAACACAGAAGATTTGTACTAAACTTTTTCAAGGACTGGTTCTGAAAGTCAAGGAACTGTCTGGTGATGTGGCTGGTACTTCCTTTATTAGCATCTAATGGCAAGATGCCCAAGATGCCTGTAGTTTGCATTTATTCCAGGAATGTCATCAACAGTTTGAAGCATCAGGAGCGTCATATCTCTCTCATACAAGCTGAAGAGGATGACTTCAGCATAGAGCCGAATTTTAGCTTTAAAAATTACTCTTTGCTCCTTTGAATAGACATTTCACTGATGCACCTTACTCCTCTGGGAATTTGGTGGTGGGGAGAGACTTTTTAGAAATATTTCCGGGTCTTGTGGTTGATAGGCAAAAGGCATTTTCTGAAACAGTTGGAAAGACTATAATTTTAAACTTGTTAGTGGTTTTGGTATGTTATTTGTTTTTTCTTTTAAACTATTTTAAACTAGCCTGTAACAGGGAAGGTATTTAAAGGTGAATGTGTTACTTCAGCAGTACTGTATTTTTGCTGTCAAAGGATAGGAATTCCTTTCTCATTTGTATTGAATAACTATTTCTAGACACAAAAAACAAGCAACCAAAGAAACAAAAGTGCAGTTTCTACTTAAGAGCTGAGTTTAGGGATGCCCTTTCTCAGGTTGGTGCAGAAAGGCTGCTGGAGTGCAGAGATGGGACAGCATAACCACCAAGGAGAAAATGCCCCCAAAACTGCACTCCAACCTTTCCTCTAACTTGTTCTCCAGCTGTGAGCCATCCTCTCCCAGATGAGACATGGCTTTCAGGTGGTCCAGGTGGGCATTATCCCTGGGTCTTGTGTGTGACTCCTGTGAGGGTTTGCATGGCAGCACACGAGTAATGGAGTGTGCTGGGGAGCTGGCCGGTTCCAGCTGACAAGATAATGAACTGCCAAATAAGGCACAGGAGAAAGGGAAATCCATGATAAATCCACCTCTCACACACCATGGAGGAGACGGATAAACTCCCTCTCTCCTTCTGACAGGGGGATTTTTCTCTCCTGTGCCCACTACAAGAGACAAGGGGAGGATGCTGCTGCTCCCACCACCACCCCTTGCTGCCCTCTGGCACTGGCAGACAGACATGGGGGCTGTGCATTGTCATGCCATGTTATGTTGTGTCCTCTGGAAAGGCTCTGCATGGTTGGGGACAAAAAAGAGATGCTATTTCATTGGTTTCTATCTCCCTTCAGTATTACTAAATTACTGAGTCCTTGTGTGTGACCAGTGACAATTAATTTTGAGACCCTTGGGTTCTTGTTCATCTCCTTTTGGATAGGAGTGTGTGTACAGGAGATCCTTCCCCCTCTCCCCTCACTGCACAGTGTCTGAAGCTGCTTCTCCAGCTGAATGCCATAAAGTGCAAATCTAACCCAGCTCCCAAATCCAGACCCTGCTGCTCTTGCTTCTTCCATTGCTTTCTTCATGGAGATGTGATGTAGTCTTACATTTTCTTTGAAATCAGTGAAAAACACTTGCTGGTGAGATAAACTGGGGTCAGTGCAGTGTTTGGAGGTGGAGAGCTGGGGTATTTCAGGTGTGTAGTTCTTAAGTGGGCAGTGCTGGCAGTGCATTAGTGAACGAGCAGAGCAGGAGTTGAGGTGCATCAGAAAAGCAATTTTGTGTGTGGGCCACAGACTGGAATAACAAGGGTGGTGCCATTAGGGACATCCTGCAAAGTGTGATGGAGCCATGTTACCTACTTGGGCTGAGGTCAGGCCAGCTCTCAGCTCTCCTGGCTTTGCCCAGTGACTTGGAAGAGGTTGGCCTCTTATGTTCAGTGCACTTACTCTCCCAACTCTTTCTTTTCATATCTGATTAATAAATCATGAAGTTTGCTGAAGACTCCCTCTGTCCCCACCCAAATACAAACATTCCCCATCACTGCCACCTTGCAACTAGCAAAGCTGCTCCCTCTGACAATCAATTACCCTCCGGAGATGAAATTATTGTTTAATGGCTTTTGGAACAGGCTCCTGGTCTGACATTCATCACAATCAATAATGCATCAGCAGGGACAAAAGAAATTACCTGCCTCCTGCTAAGTGAAAGAGTCCATTTGTATTCCACTCAGCCCCTTCACGCCCACTGAGCTGGCAGCCACGGGTGGGTTGTGCTGATGGCACCAAGCATGACTGGCTTCCAGCTCAACTCCAGCAGAGTTTGCTAGAAGTTTGTTGTTGGTGCTCTTGTTGGCAGGACTGGGTGTGAGAGCCAGGATGAAGTGCTGGAGGATGCCTAGGAATGGGGGGAGCAGGTCAAGGTATGGTTTGGGACAGGACTCCTTAGAATAAGATTAAGTTTTAGGCTTGGCCTTCCTGAAAACATAGCTAGGATGGAAAGCCTGGCTGCTGGAATAATGAGGGCATCCTGGAGCAGGGTGAGGGGTGAGTGCTGGGATGGGAGAGCACTGGAGGTACTGGAAGGGCTGAAAGAAGTATTGCCATGGTGAGGGAACCATGGAGACAGGTATCCCTGAACACATAGGAAGCAATATTAAACCTGGCCCAGGTTGCCTTGAGGGCATCCTCTGCCTGTGGGGATCACTGCTCACCATGGCTGCAGTCTGGTTCTGGTCTCCAGGAAGGCAGTAAGATGCTTTGGTCTTTGCTCAAAGCTAAGAGGGCAAGGTGTCCTCCGAGTGCTAGCTCTGATCTATCTAACTCCTCTCCTGAGATGTGGTGTGATATCAGCGTGTCCCTGCGAAGGGACTGGCGTGATCGATGCATCTGCAATGTGAGCAGTGTGTCTCTTCATGTGTCTGCAACACTCTGTGTCTGCTGCCAGGCTGCTGGGGCATTCCAGATCCTCAGTGGGGGGACCACTGGGTCCAGCATGTATTGCTGCAGCACTGGGGAGCAGTGCTGCATCCCAGCAACCCCAAATAAACTGTGGTGTTTTGTTGTTTGTTTTTTTTTTTCTTTACAGCAGGCTGGGTGTCTGCAGGGAAAGCTTTGCTTTTCCTGCCTTCAAATCTTCAGATAAAAAGCTCAAATATTCCAAAGAGAAAGGTCCTGGTGCTGCTTTCCTTAATGTGACTTTTAAGGTACTAGGTCTCCAGCATCATCAGTCTCTCTGTAAGCTGTGGCCTGTGCCTTGGAGGATCTCACAGTGATTAGGAAGCATTATTTTATTTTAAGCTGCTGTCCCAATTAGTGATGAAGTGGGGAAGCCTCATCAGCTTAGTGCCTTTAACTCTGCTTGTGTTAGAGCTACTTGATTGCTCTTATTTGTTTTCCCACCTGCTGCTTTACCCTGAGTGTAACTGTGAGAGCTGGGATCAAGGCAGTGATGGATCAGGTGGGACCAAGTGTGCCAGGCAGGTTTGCTGAGGGTCCCCCCCTGCTGAAGCCAGCTCCTCCTGCCAGGCTGTAGGTGAGGGGAGTCCCTGCTGTTGGACTCCAGGGGTATGTGTATGGGGGAGAGATGGTGGGAAACCCCCCTAAAATTCCTTAGTTCTTACTTTTATTGCTTGAAAATGAACATCTTTGATATAGAGTCTGCTTCCAGAAACAGTCTGAAAATGTGGCAGCCTCTAGGGCTTCCCAGGACAGAAGCTGGCTCCCATTGGGAGAGAATGTATGGCCAAAAGCACTTAACTTCTCTGTTTCCCTTTCTGGCACTTACAGTGGCTCATTGTGGGGCTCTTTGCTTCTGGTTTCAGCATATAAGCACCTCTTCTTGCATCAGGAGTATAAGCTCTGAAGAGCATCCTGTGCAGTAGCAGTGCTGCCTGGTCCTGAGCACCACCATTTCCAGGGGAGGATAGCACAGCAAATTTGGCTAGAGAGAAGCATTTCTGGGACCCTGAATTGATCCCCTGCTGGGTCCTGCAATCCTTGGAGGTGAGCTAAGCTAAGAGGTTCAGCTCCAGGTGCATTGCTTTGAGAGGTGTCTCATGGATTAGGGGCTGGCTGGCCATCAGCTCTTGCTCTGGCATTTCTTGGTGGCAGCAGGAGGGAGGATGTCAAGCAAGAAGCAAGCTAACACCAAGGAGAAGGAGAGAGAGAAGGCAAACAGCATTCACACAGGTCCCATGTTTAGCTGTAATCTAACATGACTTTCCCCTCTGCGGCGAAGGGGCACGCACGATGTTAACATTCATTATCATGTCATATTCCATTGACTGCCAGAACACATTGTGCTGCTGCAGGAGTGTGTGGAGGGCTGGAAACCCCAGCCTCTGCCTCTGCAAGGGTCTGTGTCTCAGCTAGCAATACCAACCCAGTGAGTGGTGTTCCTGGGTGCAGGGCATTGTTAATAATTAAAAAAATAAGCAGGGTGCATCAGGAAGAGAACTGTGCATGAGTGGTGCTTCTGGATGATGACTTGTGAGGAGCAAGGCAGAAGGGTGATGCAGCAGTTTGATTTCCAAGGCTCAGAAATCAGGGATGTTGCCATGTGAAATGCTGCCTGTAATCCTGGAGAAGACCCTGCATTTCAGAGCAAGCTCTGCCCAATGCTTTGCTTCTGTGTTGTCATCTCTGTGCCCAGAAGAAAAAAAACCCAAACCAAACAGGAGCTTGCAAAGGGAGGAAAAAACCCATTTACTCCCTATGAAATAGGCACTAGGCAGTGAAACTCCTTTGTTTCCCCCAAGTCAAACTTAAACTCAGCAAGGGGGAGCACATCCCTCGAGTTTGCTGCACAAATGTTCTCACCAGGTGTTTGGATACACATGGATATGTTTATGCTGCATGCAAGCACCTAGTGACTTCTCCAGCACCTTGCCTGCCTAGTGCTTCTCCCACCATTTGCTCCTTCAACCTGTGCCACCTTCAGTCTTGGATATTGTTTCCAGTTGGCCCATGTAGCCAATATTCAGAAAGCCCAAACCTCCAAAATCCCCTCTGTAGTGCAGCTCTGTAGAACGTTACGCCTATTGTCCAGGCTGAGGTTTGTGCAACTCTACAAACTTTGTCCAGACTTCCTATTGATTGACTCTGTGATTAAGCTGTTGAATCAGTGCTGCCATATTTGTCGTGTCCAGCTGTCATTTTTCTCCCAAGATCTTAAAAGGATTTTTAGCTGTCAGCTGTATCCTGCATATTTGCTCCTAATAATCAATATTGATTTTCTTGTAATACCGTCCATCTAGATGCCATGTCTTATTTGTTGAAAGATTAGAATCTCAATGAGCATATAAAATAGCACATATTTTCCTCATGTGTCTGCACACGTGCATATGCAGAAATACCCTGTTAAGATAATGATCGTCTGCTGGAAAAAAACAATAAATGAGTTATGCTCTGCAAAAGCAATCCAGCTTTGGCCACTTTGCTCTTGTTTTATGGTGGTGACCTGGCATTAATATGGGGAGAGATGCCCTGGAATGGTGCAGCTCTAGGGCAGGGAGCTGGGCAGGGATGCCAGTCCTGGCAGTTTCCTTGTGCATGTGATCCTGTCTGGTGAAGATGTTGGCTGTTAGACTGCAGGACCAGTTTGAAAAGGCTTTTAAAAAAAGAGGCTGGTTTTACATAATGGTCATTTCTGACATTTGAAGCCTGCTGGAACTTAGTGTTTCTAATGCAATGGACACTGATACATCATGAAACTGAGTTTTCCTGGTCCTGTTTAATCCCCTTGCCTTGGGGCTGGGCAAGGATCAAACTGTTCTGCTAAGCAGTGAAAAGGAGGCATAAACACTCTCTTAAATATGTGGCTAATATATTCTGCATGGTTTTACCTGCTAAAGGTAATGTTCTTATGTCTGGTGCCTTTCTTTTCAGGAATCTTAGAGCTTATTAGTGGTTTTGGTGAGAATGTTAAGATTTGACTGGAGACAAGCTCTGAAGCAGGAAAAGATTTCCTAGAAGGAAATGCAGCAGACAACATTAAAACAAAACATGATTGAATGTGACTGAAAATGTGGCTAAGTAAGTAGAGAATTTTGACCAAACTGTTGGAAGAAGTTGATTTTTCCCATTTTTGACAGGACTGACTGCCTGATAAGATGCTTCAAATCGGCTTATTGAATTATAAAATGCCAACATTTTGAAGCAGAACATTTTGCTTTGAAGTGAAATGCTGAGATTTTTCATTCTGACATTTCTCAAATGATATTTTGGTAACTTTCTGCACACCTGGTAAAAGTGAGACTGGGGGGCACAAAATATAAGTATTAAAATAACCAAATTGCTGAATGGGTAAAAAATGCTGTTCTCTAGATAATTCTCATGGAAATCAGGCTCATCACTCCTCATCCCCTCTTGAATCGCCTCTTGGCAGTGGATTGGGGTTTGTCTCCCCTCTCTCTGCAACAGGGAGGCTTTGCACAGCAACCTAAAGTGAGAAATGTGCAGGGAGAGAAGGCTGGAGGGTTGTAATATGCACCAAAAGTACCTTTAAAAAAGGGAAGAATAAATAAAACTAAGGAGAGAAGGAAAATTAAACATCAAAAGAAATGGTAAGACAAAGTGAAGTTCTGCTTCTCCAGCATCTTTTGTGGCTCTCTCTGCACATCCCACTTAAATTTCCTCTCTGTTTGGGGGCTGGATGAGGGCAGAAAGCTGCGGCTGAGCAAAGCTGAGCTAAGGATGCTTGGTATGGTAATAACCCCTCCTGAGAGTCCCCAGGTGCTGTGCACATGAAAGCCCTGCCCCTGGCACTGCTGATTATACAGCCTCTAATTGTCTCCCATGTCTGCTCACAACAGAAATACTGGAGAAGAGAGAAATCCAGATAGTGTTTGCTGAGCTGGCCGAGCCAGCCAGGTTCCTAAAATAACCCCCTGTTGCCTTTAGGAAGGAAGAGTTGAGTACAAGCAAAACACAGGTCCTTCCCTCCTGGGAATGGATGGATGGGCTGAGCACAGCCCTGGGCTGCCTGTGGTGATGCCAAAGATCTCCCCAGCCTGGTGCCTGCAGGGAGAGGAATGTTTGGGTGAGTTTTGGCTAAAGCTTCAGCTTAGCTGCATGGGCTCAATAAAGCTTTTAGTTCAATACTTCTTAATGCTAAGCCTCAGTGTATTAACTCAAGACTTCCCATAAACATACCTGAGCTCTTAGTGCAAAGAAAACACTGGATGTTTCTCTCAATATAAGAGAAGTGGCAGATATCATCTCCTCACCTCTGCTTGTTGTCAAATAGTCGAGGCTCCTAATTTGCTCTGAAAAGTGTCTGGCACCTTTTTGGGTTCCAACAGAACCAGCATCATCCCAGCTCAGCTCTAGGGATGAGGAGGACAGGGACATCCCTGTTTCCTCCTCCCTCTCAGGGTCACTTTGCAAATGTCTAGCCAGACGCTCAGCTCTGCCTGACAAATATATCAGGCAAGTGTTGCTCTCATGTCGTGTGCATTTGCAAAGGAGCAATTTATCAGAGCGATTTTTATCCTCATTAAGGCAAATTAAGCCCACAAAGCTGGCAAAGGAAGGGGAGAGGATAAAAAAATAAAATTGGTCTTCATGAAATATTTATTAAAAACAGCCATTGTAATAAATATTTGAAACCTGGTTATTAATGTTAAATCATATCAATGTCAAGTGTGTTTCACATCGTCTGTTCTGCTAATTGGGTGCAGGGGTCGGTGGCCCCGTGGTGCTGTGGGGTCAGTTGGCACTGGGTGTCTGGTGCTGTGCCAGGGCCTGTGGTGATGCTTTGCTTTTGGAGGGTGAGGGCAAAGCATGAAATGCAGTAGATCATAGAACTGAGTGAAGGAGAACAAGCCTGAGGGCTTGCTGCAAGTGGTGTGGCTCTTCTGCACCCATGTCCCCGTGTAGGTGCCCCGATCGTAACCCAAACGCCTCTGTACAAAAGCTGATTATTATTATCCAATATGTTGTAAGCACCATGTCTCACCCATGGGGCAACATCATTATCTTGAGGAGGCATAAAATAAGGGCTTGTGCTATAAACCTACCCATCTTCATGTAATGCAAAATAACAAAATAAATCTCCAAGCTGAGATGGTAACACAAGCAGTAAAATCAATATTGATTATTAGGAGAGGGGTGGGAGGCAGTAAAACTGGCTGTGAGGCAAAAGTAAGATGATTGTGGATAGCTGCTGTTAAAGTGATGGGCTGGGGAGGGACAAGGGCTTTTCCCAAGGGATGTGTGTACAGTCTGGCTCTTTACTGGAACTTTTGTCTTGATATACCAGTCTGTAGAGGATAGTGGATGGAGGAAGGGGCTGTGTTAGACCTGGGAGGCCTAGGGTGGGTTTGGGGTTATCTGCCCATTCACAGTGGGGTGTGCCAATATCAACTCTTGGATGGGCTGGCAGGAACTAGGAGAGGCTTTTCAGAGGGAGCTCTGTGGAGGGGAGATCCCAACTGTCAGTTTGCATAGTTTTGCCCAAGTTGTTCCTGTCTGGGAAAAAATAAATTTAAAATTGAATAAAAGTGTCAGTAACAAAAGCAGGTTTTGGTTAACTGACTTGTTTGGAACATCCTTTATATTTATTACAAAACTGAAAAGCAATAAAAGCTTGAAAAGGAAGTGAAACACTTGGTTTAATCCCAAATCCAATTCTTCTCTTTCTTGCCTTTCTTGCTGTAGCTGCTGGAGGTGGGAGTGCTTGTGAACCTGCTGCCTTGAATGTGCAGGGTAGAGACACAGGCATTCTTTGCTTTTCTTGCAAACCCACTACTGCCTTACCATATATATGGCTTTTGGCATGTACTGCCTCTCTCTGCCTCAGTTTCCTTGCCTTGGAGAGGTGGTTATTTAATGCATTATCAAAAACAAGTAGGAGCAAAGAGCATGCTGAGCAGCTGGATCATCTCTCAGGAGCTACAGGTGTGAAGGTCCTGGCTCTTCATCAGCCTGGTCCTGCTCATCTCTCACTGGGTTAAGGAAAGGAGACCCCACTGCTGGATGGACTCAGCTCAGGGTCCTTCTGGTGCAGGTGAGACTTGTGGTGACTTTGCTTCATCCAGTCCCCTTTGTAAAACACACTTTAGTGATGTCAGTCCTCCAATCCAAGCAGTAGTGGCTATTTTTTGTAAAATATTTGAAGTGAGCAAATAAATAAATGGTAATTTAGTCATGGACCCAACCCAGCTTCCCATAAAAGCTGATGTAGACCAGATTTACAGCACCATGCTGAGATGCTTTTATGTGAAACAGAGCTTCAGAGAGGAAACCATCTATCAAGCAAGGAGCTGGAGTGAATGAGATTTAAAAGGCATCTTCCTTTTGTTCCCTAATAGGTTGGACACTTTGGTGTGAAAGTGGGGGAGGCAAGAAGGGGGAATTTGGAAGGTGTTAGGAATGGCATTTATAATGGCAATGCCAGGCACCTATTTTGGTAATAGGCTTTAAACATTTAGAAAGGTGAACCTCTTATTTCCTGGGTTTATTTTCTCTGTTGCTGTAAATTTGTCAGTTGGGGTTGACTCTGCTGCAAGCTCTGAGGAACCTGATGCAAAATGAGAGACCCTGGGTCCTTGCTAATGCAGACAACCTGTAATTTTGCAGGTTGCAAATCTCTTGTGTTAATCCAGTTTGCTTTTTAAACTTCTGCTGTCTAGTGTCTGTGGGCAGCTCTTCTCCCTGCTGGCATCCATGCTTTCCTCTGGGTACTTGGCTGGGGCTGGAAGATGAGATCCCTCAGCAGACCATCCAGCACTGGCACCTTGCAGGACCTCCCTGTCTGTATGTAGAGACAGGCTGGCTGGTGGCCACCTCCCTCACCTCCTGAGTAGCCAGCTTTGGGCTAAAATATTTGTGCTGACAAACTGAGGTTGTGCTAGACATGCCCCCAACCTCTGAATTTACCAGTAAAGATGTTTCTCTGACCTTTTAGTTGGAAGTTAGGGAGCTATAGTTTTGTTTTCCTGAAAACTAACTTTACCCTGGGAAAACCAGACTATTGCCTTGCCTCATTTTGGGGCTGAGGTTGGGGCAACACTTTTCCACCCATTCCTGAAGCTGCTACTGTTCTTCTCCATGTATGCAAAGGTGATTTGCAAGGTCATTTGCACTTGATACAGGTTTTTTTTCCTTCAGAGGAGTACAGGCCAGTAATTCCAGTCTGCCAAAGGGAGGGGAAAAAAAAATCATTAGCTTTAATCTTTGTGAAGGGAAGAGCAGGTGAAGGAACAAAGAAACAGGGAAAGCAAAGAAAGAAGAGGGTGGACAAGAGGGTGTGGAAGGCAAGTCTGTGCATGGAGAGATAAGATAGGGAGAGAACAAAGGGCTGGAGGCAGGCACTGTGTGTGGAGAGGCAGAGTGCTGAGTGGGGTCCCCCTGGGATCTCTCTTTTCAGAAGAGCTCCGTGCCACCCACATGGGTGCCACCTCCCTGCTGTGCCTGAGCCCAGTGCTGGCTCCTTCTGCCTGGTCTCTATGAACAAGCCTTTCCCTTGCTGTGGCATAGCCATGAGGACAGAATTACCCTCTCCTAATCCCTGGGCACCCCTTGCTCCATGTTCTTTCCCTGTGCCAACAAGCTCCAAACCCAGCTGTCATGGGCATTGCTGGCGACTCAGACCTGTTACAAAGCTGTTTGTAGGCTGTAATTCTTTAAAAAGCCTGGGATCAAGCTGGGGCCATTTCTCTCTCATTTCTGGGTAGAACCAGAGCTTTGGGAGGAAAAAAGGAGTGGGCACTGCAGGAAACGGGTTCTGCAGAAACTGGAGGCTACAGCTCTTGCTGATGGGGTTTTGTGCTTTTTCCAGCAGCAATATGCTGCAAAGGGAGCCTCTTGCTTTTCTGTCAGGCCTTGGGATGGTCCTAGCAGTGTTTGGTCCCCCTCTGGTCCTTTTTTCCACAGACCTGCTGTTCAAGCAAAACCAAAGTCTGCTTAAGCACAAGCACAGTGGCCCTGAGCCTCTCCCTGGGAAGGGATGGGAAAGCTGAAGTTTGTTGGCTGTTGTGGAACATCTAAGGCACAGCTGGAAGGTGTGTGGGTGCTCATCAGTGTGTTACAAGGGACTCTATTAAGGGGAAGGTGTACAAGATCTGCTGGGAAAATAAACTGTCCCTACAATGTGATATCCAGGTGATTTGGATTGACACAAATCAGCCCCCTGAATGAGAAAACAGATTCTAAAAAGACAAAGTACATTGGCTTTTTAATTTAGATTTGAAAGGACACAGCAGCACAGGTGGCTGGTTTTCCCATGCTGGCTAACAGAAAAAGACAAACAAAAAGGTGGTGGAAAAGCAATGTTTTGGGGTGCTCAGAGGCTTTGGTTTCCTTTTTGGGCTTGCATAGACAAAGGCCAGAAAACATTCTTTTTCAGGAGTACTGAGAGTTGTCTGGCTTGTGACATCTCTGTGAAGGTAGTGAGGTCTCTGGTGAGGAAGCAATTCCCCATTCAGCTCAGAGGTGCAGGCTGCAGCAATGTCTGGAGCAAGCACTGGGTGAACCTTTATAGGATATGATTTCAACTATTATTGTAACTACCCTGTATTGCATCGTCTAATAAAGACATCAATTTAAACCCCTTACAAGTGGCAATTACCTAATAAAATGCAGTAAGGATCTTCCAAGTTGGCAGTAAAATTAGCATTACTGGGTTTTAATTAATAGCCTAAACCTTGAATGGCTCTTCTATGTCCTGTGCAAGAGGAAGGGCTGCATGATGGTGAATGCAGACAGCATTAGGAGAAAGTCTCTTAGCCCCAAAAGGGCTCTGTGTCCAGGAGACAGATGGGCGCTGGAAGTGTTGAGCAGTGGAGGGGATGTGTGGGGTCTAGTTTGTGGTTACTGGAGCAAGCATTGGGACTGCTGTCCTGTCTCTGTAGGTCATTTGCTTCTGATTCTGCTTCCTTCTGGACTGAGCAGCAATGCCATTAGGTTCACACCCTGTGGCAGGAGAAATCCCTACAGGAACCCAAAATCTTCTTGCAGCTGAGCCAATGGCTCAGAGCTCTTTGCAAAACACCTGTTTGAAGAGCCTCACAGCTTTGCCATCACCCCTTCTGCCCCTCCAGGGGTGATGTTCTGCTTTTCCAGTTATTTTCCCTCCATCTGTTCAATATCCTGTAGCCCTCACCTGGGCTGGACAGCAGCAGGGACCCTTCTCTGCCCAAGCAGAGCTCTGTGGTAGCAACGATGCTGCCCGGGGATTCAGGTGAGATCTCCCTTGCTGTTCCAGCAGCACGCACAGACAGGATTTGATCCAGTGTAAACCGGGCTGCTACAAAGTCAACCTGTCAAAAACCGCTGAACAAATTTGAAATGGCAGGGTGACTTTATACCTTGCTGGTGCTTTGTATTGTGTAACCACAGGATTTTTGATGCAGTACAAGAAGCCCCAGAGCTAGGCTGACTTGTGCTGTCAAACCCCCGTCCTCCCAGTCCTTTTTCCTGGCTTTCTCATCCTGTTTTCCTCTGCAAATTGGTAGCTCGTGGCTAGCTGGCAAGCTGCCTCGTGGAAGCAAATGGTAGGGAGGCTGTGCTGATGGAGGGAGGGACCCCCAGGGTGCTTCACAGGAGGGTGGCTCCATCAGACAAAAATCTCAACGCTTAAGCAAGATTGCTTTTCTGGGTGGTGGGGGGGGAGAGGGAGTGCACAATCAGCCTGCAAATTTGTGTTTGGAGAAGGGAAAAATCAAACTGCTGTGTTTAGCAAAGCCAATTTCCTCGTGGACTGGGAGGCGGTGGGGCAAGGGAAGCGGCGGCTCAGATTGGTGCTTCCTGAGCTAATGGTATTGACAGAATAATGAAAGTATTTGTATGCACTTGTTCTTTTTGTATATAAACTATAGCAAATAGAAATCCACTGGACTTGTTTGTGGGGTTTTTTTGTATTGCTATTCTTAGGCAATTTGGAGCTGGGAGGTAATGGGAACTCAGTACGCAGGGGATTTCATCTCCCACTCCACTTCTGCCCTCCCTGCCCACGGATGAGCAGAGGGATGGAGAGATGAGATTTAGTCCTGGCTGTGCCATTGACATGCCTCATGGCCCCACAAAACTCTTGTGCCATCTGTTGTCTCCCTTGATGCTCCTTAATTTAAAGAGTGGCTTTTGATTAAGAAGCATGAGGCAGGTTGATGTGTTTGCTCTGAGCAGAGTCCTGGTGCAGTGGTGAGCAGCTTCCTGAGCCCTCGGGGTCTGTGTGAGCTTGGGGCTGGTGTCTGGCAGAGCTGAAAAAAATGCCATCCTGAAACACATGGCTCCCATACCCACAGCAGCTGTGTGCCTTCTCCCTGTCAGAAAACCTGGCTGCTTCTGCTGAGTGTGTACTACCGTGTGGCTTTTCTTTTTTTTTTTCCTTTTTTTTTTTTTCTTTCTATTTTGGCAAATCTGCTCCTTTTGCTTGTTTCCAGTGCAGTGTGGGAATCCCTTCTGTTTGGCTTTCCCTGTTGATGGGGTGGTTGATCACACACTTGTGTATGTGGTGATAGGGAATGGTGCTGTGTGAACAGTCATCGCTTAACTAGCCTGCTGATCCCAGATCTGAGAACAAGATGCCCATATTCAGGCAGTTTGAAACTGGAGACAGGTTCCGCATCTGTGGTCAGTTGGGGACTGTGCATCCCTTGCATTTTGTTGCTGGAGGTGCAGATGTGGCTGTGTGGGGTAGAGCCTGGTGTCTTCTGCTCATTCAGGGTTATGGAACCCAGAACTGAGATTTCTTGTTGCTGTTGTGGGGTGGACAAGAGATCTGCTCTGTGAAAGCCTTGCAGCAGTTAGAAACAAGGGGTTCACTGTGAACAACGCTGCTTCGTGGATACAGGGATGGAGAAGAGGAGCTAAATTATTTATGCTCCTTCTTTCCAGGCACCTTTGTGGTCTTTTTTGCATGTCCTGAGCAACCTTATCCTCTGCCAGCGTTACACAGGAGGGAGCCCTGTGCTGAACAGCCCTGTTGGCATTTCCAGCTGCCCTCGCTCTTTGGCTTATCCAGTGCAGTTTGGCAGGGGAGGGATTGATAACTTTGGAGACAGTGAAGGGAAGCCAGGAGCCCTCCATAAAGTGTCACTGATGTGGAAATACAGGATCAAATGAGTAGCAATTCGTGTGTCACCGCATGACAGAACAAAACCCTCTACCGAGGAATTAAAGCCATAAATATCCTACAGGGCCCCTTCCTGCTAACATGTTCCTGACATCTGGAGTGGCAGCCCACTGGAACTTCTCTGCTGTCAAAGAGCTGTTGCAATTAAGTCGTGAATGCAGAAGGGAGAGGGGGGGCAATTTTTTTTAAATGACTTGGCAGGTGATGGAAAACCAAAATACCCTTTTCCATTAACGTGAGCAAATTTACCTTAAAAGGAACTGGGTTAGAAAGTAAGTAAGTTAATTGCCAGAGTCATTCAGTCAGTTTTCAGTCTCCTTGGGGCAGGTGTGGGAGCAATGGAGGGTCTGTGGTTGGGTTCCCACCTGGTCTGCTGCTGCAACATTTAACACTTTCTCAAGCCTCTGTGTTCCACCATGGTTTGATGGGCACAGAACAGTGGAAATGGCCAGTCATGGGGAGGCAGGTGAGGATTTTAGTAAGGCTGTGCTGGGGTTTGCTGTGACAGGCAGGAGCTCTTTGGGCTGTTGTTGTGTATTTGGGTACTGCCTCATGCTCCAATCATATGGCAAAGGCTGGGGGGACTGAAGAATTTTTTGAGGGAGTTGTTAGCTGGGACTAGAGGAGAAGAGACTTGTGGTGTGACCGCCTTGAACTGTGCATTTGGAAGCTGAAGGACCATGTCCCTGCACCTCAGGCTCTCCAGGAGCCTATGGGATGCAGACAGCAAAGACCCAGAGACCCCTCTCTGGGTAAGCATAGGCAGGTGCTGAGGCTTGGGCATGAGAAGGGCCACATGGGAGTCACCATGTTGTAGTATGTGCTCTGAAATCATCATTCTCCTCAAAACCCTCCCTGTCCCTGCTGTCCATTCTGCATTGCAGGATTTCACATGCCTCAACTGAGCATTTAGTCATAGCATCCAAACAAACCTTTACCACCCTGAAGAGTGTCATTGATGTGGTCCTGTGCAAGCTGTGTGTGCAAGGCTGCCTGGGCTGTCAGTCAGTCTGTCTGTCCCGGCCACTGCCAAGCGTTGCAGCTCTGGTGCCTGCCAAGCCTCTCTGGGATTCGAGTGGCTGCTCAGGGCCCTCCTGCCCCTCACAGAGCTGGGACTGCGCTCGATGCGATTTGCATTTCTGGAGTTTCCAGGAGGTGTCATGAAGCAGATATACTGGCAAGCTGTGTCTCACAGAGAATTTATTTTGTTGGGGTTTGACTCCCTCCTTTCCAATCTGGCCAGCTTGACTTTGATTAAAGCATCTAGCTGCTCTGCTAGATAAGACACCAAACCCAACAACAGACTTTGTGTTGGGCTTGTTTTTTCCTCCCCCTTGCCCCACCATTGGGCTCATCTCCAGAGGGCCAGCTGTTGGGAGTCTGCCATGTCCATGTCTTCACTGGAAATTTTTCTTGCTGGCCATCTAAAAATCAGGACGCAGGATTGATCCCGTATGCCTTGCATGACCAAGCTGAGCTCAGAAATAATGAATCTCAGTTAATCAGAGGCTGAGAAGAACAAAAGTGCTTAGATGGCTTTGCACAGGTCTCTCCATCTTATTTAAGATACCTGTTTTCCAGAAAAAGTGTCTGAAGATGGTCCTTTTAAGATACTGAAGAGACTGAAAATTGCCAGTTGCTTTTGACTGCCATTTTCCAAACATTAAGTTATTCCACCCTCAGCTTGGTCTTGATCAAACTGTTTCCTGTAATTTCCCCCTCCCCGTAATTTGCATGAATGGAGGGATGAAAGACCTAAGCTGAATAACCAGTGACAAACTGTCAGAGCTGCTCTTGTGTTAACTCTCTTTTGCTTTAAAAGTGGTAATATTTTCTTCCTGGCTCTGTCTGATTCAGCATGTGTTCTGGAGGGCTGGAGTTTCTTGCAGACAAAATAAGCTCAAGGACTGCAGCAGTGGCTGAAGAGGAGGGTGGTTCTTGCTGTCCTTCTGGGGCTGGGTTCATGTCCCAAAGGCCAGGGAGCAGCCCATCCTTTGTCCTAAAAGGAGGTCCTAGGACTCCTTGCCTCTCCTTTCCTGCTCCCCTGCAGACATCTGCCAAGGGCTGATGCACTTTGGACACTCTGCTTTATAGATGGGCAAATTGTGGTCTTGAAGTTCTGTGGTGGTTTTGCAGGAGGAAAGGGACTAGAGCAGCTCTGAGTCCTGCCATGCATGCGTACAGCAGGCTGGGGCTGAGCAGGGTGGGAGAGGAGCAGGGCTGCACTTGCTAGCCAGCTCTGAGCACGGTGGTTGCAGGTTGACTGCTGGGGTTTCAGGGGTAAGGCCTCCATTACACACCAGCCAAGCTGTTCCTCTCCATGTGCCCCTGACTGGAGGGGCCATCTCTAAGCTCAAAATACCCAGCAAAATCATACAGGACTCTGCCTCCCCTTCAAACCTCACCTTGCAGAGCCTGTGCTGGAGCATCAGCCAGGTTGCCTGAGCTACACAACCAACCTCTTGTATTATTCTGGGTAAATAATTTTTAGTTTTTCACTCAGTGAACAGCTTCTGAGTTCATGCAGTAATTTCAGGCCAGCTTGCAATGTCTGGGAGTTAAACTCTCCAATTTGGCCTGCAGCTATGCTGGGCAAATCGCTCACAGCAACTTGTATATTCCCCCCAAACATGGCTTTGTGCTGACCCAAGCAGTCTACTCAGCACATGTTTTCAGCCAGGAAAAAAGAAATTAAAAAAGAGGCAAATTGTTTCCAAATGGTGCGTGTTTTCTATAAAGCCAGCTATACAGATATATTTTTTTTTAAGGGATGGTGAGGGGGGAAAAAAGCCATTGGAAAGCTCTGTACTTCAACTGGTTCAACTGTTGTGGTTACATTTTCAGTCCTAGAAGCACAGATATGTGTTTTTAATTGACCTCTGAAGTTGATTGTTTGTTCTTTCAAGTTTTCACAGGAGGCCAAACATCCTGGATGCCTTCCCTGTATGGGGAAGGGAAATCTCTGAAATGGGAACAATCTTATTTTGCACGTGCTGTTGGAGCGTTCTTTAGATTGATTTTAGACTCGGGCCCATGTGATGCAGGATCCCTAGGCATCATTTGGAAGCTTGTTTTCATCTGGGTCTTAAGCTTAACCCATTCATTTAGCCCCACAGATTGAGGTTCAGTCCTGCAAACAGCTGTTTTCTGAAGAAGAATCTGCCTTGACTCTCTCAAGGTCACTGCAGTGGTGGCATTGAATTCTTTGCTTCTTCAGGATTCAGCTTTGGATGTTACTTTTTGTCACATAAAGCTGAAGGGCATCCCTGTTTCCCCCTCCAAGCACTTCTGGTTTGTATCATGCACCCTTTAGGCTGCTCAGGATTGGGATCTGGCAGCTCCCTAACAAGAAAGGAGCTGGAAATGCAGAGCATGGGGACTGTGGTGTCTTGACAGAGTTGTCTAGGCATGTTTATTGCACAGAGCCTGATAATTTACAGGCAGCTCAGTAAGTCTTTCACTACATCTTACTAAGCAGACCTGATGTTTCCTCTGGCAGGCTGCTCAGATGCAAGCCAGAGCTTGGCCACGCACGCTGCCTGTAAAATCTCTTGGTGCTGGGGCAGCCAGTGTGTCTGGTCACTCCCTAAAACATCTCATGGCCACAGCAGCAGGCACACTGGTGGCCTTTCCCATGCCAAGGCACCAAAAATGTATGCTAAAGGCTGTAACCCTGGTTCCTAGGCATTGCTCTCCATCCTGGTGCCATGCTTTGGCTTCAATTCCATTAATTTATCTATGGGAGTCTAAGCTGTGGGGGCTGCACCTTAGCATGAGGGGGCTGCCAAAGCTTATGGGTGTCCTACAGCAAATGGGCCCCCTGGAGAGAGGTAGCTGCACAAATGAGGCACTTTGTTTGAAATGGGTGAAACACTATGACAACAGTTATGATTAACAAAGGACAGTGTCATTTGTTTTGTCTTATTTAATGTTGATGTCCTGAGGTCAAACCGTTCCTCTAGTCAGAAAGTGCAGCATCATTAGTCAAACACAGAAATCTGAGGCTTTGTAGTTTTGCTGCATGATTTATAAGCCACAAGGGTAAAAAGTTTTTCTCTGAAAATTCAGGGGAATATTTTGATCCTGTAGTTTCCTTGTTGGGTTCTCTTGTTCATTTTAACTTCAGTTTTATGACATCAAAGTAGTGAAGCTCAGCTCTCCTGGTACCTGTTTGCAGGATTTGGTATCATACCACGTCTGGCTGCCAGCTCTTGCCAACCATACAGCAGTAATACATCACAGACACCATCCCACATCCCTCTAGATTTCTTTAAATGAGTACCTCCTGTTCAAAGTAGACAGTAAAATACTAGTAATGTATATAATATGTCATATCATCTGGCATAGGAGCAAGAAATCCATCTCCAAGCCACTTGGCGATGAGTGGCATGAGTGTTGTCAGTGCTTGGTGCATGGGGCAGCTGAAATCAAGGTCTCTGCCAGCATTAGGACAGTTTTCCAGCCCTGAGCCCTGCTATGGTGTTAGAGAAATCTCAGGTTTTTCTTATCTTCCCTATGACCATAAAATGGGTGTTTACAGGACTAGGTGGTTATGGCTGCTTTCTGTTAGTACTTGCATGTCAACTTGGAGACCAAATGGCACCTTGTGAACTGCTGATCAGGTCAAAAAGTAGAACTCTCTTTTAGTAAAGATTTCAAAATGATGGAGGGCTTTGTTTCATTTTGCATTTGCAACTCTAATGTATTCTTCCCCTGCACTCCCACCCACTCCCCACACTCAACCCCAGACTTTCTACTCACATGGCTATCAGTGTCACTTCTGAAACATGTCTTTCCTTGAAATCCAGCTTTTCATCAATTAAACATTTTTGACAGCTTTTCTGAAACAAATTATCTTAAAAAAATCACAGAAAACCCCTCTTTGCTCTCCTGCACAATTTTGAGTGGTTTTACCTTAAAAGACTCCAGCAGCTCTACTGCAAAAGGGGCTGGGTGACCCCAGCTTGGACAGGAAGAGCTTGAGGCAGCTTTGGGCTGTTCCCATGGGTGCCCTGGGACATGGTTCTATGCCTGTAGCTTGTTGCTGTTAGAGTGCTGCTTAATGCTGGTGTGAATCACTGTCAGGACAGGTTGGGGAGGGTTGGGATGGAGGTGGGTGTGCTGGGTGTTTCTTCTGTGCAGTGCATTGTTGATGTCCTCAGATCCCCAGCTGGCTCGTTTGTGGGATGTTTTATTTCTCCTCTTGCATCTCCTTCTTTCTTCCCGTAAAAGCCTCACCCATCCTTCCCATGTAGCCAGATGTCCTCTCCCCGTGCCCTGCTGTGTGCCTGGGTTTGTGCCTTTGTATTGCTCTCTGTACTGATCTGGCTGATTGGGGTCTGCCTTTCTCCTAGTCCAGCCCCACTTGCTGCTGGCTGCTTTTTTGCAGTGGCTTCCAAGCAGGGACAGATTAAAAGAGGACTGCATCATTTATAGCAAGGGGCAGCATATTTCTGGACACATGCTCCAGAGGCATGAACCTTGTGGGCTGCAGGCGTGAGACTTGTGCAAGGTGTTCCCTGCCTGGCTCTAGTCAGCTGGTGAGCTGTTTTTTCTTGGAAAGGCAGGAAAAATCTCTTGCTTACTTAATCACCTTTATCCTTTTCTGCTGCCTGACTTGACTTCGTCAATGTAACAAAAGAGTTTCCAATTGGAAATCATGGTCTCTCTAGAGTGCATTCTCTGGTGGTTCCCCTTCTTGCTTGTATTCACAGCATCCTCTGTTTACAGTGCAAGGGCTGAGCATGACAACCCAAACACACCAACTGCCTTATAAACCATAAATACAGCAATTGTATCCTTTTGGTGAAAAGCAGAAAACGTAGCAATAAGTTTGCAAATGTAACCTGTGCAGCCAGCTTTGCCCAGACCTTGCCCTTTTGCCTCATGTTTTATCTTCTACAAATGCCATTTGAGACACTCTACTCCCTTTCCCTTTACTGAAAAGACTTGTCTTTTTCATACATCCTTCTCCTCCCATCTGAATCGGATTTAATTTTCTTGCCTAGTGGCACTTCGAAGCCCCTAATGAACAGAAGGTCCCATTCCTTAGTGCCAGTCATACAAAATTGGTTTTGTGGGCATACAAATGCTTAAATGATAAGACTGAATTGGCAGGACATGATGGCTTTGCAATGACTTGCAGATTCCTTTAATTAAGGTGAACATGCTTAGCTGGAAAAAAGCACAGTCCATGAAAGTATGCTAAGCATGTTGATTTAATTGGCAATTACTGAATTTAAAATAAGCATTCAAGTGTAGCCAAACCCCTTGTAAGACACAGTCTTAACCCAAAGCCCTCTGAGGAAAGCACCAAGAAAAAGAGGCAGAGAAAGATTAAAGGCCTTGCCCAAGGTTGTGTGGAAGTTGTGCCAGAGCTGAGAACGGAGCTGTCTCTTTCTGGAGCAGGCAAGTCCCATGGCTGTCCATCCTCTGCAGCTCACCTTGAGAGGGCTTTTTCCTCTCTCTCTCCATCAGCATTGTAGAGGCCTTTTTAACATCCAATTCTCTTTTAAGTTGACTTTAATGACTTGGTGTTATTCCCTTCCCCCTTGCCAGCAGCATTGGGAGCATCACTGAGCAGCTGGTGTGAGGCTTGTGGGCAGTCTGAATCTGCCTTTTTTGCTACCAGCCCCAAATGGTCTCTTGCCATCTTTTCCTTCCGAGTGCATTGGTGTTCTGGATCTGAGGCTGTGTCTGCATCTAGCCACCCACCAGCACACTGAGTCCTGGCCCCCTTAACCTTAGAGGAGCTCTGTTCTTCTCACTAGTAGTTGATGCAGAATTCTAATTACACTCATTAGGGGTGTTTACATTCCCCTCTCTTTTCGAGCATCCTTCTGCATTAGAAATACCTCACGGAGCAGGTGCTGTGTGCTGGGAGGACTGACAGTTGCTCCCATTCCCTACAGCCTCCAAACCTGCCTCCTGCAACACAGGAGGCTTGGGCACAGATGTGATGCTGAGCTGATTTAGAGGGACAATGTGGAAGGAGAGAGGCTGTGTGCAGCCAAGGGCTGGCAGAGCTTGGTGGCCTGAGCCAGAAAGCAGCATTTGTGCTTCTTATTTAAAGATTGAAACTTTTTGCTATCAAAACACCTAATTTGGTAATTTTCTTGAGGTTTTCCTCAAGCTCCTCCAAGCTCTCCTTCGGGAGGAAACACTTCAGTAAGGAGTTTTTTTGGGGAACCACAGGGCTGTTCTGCT
>NW_009954181.1:550814-572852 GCF_000747805.2 Chaetura pelagica
GTTAAAATGATGCTGTTGTAGAGGGGAAATTGGCACTTTACAGCCAGCCATCCAAACCAGTTAGTGCCTCCTTAGGTTTGCAGAGAAGGGAAACTCCCTCCTGCAACAGGAGCCCTTTACTCCAAACCACAGTGATGGTTTCTGGGGCTGCCTTAATCCTTGCTAAAGGAAAAGTGCCAACGTTCCAAGGCTCAGGTCAGCCCTCTGCATGCTGCTGCTGGCTCCACCCATTATGCTTCTGCACTTCTGACCTTCCCCACTGAATTTCCATCGAGGAAACAGAGAGAAATCAATTAAATCCATTATAACGTCTTTTTTCTTGCGCCTCCAACCAGCAGGAAGTTGCAGCGCAGCCGGGGAAGCTTTTTGTGTTTTCAAGCTTTGCATCCTGTGTCGATGGAATGGGAGTTGCAGAGAGTAGCAAGCAGTGAATATAGACAGGTAGTGCAGCCCGGATGATAGAAGAGACTTCTACAATGGAGCTACTTCTTGAAGTAGCTACACGGGACCTAAAAGAGCAAGGGGTTTCTGTCCGAAGTGCTGACATGTAGAGGTGATGCCTGTGAAACGTGAGGCATGCGAGGAGGGGGCTTTGGGCAGAGGGTGGGACTTCCAGCCCGGTGAGGAGGTGGGCCAGAATTCCAGGGAGCAGGGCCAGGGCAGGGTTGTTATAATTCCTTGGGTGATTGGTATGCCAGCTCCTAAAGCAAAAGAAAGCAGCACCCCGAAATGGAGATGAGCTATTGTGCAGCAATTAACTGCTGCTTTTGGATGGGAGCCAAGGGGCAAGGGAGGTGAGTGCCTGCCTTGGCTTGGAGGGCTGATTGCCCTCCTCTGTAACCCCTTGGGGATGCCCATCAGCCCCTTGCTCTGTGGGGCTGGATGCACACATTGTTTGGAGAGAAGGGGCTTGTTGCTGTCCTCCAAGGTGTCTGGTGGCCAGGGGCTGCCAGAGGGATCAATTGGCAAGGCTGAGGGAGGTGACACTGCTCCCTGCCAGCCTGGAGGGCTGCCTGCAGGGGTTCAAAGCCCCTAAAACCAGCACCTCCAGCAAGCCAGGAGTTAAACGGACCCTCACATTTATGGTTGGACTTGATGATCTTACAGGTTGTTTCCAACCAGACTGATTCTGTGATTGCTGTGATTGCCTGCACCCACTGCACGGTGCGTTTCTGTGGGAGCCCCTTGTGCTTTTCCCTGACTGTGCAGGAAGCTGGACATGCCTGGCAAATACCTGCTGGGATGCTGGTGCTGTGCTGCAGGAGAGGGGAGCGTGGGATAAGTCAGTGGATGGGGGCGGAAGGATGATGGCAGGAGTCTCTTCTTTTTACAGAAAGTGAAAAATCAATCCTTGACCTTTAAAGGAGTTTATGAATTCCTGGCTTAGGGATCGATGCGCATTGATTTTTGTGTGTCTGCGTGGGCTCGTCGTGTACACTATCAGGTGATGAAAGCTGAGTTTTGCTGAGTCTGGAGCAGGCAGAAGCAGGTGCTGTCTCTGCCGAGCTGCCAGGAGTGAAAACATTATTTTTCCTCTTTCCTCCCAGCTTTTATTCTCTGTGGTAGCTGCGAGTCCAGGGGTCAAGGTCAGATGGAGATACTGCCCTGCTATCTGGAGGCTCTCCATCATTCTGCAGAACATCTGAGAAGCTGGTCCTGCCACTTCCAGGGATGTTGCAGGCTGTCTTGCCTTGTTGTTTAAAGGATCAGCAGAAGAGGAAAGCTGCTGGCTTGTCTTGGGGGACAGCACCACTGTCAATCCCTCACATAATTCAGGACGGGGCTCTGTCTACTTGCTAAAGTAGTGATTTTTGGCAGGGTGCAGGCATGTCTGTGTTGGGGTGCTGGAGGAGAGGACAGAAAGCTGCTCTTGTGTGTGCATCACCATGCAGAGACTTGGTGGCAGTTAGGTTTGTGACCCATTTTAACCCTTAAATGAAGTGTCCAAGCCCAGGCTAGCAGATAAGGTGCTGATGGGACTCCAAATGCTGGTGGTGACTGCCTGGGTAGCAGCAAGCAAAGATTTGCTATTTCTGCCTCAATAAAATAGCAGTTTTTTCCAAGACTGCCAGCTCAGCCAGCACTGGAGTTAGTGTGTCTGGAGGCTCTCCATCATTCTGCAGAACATCTGAGAAACTGGTCCTGCCACTTCCAGGGATGTTGCAGGCTGTCTTGCCTTGCTGTTTAAAGGATCAGCAGAAGAGGAAAGCTGCTGGCTTGTCTTGGGGGACAGCACCACTGTCAATCCCTCACATAATTCAGGACGGGGCTCTGTCTACTTGCTAAAGTAGTGATTTTTGGCAGGGTGCAGGCATGTCTGTGTTGGGGTGCTGGAGGAGAGGACAGAAAGCTGCTCTTGTGTGTGCATCACCATGCAGAGACTTGGTGGCAGTTAGGTTTGTGACCCATTTTAACCCTTAAATGAAGTGTCCAAGCCCAGGCTAGCAGATAAGGTGCTGATGGGACTCCAAATGCTGGTGGTGACTGCCTGGGTAGCAGCAAGCAAAGATTTGCTATTTCTGCCTCAATAAAATAGCAGTTTTTTCCAAGACTGCCAGCTCAGCCAGCACTGGAGTTAGTGTAATGAATTAAAACTCTGCGTGGCTTGACCTCAGAGGTGTGATGGTCCTCCTTGTGAATGAGGATTTAAGGGAGGAGATGTGCTGGCAGCCTGTTTCCTTGCCTGCTCCCACGAGACGTGTGAGCAGAAGTAAAGCCCTCCTGTGCACATTTCTATATATATTTGGTATATTTTTGTGTCCGCCCACTGATCTCTCAAGATGAAGCAGTTTGAGCTGACAGCTGCAGAGGAGCCAAGAGGTGCTGGGGGTGGGATGGGAACAGAAGGCTCCAAAGCCTGCTCAGCTGCTATGGGCTGGGGAGGGGAGCAAGGAAACAGAAAGGCTGACGTGTCTCAACTCACAAATGTTGCAGACAGCATGGCATGAATTACTGGCACCCAACAGCACAAGTCTGAGTCGAGTCTTTGGTGTAGCATAGGGATAATTGCTGTTTTCTGTAGCAAGCCCCAGTTCCTAGTGGGCCAAAAGCCCCTGCTGATGTTTAAGGGGACTGTACTGGGGTTTGGCACAGATGGGTCTGAAGAGCTATTCCTTCATTCCCTGGAGTGTGGGAAAACAAGGTCATGAGACTTCTCTTGTTATGGGGAAACTGAGGCACAGAGAGGAGTAACCCAGGGAGTTTGGAGCAGAGCCAGGAAGCAAATTGAGGCTTAGCTCAAGGCATTTTCCAGAAGACCTATCTCTTCCCCTTGCTTCACCTCCCTCAGGGTATTTTCCAAATCTTTGATCTACAGTGAAATTCAGTAAGAAGTGTTCCTGCATCTGCTGTTGTAAAATCCACCTTTATTACCTACTAGGATAATGGGGTGCCAGGAATGTCCTGCAGAGGCTCCCCAGCCCTCCTTTCTGACTGTTTTCTTCTACCATGGTGTGCATGACATGAGAAAGGTGCTTTCCTAACTTTGGATAGCTTTCTCACCACACCCACAGATCCTGGCTAGGGCACAGCCTGGGACTGGGTGCTGTAGTGTCATCATAGATCTTATCTTACAAAAAACCTCCACTGACTCCCCTGAATCATAAAGCTGCCAGACCTGGTGTGGTGGGAAGAGGGTGGAAGGAGCAAGTGGATCAAGAAGTGGGAGGAAGGCCCTGCTGACACTGAGGGCCTTACTCCCCATCCCAGGACCCTGCTGGTCTCTCCTTGGGGGGTGGTACCTCCTGGGCAGCGTTTGGGGTGCGCGAGGTTGGAGTGCAGAGGGAAAACAACCCACCTGGTCTATGCAGATTCTGACACTGCTTTATTTAATCCGACAGTTTCTCCAGCCTCTCCTACTGTCTCTTTTAATATATTCGTATTTGTTTGATCTCCTACAAACTTCCCCTCTCTGATCTTCTGATGAAATAATAAATCTGGGGCCCTTGAAGACGCCTCGCGGCAGGAGAGTCTAAACGAAAACCCTTTTAAGCATTTAGAGTTTTTTAATGTGACAATCCCCTCCTGCAAGGTACCATATATACTGGATTGCTTGTGGCTGCTCCCTGTGAAATGCAGGGCCATAAACCCTCGTTATTTCCAAGGCTGGATCAGCTTCCCTGTCTGTGGAAACACTAGGATGTGGGATATCCTCCTGCCACGTCGTTTAACAGCTGATGAGCAGATGCAGAGGATACTTGTAGTTAGTTACCTTTGGAAAGATGTGAATCTGTACCCTGGGTGCCATAGGTGTAAGGCAAACCTGCTGTACACACAGTGTGATGGGGAGAAAGAGTTTGAGGGAAGGTTTTGCTTATCTTCACTCCTTAAACTGCTTCAAAAGATAAAAAAAAACCTAACAAAATGGGTAGGAATGTTTTTTCTGATACCTGGGTGGTGAATGAATGGAATGGGGGAAATTATGGGCAGTTCTTCTCGTTGTGAGTAGCAATAACAACTTTGTACAAGCTGTGGTCTGATCTGTTTGCAATCCTCGCAACTCCAGCAGTAAGGCAGGAATTAATTAAAACCAACAGCCTGGAAATTGCAGACAAGTTGGATCTGGGAGCTCCTGAATGGTATAAAAGCTCTCAGAGTACCTGCAGATGATACCAAGGTCTCATTTTATTCGACTTGAGACATTAAAAGTGCCTGAGTATAAACTGATCGGGCACTGGAAGGGGACAGAGTGCTCAGTGTCCTGCCCGTGGTGTGACAGTGAGCACCTCTGCCCCAGATTGAAGCAGAGTTTAAATGATGCTGCTAGAGACAGCTCTGTGTGGCCACCTACATTAGAACTGACCCCAGCTCCAGCCTTTTCCAGCACTCGGGCACGGATCTCTGCAAAGCCTCTCCTGAGTCCTTGGGCTGAGCCTGCAGCCCTTTACAGGATCCCTGCCATTTTCCTGCAAAACCTGAGCTCTTCCTTCCAACTGTTCCTAGAAGCACAGCCTGGGAACAAGTGTCTTTTTTGTTTAATATTAATACTTCAGCCATGTCATGCTGTGCTGTCCTTGCAGCTCTCTCTTTTTACCAACTCCAAGAGGCAAAGCAGCAACCCGTCTTGCTAGTTTGAAGGCAGATGCTGCTTTGTTGTGTCTTGCACTGCTGCAAAACCCCCAGAAATTGGAGGCCTCTGGAAAACTGTGCCATTATGTGGCTTTGCTCCTGGTACCTGCTTGTGAGGCAGGGACAGAGGCTTGGTGTCCCCACACAGCCCCGCAGAACTGGCATCAGGATACATTCCCCATCTCTAATTTCTTTACAGTGTGTGTTTTGTCCATTTAGTGGTTTTGGCTGTTGCTGCTCTTCATTGCATTGGATCTCTCCATCTGCAGCATCCAATTCCATCAGTGGCTGGGAGGCCCCTAATTGTGTTTGTTGGTTTAGGTTTCATGGAGGCGGAAGGCAGGTTTGAGGAAGCCTGCAGCAAAAGACTTACCTAGTGGTGGGAAATGAAGCAGCTCTGATCTCTAGGCTGTGCGTTTTTTGCAGGGCAGAGCCACATTTAGGAAGTCTCTGGAGTATAAAACTGTGTCTGATGGCAGCCCACGGGAGGTCCTGGATCTGTGATGCTCCAGTATTGCTGGGTTTTGAGCTGCTGGGCTCCCAGAGGCTGGTGGACTCCCAGAGACCACCCTAGCTCTGAAACAGCAGCAGTTCACCATGCAGCACCAGGTCTGCACCCAGAACCCATACCCCAAAGGTCTTCAGCTATACACGAGATGCCCTGATAACATGCTGCAAAGTCTTCTGAGCTGCAGGGAGAGGTCCTGCTGCCCTCTGCTGTAAAGGGACATTTTTAGCTCATTCAGTCCCAGTGACACAGTAATACAGGTAGAAATGTCACCAAATGGCTTTGGGAAATCTGTGGTGTGCCAGCTCCAGACCCCGAGCTGTGCAGAGCTTCTGGCAACCTCTCTGGGCCGTCCTCTTGCAACAGTCCAAAAGTGCATAAAAATTGCAAATCCTTTGCTTCTAGCCAAGGGGGAAGTACTTTCCTCCTCTTGCCCTGGGGTGGAGATGATAATTCCCTTTCTCCTGTGCTAATGGATGCCACTAAGTACTTTGCAGAAGCCTGCAGGCTGCCAAGCCGGTCTTCCTGGTATCCCGCTGGCATCCTGGAACTTTGGACCAAGACTTTGTGCTGGATTTTGCAGGCAGTCTGGCCACAGCTCTGCATAGAGAAACAGGGGGAGGCAGTGGAGCTAGAGAAAATGCCTTCCCCAAGGTCACTGAAGGAGAGAACAGTCCAGGTATTTTATTTCTAGAAAGACTGTTTCCAATAGTCTTTCCTTGTGCTTCTTTATATATCACAGTTATCCTTTTTTCTGCTTTTCCACTGGTGGCACTTGCTGTTTCGATCCCATCCATTGTGAGGGTTCAGTCAAACACCCCGATTGGCTAAACATCCTTAAGTGATTTTAAAACGAGGGGAAAAACATGAGCTAGGAAGAAAATAATGAAGTTTGTGGCTCTGAATCTTAAGCAGTCGCTTTGGTCGGGGTTGTGTGGTGCACAGGGATGAACTCACCCCTTTGCAAAGCTTGGCAGCCAATTGGAGGTTCCCTCAAGCCAAGCTGCTTTATAATTAAGTGATAATTGTTTTTGCTGGGGAGCGCACAAGAAAGATAAACAGCTTGAGGAATCAATAAGCATCAAGGTCATAGGCTGAGTTATTTACTGAATCATCTGCAATTTATCTCCCCACTTTTCCGTACAAAAGAAAAGGGTGACTGTTTCACAGAGGGTTTAGAAGTACTGGGGTGAGCATGGTCACTTTCAAATGAAGCAAAACATTGCAAATTTGGTGGCTTTGTTTGAAAAACTCTCAGAATTAACCAAAAAAAAGATTCAGGGGCACAAACTGCCAAGGTGCAATAGAGTTATTCTCTCACGTGCATGCACACATCCACACGTGCACTTGCCCTCTTACACTGGTTTAACCAAATCGATGTAAAGCCCTGCCTGGACACTTACTTCTCATTAGCTTAAATTTGTCCTTAATTGACATAAACCAAACCGCAGTGAATTAGGCTTAAACTGAGCTGTGAGCAGCCCTTCACATCCATGGATTTGAATTGCTTTGAGGCTAAACTCTTGCTCAGTGGAGGCCAGTTTGCAGTGTCAGGCGGTCGATGAGCACAGCAGAGGGCTGGAGGGAGCAGGAGGACCTGAGGAGACAGACTGCAATGGGTCCTTTCTTTTTGCCAGCAGCAGGTGGAGGTGGCCTCTGTGTGAGGGCTGTGTGGTGGTTCCAGCTTCACTCTTGGCTTGGTCCAGTTGCAAAGGGGTGGCTCTATGCTGCTCTAAACTGAGACTGCTCCTGGAAGGGTAGCCAATGAATGCAGGTGAAAGGTTTCTGGTCTCCTCTGTGGTATCTCATGCAGGTTTTGTAGGAGATGCTCCATATGTTCTTCAGTCTGTGGTATAATGATTTTGGAGCCCTTTCCACTGGGGGACTTTAAAATCTGTTTATTACCAGTATTTTACTTACAAGCAAGCAGAGAGGACCCAATGTGGGATTTAATTTGCTCAAGGTTATGTTACCCACCAGGCAGCACAATCCCCTTGCACTGTGGTCTAAAGAGGATGTTCAATTTATACAGCCTCAAGAGAAGTACAGGAAAGACTTTTCCCTGGATAATGCTGTGGATTATCCTCATTACCTTACATGAAATCCAAATAATAGTGAGCTGCAGGACTGATAAATGAATAAATAGCCCAGATATAGGACCCATGGTTCCAGCACTCTGGTGCCTTGAGTGCTCCAAGTGGGAGAACAATTCCTTTTAAGATATTTCCCCTTAGCTGAGGGTTTGGAGGTGGGCATGGCATTCTGCTTGCCCACAGCAGCACCGTGCTGGCCCCAAAGCAGATTAGTGAGATCAGAGTCAATCTGGCAGCTTGCTCACTGGCTCGGGAGGGCTGTTGCCAGTCCTGTGGCTGTGAGCAGCTCTCCTGCCGTGGTAATCTCTTCCTGCCAGATTCCACCTCCCTGTGTCTCACTGTATTGATTAAATAATGTCACTGCAAGGCTTGGTTTAGATTAAGTAGCTTTGTGGACAGCAAAAAGCCAGGTGGATACAGGCATTTTGGGCTGTCATTGTGGCAGGGAGGTTTCTGGCAGGGGGTTCTGGAAGAGCTTGAGCCAGACCTGCTTCTCTCTGATCATTGAGTTTCAGCCTGGTGCAGAACTGTGCTCTGTGGCTTCTCCTTTGCACTGTCTCCCTGCAGTGTTCTCTAAGACACTGCTGGACCCTCTAAACCCTATGGTTTTAGCATGCCTAATCTTTTGCTGGCTTTCCTAGCTCTTCCCCCTGTTGGCCACAAAAGCATCCTTCCCCTTTTTCAGTCTACTGCTTTGTAATACCCTGATCCATCACTTTTTTCCTCCTGTGACCTGCAACATCTATTAGTCTCCCTTATGAGGCTGCCAAAGCATCCTCCTATTTCCCCATCCTGTTTTTCTGTGAGCAGAAGTGCCAGAGCAGGTACTCGGAGCCTGCCGTGCTTGTTTCTCTGTGGCATTGGAGCTGAATTTAAACGAAGGCTGGAGAGGGCCTGCTCAGTGAGCTACCAGTTTCCCAGTGCTTGCAGATGGAAGTGGCAGGAGCTGGCATGTTAGCAAGGATTATCTAGCCTTTAGCTGTGTCATTACCTACTGTCCAGTCCCCTGCATCCAGCTGGGACAGCACAGCAGATTTTTGGCATACATTTTTTAAGTTTCTGCTAGCTGCCTTGTGTAGCAGTGCTGCAGACAAGGTCAGCAGTCCCTTTGGATTTAGGGAAATGATATTTTCTTTTTCCCCATAGCCTGCCTGGTCGAGATGCTTCCCATGCTATGGAGTTCATGGGTTCAAGTAGGTATCAGAATGATACTACGTGGGGATCTCTGATGGGGAAAAGGAGGGCTGCTTGATCCAGAGATCCTTCCCAGTTGCCTGTACAACTCTCTTGTTCAGCCCTTTACCCTGATGGAAACCCAGTGAGCTGTGCCACAACCTCCTTTCTTGTGCATCTGCACTTCGTGCCACCAGATGCTTTCCAAGTACCATGCCTTTTATCTTGGGCTCCTTTATCTAATGAACTTATTGCATCAAGGAAGCAATTCACACACCTCCCTCACTCTGCAAAGGCTGGAGTGCATTACCCGTCATGCTAGTGTCCAAAATTACAACTTGGCATAGATCAATCCTGGCTTTTGAAATCCATTTAAATGGATGTAGTGATCTCCAGCAAGTGAGACTTGAGAGAAGAGATGCTGTGTTAATCTGTAATGAAATAAGAACTAACCCTGAAGGGAAAGACACACCAGGGTGAATGGGGTTCTTGTGGAAATGAGCATTTCCCGTGATGTTCTCATTCTCTTTCCATTTTTGCTATATATATTCTTATTTTCTCTATCCTTTCTTTCTATGCGTTGCCTTTTTCATTTGGAGATGCTTTGGATAATGATCCCATCACTTGAGTTTTCCCAAACAGAAATGAGCTCACTCTTTTATTCTGTTTCCTCACGACCCTAAGAAATTTCAAATGGAGAGGTTGGTAGGGAAATGCAAACTGTAAGTGTTGAGATGACAGCCTTATATTTATAAAGGCTGCTGCGTTTAGATGAGTTGGAATATACTTCTTGTACTTTAGAAAAGAAACTTTTGAAATTACTCTCACATTATGATTACATTAATTTCTTGAAGTTGAAGTATCTACCAAGTCAAAAAGTGCTTCCATTTGCTGTATCTGTGTCATAAACTTTGCTGCTTTGTAACATAAATGAAGTTGTTTTGAAGCTCAAGACTGAAATTTTCAGAAATGCCTAAAGCACTTTGATTAGAGCTGGTTGAAAAAATTTCTAATGAATCAGTTTTCAAAAATGAAAACACAGATTCACTGAAATCAAGTCATTTCATGGGGCCATCACCATTTTCTCATATAAAATTTTATCAGAATGGTTTATTTCAATGAAGCCAACTCCCCTTGGCTCAACTAAGCATGTTGTGTCTAGGCTCTGTTGCAGTTTGTAGTAGGAAAAGGAATTGCAGGGGGAAAACAAAGCCCTTTGAGATGACCTTGCTGAGGTCAACTTTTTTTTTTTTTTGCTCTGGGGAGGTGGAAAACTTGCTTTGTCTGGTTAATGCAAGGTGAAATTTCCCAAGGACAAAAAATGCAGTGGTTGCTCCAGCTGTGATCTGGGTGCCTATTTCTGTTAGGGTTTCTCCTAGCACAGGCCCCCCATCCACCCAACACTTTCCCATCTCCTCTGTCAGAGGAGCTCAGCTGTTGCTGCAACTCATAAATCAAAATTTTGTCTGCAGTGTAGCTAGGATGAGATTGCTTTGAAGATTAATTCCTTTGAAAGATTAGGGCTGAGGGCAAGATTAGGACCTTTCTCACCCCTTGAAATGGCAGCAGTGATGTGAAATGTCTCAAGGTCTGAAGGAAATGGCAGGGCTGGGTGGTTGCAGATGTGGTTGTGGTTGTGTCTGGGGAGGGCTGGCCTGGAGGGCCAGCAGGTCCCCAGTGAACAGAGGTGGTATTGTGTGCTAGGTCACCATAAGCCATGCATGCATCTCCAACAGCCTGGTCTCCATTTGCTTGTGAGGAACATGTTGCCATTAGAAATTTAGGAATTGTATCCTGGAGGCTGCATTCCCTCGAATCTCATCACCATACTGATCCATGAGGTCCTGTTCTTAGTGCAGTCATGTACATCCCTATGGAGCTTCTCCAACTCTCTGTTGTGCTTTGGTTGAAGCCCATAAATGTGGTGGCACCAGTTGAGCACCACAGTCTTTCCATATGCAACAGCATTAACTGTTTAAATGCAGAATAGTCTCTTCTGGGGTCTGGTCTGCATCCTGAAGGTCAAAGCCCCCTCTCCGAGGTCCTTTCCTGGTGCTGCTTCCAGTGGACCTTGACACCCCTGTGCTGCAAAATCCCATGAATGTGCCAAGCTGGCCAGCCAGGAGCCTTTTCAATTTCCCAGTGCTGGCAGGTACAAAGCAAGGGTTGGGATTTAGGGCTTGGCCCAGCCATTTCTCCTGTCTGCATGCCATTAATCCCCTGCCGAGGAAACACACTCCCTATGCTTTATCATCCCACAAAGAGTCTTAAAGACAAGAAAAGCAAGAAGGAAACAAAATAAGCCACCCGCCAATAAATGAAATGCACCAAGGAAAACAGAGAAAAGACTAAGCAAACCTGAAGCAGCCCCTTCCTCTGAGTTAATTAATTGGAGGCCTGTTTGAGGACAAGCACCTTCTTAAATCCCCCATTGCTGAATGCAATTTTCTCAGAACAATCACTCGGTGTCCCTGACGGGCAGGAGCCCAATCACTTCTCGACAGAAGGCAAGTGCTGCTGCAGCACCCAAGTGAAAATAATAGATTTTTAACACTACTGCAAGGCTTGTAAATACCCCACAAGAAACAATTCCTCTGAAACTAGCTCTCTGTCCCTCTGGGGAGGCTACCACTGACAGGAGTTGTGCTGAGCTTGAGAAGGTGTTTCCTACAGCAGGAGACAAGGTGGTGGTTGACTTTGTCCACCAGTGTTCAGAGTGGGTGTGGGAACCTGCAAATGGATTATGGGATGCAGTAGATTATTTCTCATGGAGTATTAAGAACATGGTGCTACATGCTGCCCAGCCCTGGGATGGGGGAACACCACCTTTGGGTGTGCAACCACCCTGCTAAAAGTTTGGGAAGGAGAAAGGCTGGATGAGACTTGTTCATGTGCAAGCAAATGGTGGGAGTAAAGCTGCGGGATGCATTTTGTGTGGCTTGGAGCATTTTTTAGCTGTTAAATTGCTGTCTGTGTCCTTGACTATGAACTAGCCCTGAAAATTTTGGTGGTTGCCTGTGCAGTACTGGCCAGCTGGCGTGGGTTGTGGAGGTCAGTGCTATTAAAGGCCTAAATCTCGGGCACAAGGCTAACGACTTAACTATGTTTATAATATCAGCGAGAACCCATGTCAAATCTATTGTTGCATGATGTGACCAAATCCATTACTGCACACATGGAAATCAATTACTGCACATTAGGGAACATTTAACACTTGAGCCTTTTCCGCTGCCTTGTTTGCACGGCGTGGCTGGAGGAATCGTTATCTGCCACTCTGGAAATGGATTTTCTTGGGTTTTTTTTTAAACATCTATACCATCTGCACATGGGTACAGAGCAAAACCTGTGTGCAAAAGTGCTTTGCTAAAGGCTGAATGGGAGCTGGTGCAGGACAGGGGTGCACAAGCCAATGTTACTAGCACTTACCCAAGTGAGTGGGAATAAATGTTTTCCTCTGACATGTTCACACATACTCCTCTTTCTGATGTTTCTGTCTCTCAGAGCCATCTCTCCCCACGCAGGCAGCAGACGTCTCAGCACTCCCTGGCCCACACTTCTGTGTTTCTTTGGTCTTTTCTGTGTATTTAACAAAAAACAAACAAAAAACCCAAAGAAAACACAACCCACAACAAACAGGTAAATCCTGCATGTTCATGAAGGATTAAGCAAGAAAACGTGTTGGAATATTCTTTGGTGGGGATGAACCTGTGCTTGCTGGTGCTCAGCTTCACCTTCCTCCTCAAATGCACTTGCCTTCCAATGTTTGCAAGGGATGAGGAGGGATTTGAGGACATGGATAGACAAAATCCATGTGTAGCAGCAGGAAAGGAGAACCCCCCTCCTGTGTAACAGGACGGAACAAAGCTCTTCCCACCTTAGAGCATCCCCTTCCCATTGCAGGTGGGGGTATGATGATGACTCCTTGTCCCCTCTCTCCACTAGCCAGCCCCACATCAGGTTTTTTCTCTCTGTACCTGCTTGCATGTCCCACCTTTCCCCCGTGCTCATGTGCTCACTTAGCCACCTCTCCCCTCCCGCACACACCCTCGCACACGCCCGGAGATGAAGGGAATGGAGGAAGGTTAATTTTTTCGGTCCCTCTCATAATGACTCATCCATAACGATTTCTATTGGTTATATTTCCTTGTGTGACAGAAATAATTTACTTTTCATCAAGAGAGGAAACCTGAATGATGCTGCCTCAGTTGTGGAGGTTTGGGGAAGTAATTTACAGATATTTTGCCTCAAAATAGCTTACAAAGACAAAAGAGTCCTGTTGACACCAAGGTGCACTCCTCGTGAGCTAGGGAAACAGGATAAAACAACTTAAAAATAAAAACACTTTATTACAGTTAATCAAAGTCAAATTCTACATTGCACACCACAGTCAAAAGCTCTTTTTGCTGGTGGGAACACAGGGAGGAGTGGGGCTTCTCCAAGGACTGCTTTTGATCTGGGCCTGGGTTGTAGAAGAATCCTCAGTGACAAAAATCAGCAGGAGCTTCAGTGGGATTTGGTGATGCTCCTTATGGATCAGGTTCTGTATATTCTGCTGTAGGGGAAAAACACCCACAGGGCTGCTCCCCAGCCTCCTTCGGGTACAGTTTCAGTGTGCCTGGGAGGGAGCAGAGGTTGATGATGTGTTTTGGCAGAGCCCAGGTTTTCTTTGTGTGTCAGTGCCCACCAGCCCTGCTATAACCTGCCTCCTAGCCAGGCTGCTGCCTGCACTTGCAGCTCTCTCCCCGCTCTGTGAACAATAAGCTCTGAGATAATGACTATTCAAGGTAATTTTCTCAGGCAAATGCTCCTGCTAATGTGCTTGATTCTCTGTGATGGATAACTGGCTTATTTCTTGGGTGTCCACTACTCCAGGATCTAATCCCTTGTCCCTGCTTGTTTCCACTGCCCCATAAGTTCAGCATCTCCTGTGACTAGCAGGGCACAGAAATCACCTGTGGCTCACTCAAATGGAAGCAGTGGGGGGACTGTTCCTGTTTGGTTCTCCATCTGCTCGTGCACTTGGCCTTGAATTTAGTTAGTGGGCACAGTGGCAGAAAGGTGAGCGTTGCCATCCACTATGAAAGCAGGCAGGGGTTTGCCTTCTCCTGCAGTCACTGATGTAGATAACAACACCCCTGGGCTGGGAGCAAAGGCCACTGTCATTGTCATGCTAAAAGCTGTACAGGGTTGGAGACGGGTCAGTGTGCCAGTGTGCCACGTGCTGGGTGCCTCGGCCAGACACAGGGGATAAATTAGAGAGGGTAAGAAGAGTGGGAAAGGTTTCTGTGCTGAAGAGCTGGGCTGCACTGATAGTTATGGCTGGAATCAAAAGGATGCTGTGCACAGGGTGCATGTGAAGCCTGGGAGCTGGAGGTGTTTGGTGTGAGCCTGTACTGGTTTGATTTGAGATGGGGAGCACAAAAAGATACCAGCTGGCTTTAGCTTTGTGCCTTGCACCTAGGTTGAATCTAGTCCAACTGATCTGTCGGTTGTACCTGCCTCCTGTTTGGGATTTACTGGGAGCTCTTTATTGCCTTTTTTCTTTCCTCTTTTTCTATGCCTATTTTTTTTTAGTGTGGGGACGGGGAAGGCAAAGCTCCTTTTGTGACTTAATGCTATGAAACCTAAACCACCCAGAAGTTTCTTAACATACGATGCTCTTAGGAGAATTGCAAGATAATTTCAGGTGTCAAGGTGAGGACAAATATTGGCTGTGTCTCAGTGTGACACTTAGAATGATCCTCTACTATTCAGTTTAACCTGGGGTGCATTTCAGAGGCAGAAGAAATATTTTGGACCCCCTATATTTTTGCAGAAGTTGTTGGTGTGCTCAACTGTGGAGCTGTGATGCTCCAGGGAAGTGTTTTGTGCTGCTGGCACCACTCTTGCTACACCCTGGAGAGCCCAAGTCAGGGACTTGCCTCCTTCCAGCATCTCAGTGCCACTTGCTGTCCCCTCCCAGGGCACCAGCACCACTCTGGGGTGTTGGAGTAGGTCAGGGCAGTTGTGGATCTGGGCACAGAGAAAAGCAGACACGTGTTTGCAGATACAGGTCAGCCAGTAATGCTGGCAGCAGCAGACACTGGCTCTTTATCCCCCTCCTGCTCTGCAGAACATAAGCTCACTTGTTGCTGCACATGTGCTCCCACCAGTGCCCTGGAGCAGGTTGGAGTGATGCTGCAGGCTGGGGCCAACGGCTGTTGGTAACAGAGGGGACAAGGGGCTCTTTGTGTGGGGAGCAAGGGCAGATGGCTGCCATGCAAAGCCCCTTGCCCCTTCACATGCTCTGGGTGACCACATGTGATGAGGCTTCATTGTGTCAGTCCCTTTTGCAGTGCAGGGTCTGGAGTGACTGGGCTGCGCTCAGTGCTGCAGTCCTGGTTGTGTTCAGTGTTGAAAACCACAAGCACAAGCAGCATCCTCCTCCTTGTCTGTCTCCAGCATTGTGTTTCTCCTCCTCTTGCTCACTTGCCTGCTCCCTGCATGGTCCTGGGGAGCTGCCTCAGGGAAGGCTCAGGGGCTGCTTTTGCATCACAGGAGCATCCGTGGATATTGTCCTCTTTGCTTGAGGGCTACAGAACTTGGGTTTTGACCATCTCCAGGAGCCTACTGGAGATGAGAAAAGGTGTAACTTCTGCTGGGAGCAATGGAGGAGACCACATCAAGGTTTTAACCCCTCCTTGGTGAAAGGCATGTTGATGAGCAAACACCTGTCTGTGTGAATAACAACAGGAGAGGGGAATGGGCTGTGGCAAGCAAGAGGACAGCTTCAGGCTTTGCTGTAGCTGTACTGGTGAGCCTGATGACAGCCCTGCTCTGCTCATGCACCTCTGGAGACCACATGTCATCACCTGCTCAGGCTGCTGCATCTCCCAGCAGTGCCCCAAGAGCACTGGTGAGTGTGGGATGATCTGTACAAGCACACATCAATAATCTCCATCCTTTTGAAGGCAAGGAGCTGTTGGCAGTAGGTAACATCAAGCGAGAGGAGGTAGCAGCAGTTGCCATCAGATCCAGGTTAAAGTCTGAAAGCAAGACCATTCTAGGTTCAAGGATAAGGCTAATGCTTAAGGGCTGGTTCATAGAATCATAGAATGCCAGGTTGAAAGGGACCTCAGGGATCATCTGGTCCAACCTTTCTAGGGCCTGTTATAGTTTATATAAGATGGCTTAGAACCCTGTCAAGCTGAGACTTAAAACTCTCCAATGTGGGGGAATCCACCACTTCCCTTGGGAGACTATTCCAATGTTTGATTGTCCTCATGGTGAAAAATTTTCCTCTTCTGTCCAATTGGAATGTCCCCAGAAGCAACTTGTGCCCATCACCCCTTGTCTTTTCCATGTGACTCCTTGCAAACAGGGAGTCTCCATCTTCTTGGGATGGAACTTTAAGTACTGGAACGTGGTGATAAGGTCTCCCCAAAGCCTTCTTTCCTCAAGGCTGAACAAACCCAGTTTTCTCAGCCTCTCCTCATATGGCAGGTCCTCCAGTCCTCTGGTCATCCTTGTGGCCCTTCTCTGGACCCTCTCCAGTCTGTCCACATCCTTTCTGTAGAGCAGGGACCAAAACTGAATGCAACAGTTGCTGTGCTACTTTCTTATTTTTTGTGGGAAATTTATTTGAGGTGCTGCACATTGGTCCAGCCTAATTAAATCCCTTGTAGACAATCAGGGAACATAATTGGCTGCTTTGATTTGGGAGGCAAAAGGCTGCAAGTCACCTTTCCACTGGTGTGCTCTGTATCCAGTGGACCTGAGAGCTGATTTGGGGTCCATTTCCGAATTCAAAAGAACTTTCTAATCCCTGACACTGGACATCTGCCGCAACCTCCCTCCAAAAAGTTATAAATTCTGAAAAGTTATTATCAGAGCTATTTGGACCCAGCTTTCCCTGTGAATTTTTAGACCATCAATGCAAAATTCTCACCTGAATTTTTACCTATTGAAAATTCCCCTTTTGAAAATACAAAGCGAGTTCCCTGGATGCTGAATACGTTTGTTGTAAATGTGGTTTGAGCACGTTTTTATTCAAGGTCCTTTTAAAAAACATCCCACACAAATCTGGAGGATCTGTTCTTCCTTGAGCCATCCTGACCCACTGTGAGTATTGGGTTTGGTCTCAAATGACACCAGACTCAGAGCAGGTATAACCTTCATCTCTATGCAGAGATCTGTGCTTCTGCTAATTCCCTTGAAGTCTTTGGGGGAGGAATTAAGGGAGGTACACACCTTTTGTGGGTTTGTTGGCAAAAGGCTGGATTTCTCCCCAATTTAAGCAGCTTTGACAGTGTTCAAGGGGCTGCATTTAATCTCCTTTTTATCTCCATGCCTGTTGCAACAGGACAGAACCCCGAGGTGCTGGCGTGCAGGGCAGGTAGCAGGGATCTTGCATAACCAAGCCCCAAAAGAGCATCCTCGGCCAGCGAGGCTTCTTTCTGTGCTAATTTGAAATGAGGTGAGTGATGGTAAATTGAGTTTCAAGGGCAGCAGAGACAACTTGTCAATTTAGCCTTGACTCCTCTCTGTTAGTGCAATCCTTAGGAGCTGGATCTGAAGCTTGTTTACGGCCGTGGATATAATAGCTGCAATCCCCCAGGTAGATTAAGCAATTTCTTCATTTAGGACTCTCAAAACTCTATGACAATTTGAGGCATTTTTCTTCACCTTGCGAAGGGCAAGTGCTGCCTTCCTTCACCACCCTTGTGGCTTTTTCTAATGATTCCAGGGGGAAAAACAGGTTGTCAGGGTGGCAATGGCCATGGGATTGGGTTTGTATGGGAGGTGTGGGTCTGAGCCATGCTGGAGTGTAGGGAAGCCTTCCCACCACCTTCTTCATTGGGTTTTAGTGATCATAGCCTGAGCTAGGGATGTGGCTCTTTGAGTGATTGCTGAGCAGGTTCTGTTGGTTTTGTGTGCCTCAGTTTCTTTGTCTTAAACATTTGTTTGTTTTTAAATAAAAATAGAAGCACTTAATTTTGCTGGCAACATATGCTGGGCAAATGGAAGAAAAGTTTTTTTTCCTACTGTGGTAGCATCTGAAATAAGAGGTGCTTAGTGAGTACAAGAGGAGCCCGTATCTTAGCAGTGAAGCACTTAAAATAAAACATCAGATGATGAAGCACTGGGGGAGATGTTGAGGCTGCATCAGTGTTGGGGAGAAAAGGCATGAGCCAACTGCACAGACCATTCCACCAGGTGCTGTTTTGAAGAGCCCTCAACCTGTGACTTCCATCTAAAGTCCAAGTTTGTACTTGTTGAGCTATAAAGGGCTTGCCTGGCCCCCTTGGTGCCAGAGCCTGGTCTGTGAGGGTGCAGAAACAGCTAAAGCTGGAAGCAGCTGCTCAAGTACTAATTTCTTGCAACGTCTGTGCAGTGTTGAGGGCTGGAGCATGGTTGCAACATGAGCTGTAGGGCATTGTAGGGGTGCTAGTGGGCCAGAGATGTGCAGAAACCTCAACAGTGCTTGAGCAGGCAAAGGATTTACCTCCTGCAGGGTTCAGTGGGGAACAGGCACCTCTGGCTTGTGCATGTGAGGATCCCACCAGGCAGCCGATCTGCATCTTTAGGTGCTTAAATGCCTTTGCAAATCTGTGTCTCAGTAGCTGCCAGATTGGATCAGAGCAATAATGCATCCAGCACAGGATCCTGTCCACAACTGCAGGCACCTCTGAATGCCCAGGGAAAGGTGGAATGAGAGTTTGCACTGGAGCAGGCAGACAAGGTCAGGCTGAGGGGTGAATTGCCATCACCAGGGGCATTAGTGGGGTAAATGGACAAAGAGGAGTCTCTTCTTGGATGCTGAAACTTCTCAAGCAGAAAAAAAGCAAATGGGACTTTTTAAATCTTAAAGGAAAAAACCAAAAGCAGTAGCAATGTGAAAGCTTTCAAGGCAGGGGAGCGATTGGTGACATCTCTGCTTACCTCCCTGCTCCACTGCAGTTGATGCGCTGTCTGATTAAGTCTCACTAGCATGAATGTTCACAGCTGCATGTAGGACATGGGAAGTGCCTAATGACTGCTCGAGCTGGCGTAATTCCTAAGTAGATATGGCATGTGGTTGCTCTGTAAAGGATTTCAGGACTGACAGTCTGTGAAAAGTGATAGAGGAGAGAAATGCCAGAGCAGGGAATTAAACACATGCACAGATTAAGTGAACTCGGTACTGACAAAGCAGGGTGGCTCTGGGATTGTCTGAGCCTGGCTGGGGCTCATGCAGCTGGGGAGTGTGTGCATGGAAAGGGAGTGAGGATGGTCCTGGCTGGGAGAGGACCTGCAGACCGAGTCCTGGGACTACCCAAACCTCATCCTTTGGCAATGCTTCTTGGGGTTTCTTGGAAGCTTTGGATACTTCCACATGGAGCAGGGAGGCACTGGCTGTTTGCAGGCATTGAGCAGCAAATTGGCTCCTAACAGCTTTCTGTGCCTTCTGAGCCAATATTTGGGTAGAAAGATGCAGGATCCATCCCCCTGGCCTCTGGGCCTGGGGCTGTCTTTGCTGTACAGGCACCTGCTTGGGGTAATAGTACCTTACAAATCCCCTTTCCTGCCCATCTTCCCCTCTCCTGCTATCCCACCAGCCATCCCTTCTCTCCACATACGCATCCTCTCCTCAGGTTTTCATTATGATAATTAGAGAATTAAAATAATTTTCAATATTTTTAAACCAAATTATGAACTCACAGGCTGCTTTTGCTACTGCCATATTGCTAAGTGCCTTAATAGGCCTATATCCTATTTAAATATACTTTGTATGTCATTGCTCAGATGGTCAATGTGCAAGAGCCACTATAACTATTCCTGGTTATGCACTGAGAGTAAGTAACCAGTTTGTGGAAGCCTAATAAAGGAAATGATCAACATTTTGGAACAGAAATAAATACCTGGCAAGGAGCACAATGTAGCTTAGGAGGACAGTGTGTGGATGCAGTGCTATTTTAGCATCAGGATGCCAATTGAAATGCAAACAAATGTGGGGTCCTCCAGCCTGTGCGTGGCTATGGGGGGGACTGGCTGAGTCACTTGTTTTTATTCTTTGTGCATTGGGGAAACCAGCAGCAAACAGAAGGCTTGCAGGGAGAACCCTGTGCATTCCAAAGATGGCTTCTTAAATCCATATTTTGGGGCAGGGTTCTGCTCTGGACTCTTGTGGTTGACCCCCCAGTGCTGGGAAAACCTCTGATTGCCTTCACCAAGCTGCTAAAACTTGCTGGGAGGTTGGTTTGCCCTGTGACTCCTGGGTGCCCCAAAAGGCCAGCAGAAGCCCAGCCTGGCTCTTAACCTTCCTGGAAGGGGCATTGGCAGGTTTGCTCCAGCTGGAGCAGGTTTCCTGCCATCCCTCCCTTCAGGGCTAAGATGAAGCAAATGAAATCAATGGTTCAGGGGAAAAAAAACCCAACAAACCAAAACAGACCCCAAGAGAAGTCAAAAGTATCACGATAAAGCATAATGTGTTGGAATAAATATTATTAGAGCATCTTCGGCAGCAATAAAAAGATTAATTTGCCATTGCAGGAAAGAAAAAAAGCAACAATGTGATTATGCTAAAAACTGCTGCCAAGAATTGCTTTTCATCTAGTGCATTCAATTTTATTGGGTTTTTTTTGCCTTTTCATCCTCCTCTTCTTCCCCCCATCTCTCCAAGATATCTGTATTGCTGTAGGTGATTGTGAAAGTCTGATCTATTGGTAGGATATCCCTCAAACACCTCACACACATCTCCCCAGGGCTCTGTGACTCAGGATTTTTATTTTTTTTCTTATTTTTCCTCTTTTTTTTTTCTCTCCACCCTGAAGAAACAGCTTTGCCACTGGCTGCTCTAAAAGGGTTATGCATACTAGACTGGCAACATCTGATGGATGGCCACATTTGGAGCCACAGACTACACCAGCCTTAATAACATTCTTCTTTACAAAGTGCTCACTGTTAAATATTTATGAGACGATGCAAGAACAGCCACTGCCATCGTCCACGAGTGCCTGAACATCCCTCCTCCCTGTGGTTTAATGGGCCTGTGTTTTGCAAGGCAGGTGGACACTGTCCCCTTTATTATTCCTACATAGCTCAGGGCCTCGACCTGCCCTTACTAATCGCTTTTTCAATGGCTGAATATTGGGCATTACAGATTTAGTCGGGGCAAGGGACTATGTGTGGAGTCAGAGGGCTGTGTTTTTAAAGTCCTTTTAATGGCTCCAGTCTGGCTTGGGTCCAGGGGATATGAGTTCTCTTGCTGTGCAGAGGATGGAGGCTCATGGTGAGCACTTGGCTGTGGAGTGGGAAGAGTTGGGAGTGAGATGAGATCCTGTTTTGAGATGCTTTTTGCTTTTTCTCCTTTAAAAAAAAACCAACGAATTCTCTATTTAGGGTCAAACTCTCCCTCTTGCCTTAGCCCCCGCCACCCCCTGGAAGGTCTCTGAGGCTTTTTGCACCTCCTGTTTGGCTCTCATCCCACCTGTAAGTCTTTTAAAGCCTCCAAGTGCCAGTTAGGTACTGCCAAAAGAGTGGCTGGAGGGGACAGAGGTGGCTTTTTTCCATCCACGGGAAGGATGAAAGCGCTGCTGCCTCTGGCTAACGATGCCTTCCCTTTGGTTTGAGAGGGTTGATTTTGACAGTGGCTGCTCATGGCTCTGTTCTCCGCGGTGGGAATGTAGCACTGCTGGCAATTCCAGCGCTACTTACAGGCGGCATCATTAAAGCGTCTATTATATCCCAAGGGGAGATGGTCTAAACTCAACATTTCCAATTGTTTTAAAGTTACCTGATTTTATCCGAGCGGTAACGATTTACAAATTGCACCAGTCATCTCTGAAAGCGCCTTCCCTGGAATGTCCTCTTTGTGTCGGCAGCCGGGGAATTGCTTTAATAAGCATAACTAGCTCTTATTAGCATTTCCATCCGTAGCTTTGGAGCTTTTTTTATGTGGAGGAGGTGGCTTCACCCATCACCTTGCAGAGGGGAGAGGAGGCACAGGCGCTGAATCCCGCCAGCCGGGACCTGCCGGGGCACCAGGCTGCCTCGAGGCACGTTGGCACTTCTGCCAGAGGTGCCAGCCAAGCTCCACCAGTGTGTGAAAACTCACGGAGTGGCTTGAACTCCTTCCAACATTGCCCTTTAAATCCATAACCTCAAGAAGGGGGTTTGGTTTGGCACCAGGCTGAGTTTCCAGTTGGAACTCCTTTTTTTTTTTTTTTTTTTTTTTTT
>NW_009954181.1:573087-598480 GCF_000747805.2 Chaetura pelagica
TTTTTTTTTTTTTTTTTTTTTTTTTTTAAATGTTGCTATCAGAACACTGAGGGAATGGCTAACATGTTTGTAGCCTCTAATTCAGCAGAAAGTGATGATGCCACATGACTGAAATACTTTTTACTCTGGTAACTTCCACTCGTTATAGGGAAGACGCTCTAAACCTGGTCGCAGTGGCAGAGCAGTGTTTCTGTACAGCCTGCAGCCCGGGCTCCTCTAATAAAGAAAGGAAACTATGGCAAGAAGGTAGGTAAGTTAGGTTGGTTCTCTAGCTTGCTGCTTGCTACTGATTTATTCAAGCGATGGGCTGGATTGTAACAATTCTCAGGGAATGCTGGATGCAGAATTTCACTGCTGCCCCATTATCTCTCCCTTGTGGCAAGTAGAAGTGGTCCCTTAGGATTGCCCAGTGCTCAGGGGAAGCACACATGCAGTCAGGCCTGTGGACTCCCAGCTCCCAGACTCTGCTGTGAAATGGGGGTTTCAGTCTTCACAGAGGAAGTTTTTATCCCTTATAAGAGAATAAGGCAACTAGTTTCAAAGGCCAAAGCAAAAGAACCACACATTTTTGTACTCATGATTTTTATGATTACCTGAGGACATTTGGCGCATGGAAGATTTAGTACATATGTACTTATTTCCTTGGTGGATCTGTATGGATGGTGCTTGCACAGCATGTGTGTGATGTGGAGGCAACTCAGTGCTGTGGGGTGTTACTGTGCCAGGGACACAGTGAGTGGCAACTGGGGGCATCTGCGTGGGTGGAAGGGAAGAACGGGATGAAGGACCAAGCCTGGAGGTTGAACCATTTGGTTGAATGATATTTCCACCACCACTGGTGCTGGACGGTCACTGCTGTAGGCTTGAAACTGTCCCAGCCATGAGTTTGGTTTGTTGCTGTCAGGTGAGCCCCCAGGATGTGTGTGTTGAACTGTAAATGGGACACATAATATTCCTAATAGTTTCATAGACAGCTCTGTTCGTTTCTGAAGTGAGAGGAGACACTTGTGCTGTTCTGCCTGGCTCTCTTGCTGGTGTGATCTCCCATTGAGATTCAAGGCACAGCTCTGCTAATTAAAATGATGAATGCCCGAGGAAGGCTTTGGGTTTGGGTTTAGATTTTTTCCTCTCCTTCTGGTAGGTCTGGCTGGTATCTGCACACACAGAGACCGCTTCAGGCAGAAGATGTTTGCTCTGTGGATGAGTACCCAGGATAGATAGAAACGGTCCTGTACCCACACACAGACCCTGGCTGAGTGATGCCCGAGCCCCGTCGGAGTTGGTGCAGCCGGGGGTTGTGTCAGAGCTCGCAGCTGCCACTGCGTCCTGTGCTGCAGCTTCCAGAGCCACCCCCTTGCAACCCCCTTCCAGAGCTGCCATCCTGCAAGCAACCACTTGCTTGCAAGGAAGGGGCTGAGCTTTGACAGGGCTGAGTGGTTTCCCGGCTTGAGCATCCCTCCCATGGTTAGATGCAGCTCTCTGGGGAACACCGACCTCGGGATGTGGGGGGATTTAGGGCCACTGTTGAGCTGGGGTGGCTGGAGGGCTGGTTGCTCTCCACTGCTGTCCTGTGCTCCCCCCAAGTGTTTTAAAGAGCTGCCGTGCTGCTCCCTACTGGCAGCCACGTATTGGTGATATAATAGTTTGTATTTTTTCAAAGGAAGCTAATGCCACATCCCAGCCCTTGGGGCAGGAAGCAGGGAGCTTGGGCAGCAGGTGCTTGTGCATCACTTACTTTCCCAAAGCAGCGTTGGGGGCTTTGCTTTCAGTTGCCCCCCAACACTTTTCTACTTTAAATGTCTTGTCCTTTAATTAATAAAAAGGCAGGCTAAATTAAGAGATCTGATGGGCTCTCTTATCCTGTAATTAAAGCCTTTTTTTGAAGTACAGGCATGGAAGCACTCAAAACAGTGTTTCCATGTGGAGGGAAGATCTGGGAGCAGATGTGTACTCCAGCGGGTGATGAGCAAAGGGAATGAATGAGCAGAAACACATCAGGATGGTTCACGAGGGGGATTGAAATGTCTGTCATGTGGTGTCACCAAAGCAGAGCTTTCTGTAAGGTGCTTGCATAACCAGCGGGCTAACATTAGCTGCTGCATGGGGCAGGGAAGCTATATGGGGAAAAGGGGCTAATCTAGAGAAAGCAGGATTGTTTTTCTTGGGTTTTTCTTTTTCTGTGGGGGCTGGCAGGGAGCTGCCCGGGGCATTCACCATTGCTTGTGCTCCCAACAAGGTAGCTCTTGTCCCAGCACTCAGCTGGAGAATCCCATATCCTGCGTCAGAGATGTCCTAGGGCCCTGTCACATTCCCCCCAACCCCAAGGGATGAATAGAGCTGCTTCTGGCTCCCTGGCTGGTTTTGCCTACTCTGGGAGAAGTTTGCATTTGGTTCCTCGCTTCCTCAGGACAGTGAGGGCTTGGAAGTGTTTGCTGATTTAAGAATAAAGTGCAAAAAATATCCATACCTGGGCCACAAGACAAAGATCCCGAGTGACTTGATCAGTGCCTGCTCACCAGCATGTCCTGTGAGCATGCAAGAAACAAGTGACAGCCTCAGGAAAGAGGTGACATGCGCTGCCCCAGGGTCCCAGCCCAGGGACCAGAGGGGATGAGTGTCTTGCCTGCTGAAGGTGGCTCTTCAGCTCTGTAGCTACTCCATTTAATATTCTGAATTGCACCTGAGTGAGTAGCCACCCTTCATGTGCTTTTCTGCTCAGCTCCTCTTTGAATTCTGCAAACCCCTGGAAATATTGAGACTCGGGTCTTCTCTGACCTGTCACCCAAGTCTCCCCTTGGGCCACAGCTCCGTGTGGTGAGAACTCATCCCTACCCGCTCGGGAACACGACACCAGATAGTTTCCAGCTTGGGTCTAATTTCTCTCAGTTTTGGCTGGCAGTTCTGCAGCGAGCTCCTCCGACTCTGATCCAAACAGCTGTGCTTGTGGGGGCCTGGGAAGGCATGAAAATCTTCAGGCAGATGCTCTGACTCGAACTGCTCTTTAATTCTGATGATTTAAATGGAAACCATGAGAACTGGCTGCGGGATGAGTCCAGCCGCTCCGCAGCAGCTGAACGTTGTGCATTTTATGATCTGAGCTTTTTGCAGGACTGGATGAGTTTGTTTTCATTTCTCCTCCTGCCTGCTGATCATCCAACTGTCTCAGTGTTTGGGTGAGATGCAAAGATGCTTAGAAATACTAATAATAATTAGAAATAGCAGGCAGTGAAACCAAAGCTGCAGCCTGCAGGTTGGCTAGTGGCCATTGGAAACAGCTCCGTCCTGAGGTAAAAAGAGAGGACCTGGATGAAAACCCTGTGTCCTGGAGGCTCTGGGAGGTGGTGATGGGGTCTCAATGGATTATAGCTCCCAACCCTTACTCTGACTCTTCCTGGAACGTGTGTTTTAAGACGTGTAAGTTATATTTCCTACCTACCTCAAGGCACTCTACTCCAGCGTCCCACCCTCCAAATCTGTCTGGCTTTCTGCCCACAAGATTATGTTGTATAAACCACCCCTAAATGCAGTGTCTGGGAAAGTGCCTTTATGTTTTAATTTCCAAATAGGCAGGCAAAATTGAGTGCTCTGATTGGCATCTGCAATCAGAGCCCCATTCAGTGGGAGCTGTGAAGGGATCTGATTGCAACCAGCTCTGCTCTGACCTTCTGGGGCCTCGGCTGCTGCCTCAGCCTCATTAACAGGATAAATATTTTTCCAGAAACAACATTTCTGAGCTGCCAGGAGTCACGACAGGGATGGGGACTATACTGTGGCACAGCCTGCACCGAGGCAGCTCTCATGCACTCTATGGCTAAAGTTTTGAGGGGATAAATAGGGATTTTTAGCAGACTGGTGATGCTGCTGGGGACACCTGGGCTCCGTTCCCGCACTGCCACCGAGTGGCACGCTGTGATCCTCCCTCCATCCATTCTTGCCTTTCTTCAGCAGCTTTTCTTCCTGCTATTCCATTGAGCCTGTGAGTGACGTAGAGCAAGGACCCCCCAACAGAACCCGGTTATCATTTTAGTGGCTTAGGATAATGTCCTGGCACTTAGAGTGGCAATGATGGTAATGGGAAATTCAAGAGTGACTGGAGATCCGTGTCCCAGGAGCCCTCCTGGAGCAGAGCAGGGAGTTGGATGTGTCTGATAACCCCCAGTCCTGTGCTGTGACTGTGCTGCAGTGCCCACGAGTCAGTACAGCATCAAACACTATGGAGTACCAGAGCCTGGTACTGGGATAACAGCATCTGCGGCATCAGCTGAGGCCCTCCAGTGAGTTACAGCCTGGTCTCTGCTCCAGGGGCCTCTTAGCATCCTGCAGCCGGTAATAGATGTTTTTAATTCTCAGGGAATTATTGAACAAACATCAGGGAAATATGTTTTACAGTCCAGAGCTGGCTCTGAGCATCGTTAACATTGTTATTGGAGACGAGGCAGATGATTTAAGCAGGGACCTCTGACAAAGACACACACCTGTCCATGAATAAAGGGCTGCAGTTTAATACCCGTGCTGTTAATTAAGAGGATGAGGGTCAAGTGTAGTGTTCATTTCAAAGGTCTCCTAAGCCTGGCAGGCAAGGTGACAGAGCTAATGCCTCCTTCACTGCTCCTTGGCGTGCTGAGTGGGCACTGGCTGTGAGAAGGGGTCTCCTAAAGGCACCCAAGTGTCAGGCCCCTTGTGTCATTTGTGATCTGATGCCACGTAATCCCAGTCCTGAGCCAGGCAGTGGAGAGGAGCAGATGCTGCCCGCTTAAAGAGCAGGAGTGTGACTGTCCCCTATCAGAGCAGAGCAAACTGTCCTTCTGGCCAGGTGCTGAGAGCTGCCAGCATCCGTGGCTCTGGCTGGAGCAGGGAAAAGTGGACACATCCCTTCATCCCATGCCAGTGCCTTGGCAGTGACATCTTTCCCCCAAAATGCCAGCCTGCCTGAATGCCAGAGTACTGGGTGTTCATTAGTTTTGCACTGATCAAAAGACATCCCATCACCCTGAAGCAGTGAGCTCCTGCATCAGCAGAGATAGCTCAAGGCATCTCCCTAGAGCTGGTATAAGTGGATTTAGCTTTGCCCAAGCAGGGAGCAAATGCAGCCTGCTCCACCTCAGGCACCCCTACCTCTGTGCAGAGATCCTAAACCTGAGCAGCTGCATCCATGTTGGCAATGCAGCACTGCCTGCAAGTGCTCTCTCTGTTGAGAAGACACTATTTGCTGTAAGGATGGTATTACAGGCTTGCAATGACATTGCTCCTTGCTCTGGAGCTGGCCAGGTCTTTGCTAGGCAAAGAGGTGATCGTGTCTCCTAAGTGACAGATCCTGGCTGGTCACAGCTGCTGGTGCAGATGCAGCAGAACCAGGAATGTTGTGCTCATTATCAGTTTGGTGTATTTGATATAATTTGTGCCCATGTACCCATGTACCAGCAAGTGCCCCAACAGCCGAGTGATGCCAGAGCAACACGGTTCTGCTCGTCTCTAACATCTTTGCTAGTGACTGAAAAGGTTGATTAAAAAGCCAGTGCTGGAAACATGATAATCCTAGGAGGGCCTCAGAGGCTGAAATGCTGTTTGTGGCTGTCAGCAAGCTCCAGAAATGCTGGTAAACACTGATTTTGCTTCATTTGGATGCAGAGATGAGCCTATGGGAGACTTTGGAGAAGCAGAGCTTGTTTTGCATGCATGTTTAAGTGCACAGGCAGAGTCATACACATGTTGGTGTACAGTTTGGTTCAGTTCACTGGCATCCTGTGTAGGCAGCCATGCAAGGAAAATTACTTCTGCATCACTTGTGTTGCTCTATTACAATAAAGGAGTAGCAGCTGGTGAGCTCCTGCTGCTCCTGTCTGCCTCCCCTTGGACCAAACAGCCTCTCTTTTCCAGTGTAACTTATCTCTTTTCCACCCACACATCTCAAATCGTTTTTGTTGTCCTACTCTACAGCTTTCCTACTGCCCGTGGATCCTAGGAGAGAAAGAGGGGGGACGTAAATGCTGTATCTGCGATGATGAGATGCTGGGTTTTGATTAGGAGAAGGGCTCTGTCCTGCTGCCTGCAACATCCATGCTTTCTTCTCATGCCTCAAGAGCCTGTCTTGCATGCAGCAGCAAGCTCTTTGCAGCTGGATTTCTGGGCAAGTGGCTCCTATGGGGCTCTGTGGAAGCCTGTGATACTTCTGAGTCTTATCAACCCAATTGTGCCCAAAGGTTTGATGTGGGCAGCTTGGTGGGGAGGGGAGAAACCACCCCGTGGAAGTTGTTGAGGGAGGAGAGGCAGCGGCGTGAGCTCATCCTTCAGCAGAGCCTTGGAGGCTCCCCCGAGGAGGGCGCTGTTCTGAACTCCCCAGTGGTGGGGAAAAACTTTGATCAGAGCTTGCACCTCATTAGACATCAGAGAATTGAGCAGTGAGACACCGATCCATAGGCAGTCAGGCTTCATTAGTTTTGCTGCTCGTGGGACTGCTTGTTTAAGGAACACGTAGGTGCTACAAAATTGACTTTTGTTTTTAATTATTTTTATGAGGACTTGACTCCCATCTCCCCCCCTTTTTTTTTTTGCTCGAAGGGCTCTAGTGAGATCTCTGCAGCTGGTTTCCAGCAGCCAAAATCAGTATGCTCTGCTTCATTAAAGCAAGCCAAAACTTTTCTTTTATTTGAATATGAATGTGTGTATCCATGTGCCATGCCCAAGGGGTCGTATTTTGGATTGTGGGCCCCGTGGTCCCAGCTCAGGCTCCCAATCCCCTGCTCTATGTCCACGTTTCTCCTAATGCTGCATTGCAGGAACTGAACCCCGACCTGCGTCGAACAGTTGTTTTGATTCAGCCCAAAAAGCCCAAGTTAAATACTGCAGTTCAAGAACACCAGGCAGGAGAAATGTCAAAAAGAAACATTTCGACATTTCCCAAGCAAACCTTTTCAGAACTTTCTGACAACAAATAGATGGAAAAGGCAAGGGACTTGTCAGCCATGGTTTGAGGGCAAGCAAGCAAGCAGATTTTGGAGCAGCAGAAGTCCCTGTGAGATGGAAATCTGGGCTGGCTTTAGCTGTTACAGCAGAACTGGCTGCAGTTTAGGGCTGGCTTTGGAGAGCTTTGCATGATGGGGTTGCATGAGCTGAGCTGCCTGATTCGAGTGCTCAGCTCTGCTTCTGCTCTGCCCATGGCTTTGGAAGAGCCTCTGCCTGTGCATCCTTTCCCACAAAGCCAGGCAGAAGACAGCCCTGAGCGTGGAAGGTACTGTGAAAAAAGAGAAAAATACATGGAGGAAGATAAATGGGGCTCTGAAAAGCCTGCTTTGCACTATTCTCCTTCTCAGCTATGCTCTGAGAAGTGGCAAAACACAGAGGCCCTACATGCTACAGACGGACCCCACAGCTGAGGGGAAGGAATTACTTGCTCACGGACCGTGTTCCAGTTGAGATCACAGCTCAGTGAGAAAATAGAAGCAGGCAAAGTAGTCCTGCTATTGCCTCCAACCTACTTGCTACAGAAACGGAGAAGAAAAGCTTAGTGCAGAGCAGATGAGAGAGACATTTGCCTCCTTGTGTGCAGGCTGACAAGAACCGGGGATGGACGAATTCATTGCAGATTCTGTCGAGTGGAGGGGGGAAATAGGAAGCCATCCAAGCTGATTAGTGAGAGGTTTCTCAAAGAGACAGGCTGGCTGGATTTAATTCCCTAGTCAGCATTCCCAGTACATTGATCTTCTCCTAAGGAGGAAGGAGGGGGAGAAGAGAGAGGGATGGTGGGGAGGGGGAGAGGAGAGAAAAATAGGTTAGGAGGTGGTGAGAGAATGAAGGCAGGGGGAGAAAAATGAGGAGTGGAAGAAGAGGGGAGGAAAATGGCAGGGATGCAGGGGTGGCAGGGATGCAGAACCAGCCTTGGTTATTCTCCAGCTGCACCAGCAGCCAGCACCAGCGCTGGTGTGATGGTGGCAGCAGCACATGTGATGGTGGCAGTACTAGTGAATAAGGAGGGAATCCAGCTTGGTTGTGCTTGGCGAGGTCTTCCTTGCTCATGGTGGAGATGGAGCAGCCCCCTCTGTCATGCTGCCAGCTGAGACCAAGCAAGGGGATGCAGGAGCAGTTGGACATGCCCTGAACTCTCTGAGTTGGGAAGAAGGATGATCAGATGCTTACTGATGTGCTCCAGAGCATGGAGCTAATGCAAGTAGCTTCATCATCCAACACCTCCTGCTACATCAGGGCTGGATATGGGAGAGATTAAGTCTTTGCAAGACAGGATCCCCTACTTGCAACAAGCATGAAGCTTTAATTTCTAGCCCCAGCTGGTTGTGAGATATTGGGCATTAAAAGCACATTACTCTGATTACTGCCTTACTTCTTTTTCCACTTTTATTCCTCACTTGGATTCCAGCTTGATTTTAGTGTGTACTCCCTCAAGATCCACCCGCGCCAGAAGTCAGTGCTGGATACCATTTGGAAGCTCAGCCCTCCCAGCTTTCAGATCGTATAATTAAAGCATTAATCTCTTACTCCAGCAGCCTGTAAGACAGCAGCTGCTAAAATAACATGGAAGGACTGCTACAAAAATGTGCTTTGCTTCTGAGAGAACTGCAACAACTTTTGGGGTCAGTAAACATCTTCTCGTGCTGTGGAGAGTCCAGGGGCAAGAACAGTTCTGGCCTTTGAAACTAGAGGCTGCTGTTGAGTCTCAAATCTGCTCCTCCCTAAACATTTGTGACACGCTGTAAGGCAAAACATATTTTAATTTCATCCGGCTTGGTTGAGCTTGGGTTGGGCTGGTGGCTTCCTGCCTCCAAAGCTGCTTCACTGCAGCTGGAGGACCTTTGGGAAACGCAGCCTTGAGCTTGGCATTGCTGGGAGAGATGGTGCCGTGCAAGTCAGCAGAGAGTCATAGAACAGCTTGGCTTGGAAAGGGACTTTAAAGATCATCCAGTTCCAACCCCCTGCATGGGCAGGGACACCTCCCACCAGACCAGGTTGCTCCAAGCCCCATCCAACCTTCCCTACAACACTGCCAGGGATGGGGCAGCCACAGCTTCCCTGGGCAACCTGGGCCAGGCTCTCACCACCCTCACACTCCAGAATTCCCTCCTCATGTCTCACCTCAATCTCCCTCTTCCAGTTTTCATCCCTTCCCCCTTGTCCTCTCCCTCCCTGCCCTTGTCCCAAGCCCCTCCCCAGCTTTCCTGGAGCCCCTTCAGGCACTGGAAGGTGCTCTAAGGTCCCCCTGGAGCCTTCTCTTCTCCAGGCTGAACACCCCAACTCTCTCGGCCTGCCTCCAGAGCAGAGCTGCTCCAGCCTCTGACCATCTTCATGGTCCCCTCTGGTTTCACTCCAGGAGCTCCATGTCCTTCTTATGTTGGGGGCTCCAGAACTGGACACAGTGCTCCAGGTGGGATCTCACTAGTTAAGGATTGATAGTGATGCTGTTTGATGTAGTCTTAAAAGTTGTTGGGCTTTTTCTTGATGTGGGAACACTGATTATTTTTAATTATTTTTTTTTAGTATTCTGTGTGGGAGCCCTGTTGTTTTGGGGTTTTGCTTTTTATTTCGGTGAGGGTTTTTGTTGGTGTTTGTTTGTTTGTTGTTTGCTTTGCTGTTTTGTTTTTTTTTAAGATGTTGTTGCACGTAGCTGGACTTAATCTCTGTGAAGAATATTAATCTCAGGCAATATTGAGCCTTAGGAGGGAGGGCTCTGATATCCATGTGGGAGCTCTGCAATAAGGGAATGTTCCCTGCTGTTTGGCTGCAGCTGCACTAAAGAGTGGGTACCAGAGCGTGACTCTATCGAGATTACTGCTCACCTGAAAGGCTGAGGATATTTGCCACTTGGCAGAAGAGTGACAGTGAGTGTTTAGCCTTAATTAAACACAGACTATTGGCTTCAGCAGTTCCTGAGACCCTCAGGAGTCCCAAGGGAGCCTGAGTCCCTTCTCTCTTTCTCCTTTGGCATCCAGCTGCCCAGGGCAAAACATCTGCGAGGCACAAGGGGAGGTTTGGGATTTTGACTCCCCTTTGCGAAGGTCCAGTTTTGGCCTTGTGTAAATATGGAAAGCAGAGTAACCCAGGGAGAAATCATAGCTGGAGCTTGTGGAGAAGTCCTACTGACTTGCAGGCTGGGATGGCACCATGCCCCATTTTGCAGGGCCTGCAGTTCATGGTAGCAGCCCCTGGAGAGGTGCAAGACCTTCATTCATTTTGAAAGGCAAGCACAGAGCCCTGGCAGTGGGAGAGCAGACTTCTCCCGAGGTGCTGTGGCCTCTGAACCCAAGCTGGGTTTCTCTTCATCAAGACATGAGCTACCAATGATTTTCATAGCTTGATTAAAGCTCTTCAGAGTGATTTCCATAGGCTGCTGCAGAGAAGCAGAAGATGGATGTTTTCCATTACTTGATGTAATGACTGTGAGGCAGCCTAATGAAACCTTTACAACTAAAGTTTACAGAGACCCTGCAAACAGTGATCAATAGCCAGAGCTCCAGTGCAGGGATTAGTGGGGGCCATGCTGAAGGAGACTGGAAGGGAGAGGGATGCAGTCCAGAGCACTGGAGCAGGGAGAAGATGGAGAAGGAGTGATGTCTTGGGTGTGAGGTGGGGTATGTAAAGAGGAGAGGTGGGAATCAGTGGGTTTTGTTGCTCCCACAACTTGTACCTCGTTTGTTCAGCTCCCCAGTGTGATGTTGCTGGCTTTTCTATTCCCTCTGGGGGAAAATCATTGCATCTCCAGGCTCTAAATTGCCTGCAGAGCTTTCTTCCTACCTTCCTTCAGTTGCTGTGCTCTCAAGGAAGGAGGAAGGAGAACAAAATCCTTGGGAATTGGTAAAAATTTCTCCCAGAAGACCCGAGGTAGGTCTGTACTGGAAAAAAGCAAAATAAACCTCTGAGCCACATCCAGGTGCCACTTTCAGCTCCATGCTGCTCATCCAACCCATGGAAAACATAGTCCTGACCCAGGAATTTCTGAGCCATTGCATCAGTCCCTCTGTGTACTGGTACTGCTGAGCAAAATATTAGTGCAGCAAGACCGGTTTTAATTGGCTGTCCTGTTGGTAGATGGACAGTTACCTCAAGGAAGTCATCTGAGTGTACACTTAGGGCCATCTCTGCATACATGGCTGCAACACAGTGCTGGAAACTTGCTTTATGGACCTGGACTTCATTACACGGAGAGCAGGAAAGTGTGTTCCCATCTGAGGAGAGCTTAGTCTGTAATTTTCAGCTGAGCGAACAGGTCGGGCAGGGTGACAGCAAGACAGCAAATGTGTTAAGCAGGAGATGTCCTAGCTTTTGTCTGTTGCAGAAGACAACTTCAGGCTCCTATCTCCCCTCTTGCAGCTGGTGGGACCCACCTGCAGGAGCTGTGGTGGAGGGAGGGCAGGGATGTGATGCAGTTGGCATCACTGGGCGCTGGCAGCAATGGGACCCACCTGCTAGCACACAATGCTGGAGGCATAAAAAATGCTTCATTGTGCCTCTGAAATAGCTGTAATTAACAAATCTGAGCAGCCAAGGGCTGGATTCATCTCACAGAGGCTGTGGGAGGCAGCTTGAAATGTACCCACAAGCACTGATTGGGGTCTCGAGCCTAATTAGCCCCCAGGAGGCAGCTGGTTAGGATGCAACACTGATGTGGTGCAGGCTCCAGGCAGGGCTTTCCCACCCAGGACCATGGTGAGCTGCTGTGAGGAAAGGCTGCATGTTGTCCTTGAGATGCTGTCCACCTGCAAAAAGGCATGTGGGCAGTGTCAGAGCCTCTGCTGTGCTGAGCAAAGCCATTGCCCTGCTCCCTGCTGCAGCAGTGCTGCAAGGAGCCATCTCCAGCCATGAAGATGAGCTTGGGCTGCCCAGAGTAGATCACTGAGCTCTGTCAAGTGTGGTTACCTGCAGCTCTGCTGCCAGCAGAGCCTCACATCCACGACCCACAAGGTGACTGCTCTGAGCCCCCCTTCTGAAATAGAGGAGATGCCTCCAAACCGTGGGCACTTTCATCCCTCTTGCTTAACACCAGCCACGTCTCTAAATCCAGGTGTGGCACAGCTGTAGCCAGGCAGGTCTCTCTCCTCCTGGGACGTGCTGCTGAAATCAGGCAGAGCCCCTGGAGTTTTTCTGAGGAAGGCTGCAGGTTATACACATTTCATAGGGACAGAACACTAGATTATGGCTCCAGACCTGTGTTTTATTCATGACTCAGCCATTTCCCCAACTACAAAATGAGGATAATGATATATTCTTTCTTTAGAAAGAGCTTGTCATCTCCAAGTGTGTTAAAAACTCTGGCAACAATGCACATTAATTGAACATTTTCACTTTCTTGAGTTTCAAGATAAAGTTTTCAGAAAGGACAAATTGTATTTTATCTGTATTTAATACTGTGAGGTGCATTTCAGAGTAGAGATGGTCACATCCAAGGCAGGAAGTAGAGAAAGGACTCTCTGGGTCCACTCTGTTATGGCACTGGAGCTCAATGTGCTGAGCAAGCACTTGTAAATCAAGAAAGCAAAAATTAAAGGTCTTGGTAATGAGTTGGATTAATCTGCTCTGACTTCCACGTCTAAAAGTTAGATGTCAATGTCGGGGCTGGTTGCCTCAGGCTCCCTCCTAGTTTGTGAAGAGAAATAGGCATCTCCAGAGGCCATTTATCTCCTTCCAGGCAGCCTGGTTGGATGAATTGCCCTCTGGAGATGCTGGTCTCTCTCCATTGACAAAGGGAGCTCTGGGTCTGTCTTATATATTGATATTAAAAATATGGGGGAATGAAGGTGAATCCTGCCTGTTGGCATTGAAAGGAGACAGGTCTGCAGCTACACAGGGACTCTGGGTGCAGAGCTGCACGGGTGCTCTCAGAAGCTGGTCCCAGCCTATACCTAATACAAGGGGATATCCAGCTTTTAGGAGTTGCCCCTTCCTGCACATTTTGCATCCCAAAGCATGAATCTCCCAACCAAAGCTGGAGTTTCTTTTGGCATTCTGGTCACATATACAGAGTGGTTTGGTGTAACAACTGGACAAATGCCCTGCCAGCATTTGCTGCCTGGCTGCATCTCACACATGCAGGCACAACTTTGAACCACTGGTCTTTATGAACAGTAGCAACCAAATAACAAAAATCCAACTAGCAAAGATTTGCATGGAGACACTAGAGCAATGGGCAACATTATAAAATCATACCATGGAGGAAATGGAAATACTGGGCTCCTAACTACCAAATCCCTAAGCTCTGTGCATTTTGTCTCCCTAAAAACTATTCCAGAGATGGCAGAAACAAACTATGCACTTCCCCAGTCTCTCGTGTCCTCCTTCTGTGTTTCAAATGAATAATAGATAAAGGAATAATTTTATTTAAGGAGAATGAGTTGAATGGAGTTTGCTTTAAAGGAAAAAAAAATCACACAGAAAAGCACCGCAGCACCAGTCCCTGATTGCTATTATAAAAGAAAACTTCCCTTTTTCATTTATTGTTGAAGTAAATTAGGTTGATTGTCAGAAACTTGCGTGTGGGGTAAAACTGTTGCCATTGTGAGCTGTGGGGAGATGAATGTGTTTAATTTCCCCCTTCTCTACGTTCAGCGGGCGGCCGGTGAGCAGCTCTGGCTCCCAGCTCCCCCCCTCCTCCTGGCAAGGAGATGGCCAAGTTCCCTGGGGGTTTTGCCATGCTGGGATTTTGTGTCTTAGCAGGAGCATCTTGTCTTCCTGCCCTAGGGCTGGGTAGGGAAAAAGAGGACAAAGGGACATGTTGGTTTCTTCCCTCCTCCCTCTGACAACGCGCCAACGCGGCCAAGTCCTTCCCTGGGTTTTTGGAGCCAGAAAACTGCCTGAAAGCTGCTCAAAGCAGGCAGGAGTCAGGTGTCATTTCCAGATTGCCTTGGCCTGTGGTTTCCTCCATCAGAGCTGCTGCCTGTGGGGGAGCAAGGCTGCATCCCTGGGCAAAGGATGAATCGACAGCTGAAGGGGGATGCAGGCTGGCTGGTTTTTGGGAGGCTTGCTGGGGCTTTACTGGGAACCACAGGCACATAATGGTCATATCAGAGAGAGAAAAGTATTTTGGTGCTGCCTGTGACTTCATTGCAAGTCAAGCTGTGGACGAACAATTTTAAGCTGGGGACAAGGCACACCAGATCTGCAGGTAGCCCTCCAAAAGCTCAGTTTCTGATCTTCCTTGGATCAGAAGTGTGCTGCTGACTTCAGGCCCGCATCCAGCTCTTCCATGGGTAAGTGCAGCCACCTTGAAGCTTGCAATGGAGAAGACGTCACTCCTGTCTTCCTCTGGTGCTTCCAGGTGCCAGGAACAAGTCAAGAGAGTGTTCAACTCTTGGAAATCAGAGTGGTGGGATTCTATGAACTGTACTGCAGGGGTTTGGAAGGTGTGAGCAGAGATTCTGGCAGGAGCAGAAGCAGAAGTGCATCCAAGGCAGGGAAAGGCGTCCATCAACCAGAGCTAATGGGACTTATGGGGAGGGAAGATGCTGCTGTTGGGATTTCAGCTCCAAGCACACTGAAGGAGTCATTGAATTCTAGGTTATTGCTTGTTCAATGCTGTACCATGCAGGATGGCCAGGCAAAGGCTAAATCTCTGTGTTTCCCCTTGCTGTGTGGCTTGAGTGCATGCAAATCCACATCTGGGTCAACTGTGGTAGGGGCTAAGGTAGATGGAAAATTCCTGGGGGAAGCCCAGTGTCAGAAGACCTCAGCTGAACCGTGTCCCTTGCTGCTAAATTCTGATGTGCAAGGAAACCCTTTGCTGGAAGAGCAAATGAACCCAGAACAAATGAAGGGCAACATCTTGAAGCAGGAAGGGAGAGAAGGGGGGGTTGCAACCAGGTCTGTGCTGGAAGTGGCTGCTGATATAAATCAGCAGTGAAGGGAAATCTTAAGAGGGGGGTGATGTCACACTCTGCCCTGTTTGTGTACATTAGCTTAACGTGCAGGTGAGACTCAGAAACTGCTCCTGTGTGTTTGTACTGGAGTGTATAAGTCACCTCTCATGCTGGGAAAATACGAGATCCCCTAGGCACCCTCCTCCACCCTATAGTTGAGTCTTGAGGCTGTGCAGGAGTTTTTCAGGTGATGCACAGCCCTGTAACCACCAGGTGAGCTACATAAAGCTCCAGTAACTTCTGGTAATCACTAAGTGTGAGAGCTCAGGGCAAGAACGAAAAAAGGACACATCTTGGAGAGGAAAGGCAGAGAGAAGGAGCCACAGCAGACCTTGGCACTCAGGTGTTTGCTGCTATGATACTGCTGGCTAGAATCACAGAATCACTTAGTTTGGAAAAGACCTTTAAGATCATTGAGTCCAACCATTAACCCTACTCTACCAAGCATGATTTGTCCCTCTGCCATTAGGTCTAAGCACACAAAGCTTACACCATGGTTGCAATTACACTGCTCTAAAGGGTTTTTCTAATCATAAAGGATAGATAAACCTTTCCTGGTCACCCATCCACTGCACAGCAGTGGTGTGCACAGTATTTGGGTGCCTGGCAAAAACAGGATGGCTGCCTGGGGCCTTTTGTTTCTAGTCTGTATTTGCAAAGTTAGAGCCAGAATGACTTCTCAAGAATAATCTTTCCAGCCACACTTTTGGGCCTTAATTCTCACCAAAAGTCAACTGTAAATAGGTAGGAGGAGAAGGCAAAGAGGGAGAAAGTTTAGTTGAAACTTTCCTCCATTTCACTGTCTTTGGTTTATGTTGAATTTCAGGCCAGACATGGGCAGCAGTTTGTGTTAGCAGAAACAGTGAGTAGCTTCAATAACAAACTTTGGGTTTTGATTTCAGAGTTGGTCGTGCAGGATGGTGCTTCCCAAGATCAATTGAGGACCAGCTGCAGCAGCACAATGAATTTAGGGCCAGAAGGGACTTTTAGATCACATAAACAGGCTCTGGAAAGTCATTAGATACCTCTTCCTTGAGCCTAGGATTTCGTGTTTGTCAACCATAAATCTTCGAAAAAGGTGTTCAGGGTTGATTTAAAGATCTCAGGAGATGCTGAATCCAAGGCTACCATTGCTAGTGGATTTTAAAGGTTAATCACCCTTGCTGCTAAACATTTGTACTGTATTTAATTTGTCTGTCTTTAACTTTTGTTTGTTGGTTATTGCTGTGTCTTTCCTTGCTAGGAGAAAGCACCTGGCATTTTCTTCTTTCATCAAACTGGACCTCCCTCTTCTCTTCCCCCCAGACTAAAGAGTTTCTCAGTATCCTTCAGCTGAGATTTGTTTTATCACCCAATCTATCCTTCTAGCTCTTTTTCCTTCTACTTTTCTCCAGCTTTTCTTTTTCAGTTATTTTAAAATATGAATATTAGGGGGAAAAGCAAGAGATCTCTGCAAAACTGGAGCAAGATTGAAAAAGCCAGCAGGACTGAGGGGAAGGGAGAGGGGAAGGTCTGTGTCGTGCTTCTCCACAGCAGCAAGTTCTACCAGGCACAGGGGGAGCCTGGCTACTGTTGGGCTGAAGCCAAACACAGGAGGGGGGGAAAGCTTTGTGTTTAAAAAAAAAATGTAATAGATTTTTAAATTGCATTTCCTGTAATGAATGAGTCACCCAATTACCACAGCCTGAACACCTGTGCCCGAGATTTGAAGTCTCCAGAGAGACTTTGACTTCTAGCAATCGTTAGCACGATGAGCGTTATGGCATTAGATGGAGTCAGCAAAGGAGGGAGTGGTGGGCAGGCTGGGGGCTGTGCTGGCTTGTCTTCCCCCAGATACCCAACACCACGATGGTGCCAGTGGCATGTGTGACACAAGTTTACAAGTGTGCAACTCCCAATGATGTCCCATTGTCCCTTTCCATCCTGCTATAACCCCTCACTCTTACCTAGTGCTTGAAGGACGACAAGGACATGCTTTTCCTCCGTGGCCCAGGACCACTCAAGTGGGGAGGATTTGCTCTGAGCTGCTGCCTGGAGACAACAAGGGCTCTTTTGGGGTTTTTTTGTGGGGTTTTTTTTTGCTTAACAAGTGGGAGTAACTGAAGAAGCAACTGCCATGAAACTATGTCTAGTTTAATGCCTGCAAAGTTGTGCAGTCACCAGGGAAAGGTGAAGAAACCTATATCTGCAGCAGAAACTCAGAGAAAACAGGGGCTTGTCTGCTCAGTGTTGAAGCTGCTGCTCCCTCATGGCTGAAAAAGCCTGTGGAGTTTATCAATAACCACAAACTGCCTGAGCCTGACACGGCTCCTTGTGCCATGAGCTGCAATCCCTGTGATGCTGCTCAGGGGAATGAGGTTTTGCCCTGCCTGGGACTGATTAATTGCCTCGGAGGTGGAAGATGTTGGTGGGCCACCTCCTCCTCAGATAAAAGGCAGGCAGGAGGGTGGCTTGGGCAGACAGCTCAATAGAAGAGCAGGTGCTGTCTGGGCTGTGCTCAGGAGCTCATTGAGTGAGTTGGCTTCTCCCATGTGCTGTCTGAAGACCTGGGTCTTGCAAAATGGGAGGGGGGTTTTAGGCATGGGCTCTGCATTTTGTGGGAGGAATACCAGTATAGCCAGTGCTCAGGGGGAGAACTGCCCTCCCTGTGTGTTTGTGCCACCTGTCTACATGCCCTGCAGGCCAGCCTTCCTGGAGCAAAGTGACTTTGCATCCCTTAAGATGCCAGGGAAGGAGCTGTGATGTGCTGTGCCACCCTCCCACCTTGGGCAGCAAAATAAGGCAAAGACTATTCCCAGCAGGAAATATTGGCTGCTTTTTGCTGAGATGTGAAATGTCTGGGGGTGATGAGGAGCAGGTGTGTTTTCACAGCCACCGGGTGCCTGCAGAGGTTAGCAAACCCACACCTTGCAGGTGTGGGGGGCGAGATGGCTCAATTTTGACTCCTCTTGCAAACCAGCAGATGATTTGAGAAGGGAATTAGATGGCATCTTGCCTGGTGACCTCACATCCCTCCCACTCCAGCATTGATTGGGTTGGGGCTGAAGCCCGTTGTGTGGGGATGGGTGATCTGTTGAGGAGCATCACCCCAGCAGTGCTGCCTGTACCAAGACAGAGGTGTAATCATCCTGGTTCCCATCACTCCTTGTGCTCTGCTAACACTTCAGCAGACCAGAGGGCTGAACTGATATATTTATGTACCTTCCCCTGTCTGTGTTTAAACAGCACCTTGGAAAATGCAGTAAAAGAAGCCACAATTCTTCTCAGTGTCTTCTAGGGGTTTTAATTTATTTTTATTGTTGGATGCTGGCTTCATTGTGTTGTGCTAGTTATTCTTTTTTTCAATGCTGGGAGTTGGCTTTGCTGCAGAGAAGAGGGAGTGCAAGGAAATGGAGGCCACTGAATAGCAGAGTGTTAATGGGTATGATAAGTTAGCATGGAGGGATGTGGTAGAGCTGTCAATAAGCTGTGCCTGACTTTAGCTCTTTGTTGAACAGTGAGTGTATTTTTCCCCATCTTTACAATGGTCTGGGACCCTGCTTTTCCTGGGGCACAGCCTGAATTCCCTGCTCTGTTCATCTGTGTAGCCATGCACTCCTGCATCCTTGTGTACAGATGCTAGTGCAGGCTGAGGATGCTCTGTGCTTGAGGGCAGTGTTCTCCCCCCTAAAAACCCAAACCAACTCAAAAACCTGCTGTGGAGTTTCTCATGTTTTCCAGCTCAGGATTGGGCTGTGCAATGGGGAAGGCTTCTATGTGTCTCCTTAGGCCATTTTGTTATGCTCATAAAAAGTGGTTAGAAATTATTTCTCCCTCCAGTGACTAAACTCACAAGAAACAGTTGAATTCTCTGCCCCTCATGTGAATGAACATCTCATTGCAGGCAGGGCCAGCGTGACTTGCAGACACTTGGACTCTCCTGGCTGTGCTGGATTGCTGCATCACCTCCAGGAGAAGACACCTCCAAGGTACTGTAGAGAGTTTTGTGTTGGGTTTTTTTTTTTCTGATTACAGGATGATATGTGTCTGGGGAATGTAAATCTGTTTGCAAAGCATTGAAGATGGTTTATTCTGTGTCTGTGAGGTGTGAAGTTGCCTGCACAGCGAGGTTTTGGGAGCGTGGGTTCATCTGGCTGGTAACCCTGGTTAATCCAGACCTGGAAGCTTTTGAATGTGATCTTGCAAACCTGGAGATGTTTCCAGCTTATGAAGCTTTTGACCTGTCTCATTTCTGCTCGCTTCTGCATCGCTAAGGGAGAAGCTTAGAAATCTGAATTATGCAAAATATGATATGAAATCTTTTGAGATACCTAAATCATGTGCATATACACAGAGGAGTTTCCATCTCCTTACAACTTCATCTCTCTTTCCTCAATCTATCCATGTCTGGTTACGTTATGGCACAGCAACTGGGGGCAGTGTGTGTAGGAACATCTCCCTTCCCCAGTGGCTTCCTGCCCCTCTTTCTGCTTTCCTCTCTGCACTCCACCAGGATCCAAATGTGACATTCTCATCACAGCCTGGCTCAGATGTGGGGATGGTGGGAGCAACCTCCAGCAGGCTGGGGCTGTGCATTCCTGAGCCTTATGTGGTTTTTTGATCATTCTTTTTTTCTGACCTATTTTGCAAAGCTGAGAACCATGTCAGAAAATGTCTGTTAGGCTGAGAAATCAGTATTCCCTCCTAAATATAAGCTTTCATCCTCTACCTGGTTTTCATATGTAGGTTGTGTGCTCTTCCTGCTACTTTTCCTGGGAGATGCTTTGCTGTTGCAAGGTTGAAACCTGTTGGTCATGCTCGGGCTCTCTCCTGTGCTGCACAGCCATTTTACATGACCTTTGGTCTTGCTGAAGAAAGAGGAAAGTTAAGCATATGCCAGGCAGTGTTGGAGGCATGGGACTGCGGGTCAGTTGTGCCTCACCTTTCCAAGGATTTTGGTGAAAAACCCAAAACTTCAAAGCTTTTGAAAGTTGCAGGGTGGCCCTGTAGTTGCTGCCTCTCTGAGTCTCATCCTGCTTGGTGTCTATAATCCCAGCTGGCTGCCTTGGTCCAGCAGTGGCATCCTGCAGCACTGCTGCAGTGCCAGGGGTGCAGTGGGGAGATCTGAGGGCAGAGGCCACTTCTCTCCCTCCTTTGGCATCAGAGCCATGTGAGGGCCCCTTCCTGAGGCTGTTGCAGTTGAAAGGGAAGGAGGAAGGAAACAGCAAGAAAGGCAGAAAAGGGGAAAGAACTGGAGGGAGCGAGCAAGGCAGCCTGAACAATCTTAATGATCCCAGGCTTTTCCAGTCATTCAGCTATGCTGTGTATTTCCATCTAATTTCATCCCAAACACCCTAAACTGAAAATAAAGCACTGTTTAATAAACAGCAGTCAGCATTTCATTTCCCTGAATGTTCTAGTAGCAACTGCTAATTATTCCAATGATTTCCCCTCACTGTAATTATTCGGAACCGACTATTCAGATTCCTCCATTGACTTTTATATATCTGTGCACACCCGTGCTGAAAGATGTGTATATTTTGGTGTCCTACTGAAAATTCAATAGGATCCCATTTCAATTGCTGTTGCCTTCCCCCCGTGCCTCCCCTCTCTCATTTGCTGGTGCTACAGCTGCACCATGGAGAAGAAAGGAGGCAGCGTCTAGGGCAGATGCAAACAGCAACGTCCAGCTGAAATGGGGAGAGAAAAATTACTTCCTTGTACTACCATGTGCTTGACAAGAGCTGGCTCACTCTTTTTTTTTTTCCTCCCTTTTTATTTTTTTTCCTTCTTTTTCTTCCACGTTCAATTTTCTGACTCTGCCTGGCAGGTTACAGAACTAATCTTGAACGTGCTTTGAGCTTACTGTATAACACCACAAGCCTTTAAAGATTGGGGTGAGGGGAGAGGGAAAAGGAACATGCAGGAAATGCAATTAGGATGAGTGCGAGAAGCTAAAATTGCAAATGTGGGATATTTGGGGAAAAATTACCCTGATTCTTGGTTTCCTAAACCTGGGTTGCTTTTTTGGCAGCTGGCAAGTGAGGAACACAAATTAGATGGGGAAAAAAAAATCCCTAGACAGTCTGCAGGGTCTCAAATGGCTCTTTGATCACAGAAAGTGTTTTGTAATGTGCACATTTATTTTTCCCTCTGCCTTTGTCTGGAGTACAAAGGATCTCATGTTTGAGGCCTGCCAAGGACGGCCTGGAAATTAGAGGCTGGGCTGGATTCAGAGGTGTTGCACGGGCTCTTGAGACTAAAGTAGGTGCTGGGTGTGTTTGAGCACTACAGCAAAGGCATCCCCCCTGCTGCATTTCCAGAATTGAGGATATTGGTCAATAGGGAGCACCTGGTAGCTTTCCATGTACTCCCAGCTCTTGGTGAGTTTAGTCAAGGTGGCATCACATGGGACATCAAAGTGGCTGCTGGCTCCTTTATTGCCCACAAGCCAAAGTGATGTGTTGGGTCACTGCTGAGCCCTGGCCATCTCACTGTGACCACCAGCTTCAGAGGGGCTGGAGAGAAGCTGTGCAAGGGTGGTTGCCCCCCAGATGAATAATCCAATGTCAGTTTTGAAAAGTCAGAAATGTAAAAATCTGAGAGCTCAGAGGGCAGCTATTTTAAAATCTTGCAGCATCTTCCAAGACAGACAATTGGCTGAGTCTTTGTCTCCACTCTCCAAGCCCCAGAGAAGGTGGCAAAGGACTCGATGAGGAAAAAAATGACAAAAACCCCGTAGGGATCTGCCAGGGCTGTGTCACCCTCAAACCCAGAAGCACGTGCAAAGCTGTAAACATCCTCTATCTCCTCGAGCCATCTGTTGGCAGGTTCTTTGCCCATGCAACAGTGCCTCTTCCCCAGGTGGACTTGTTGCCTCCTTGTAATCCATGGGTAAATAGACATCTAATCAACTGGAAAGCAGGGAGCAGAAGTGGTGAGCTGTGATAAGAGTCTGGCTGGGACAGGGACTAACAGCAGCACGTGCTCCAGCAGTTGGGATGCTGGGAGACATCCCTGCAAGATCTTTGGAATAAGGAGGAATCAGTTTGTTTGGGGGAAAGGAATAAATTAAAGGGTTAGTGGGACCAAGCAGACTGGGGCTGTTGAGCACCTCTCCAGTGGCTCTTAGCCCCCTGCCAGGTCAAACCCTGTTGTTTCAATTCCACGTTGCAACATGTTTGAAATTGGGAAAATGTTATTCTCTAGGTAATGCAGGTGGCTGGTCCTTGTGCTGGAAGCAAGGGCAGGGTTTGCATCCCCTCCCTGTCAGTCCTCCCTCTGAGTTTGCAGCTTTGAGCAGCAATCTGAGGAGATTGAGGCTCACAGAGTTGGGCAGGCAGCTCCTTCTCCATCTACCCTTTCTTTGTGTTTCTTCTGCTGTGAAGATCACGTTGTCCCTCAGGTGTCATTTGCCATCATAATGGGAAACAAGGAATGCTCAGCACTGGAACTGCTGGTTGCTGGAGTTCCTTGCCACATGCCCTGCTGCCTGGGAGGGGCTGCTGTGCGTCAGGCATTGCAGAATCAAACTAAAAGCTGGTCCAGCCAGAGACACCTGTTTTTGGGCAGGTGTGACGGAGCAGTCAGAGCAGGGTGGTGACCCAGTGCCCTCCAGTCCATGTCATGCCCGTGTTTAATGTGCTCAGCGCTAATCTTTCTCTAAACAGAAGCGATCCTGCTGAGTTCAGCACTGAAGGAGCAATAACCAATGAAGGAGATGAGATTAAGAAAACTCACAAGAATCAAATGTGCTAGAAAGGGCTGGGGAAGTGCCAGGGGCACTGCAGTCAATGACCTCCCTGAGAATCGAGGACAAATAAAATCCATGCCCTGTCTCTCTTCTCCCAGGCGCCTTATGCCGATGCCTGAGCCCTCCCCTCCCTGGTGTGACCATAGATGTTGCTTTCAGGGTTATTTTTGCACTGGAGTACAACAAATCCTCTGTGCTATGGGGCCAAGATGAGGATCCGTGTCGCTGCATTCAGAAAAACTAACCTCTCAAGCTCAAGGAGAGCTTCTTCAGTTGGCAGGAGCATTAGGTGCTTTATTCTGTCTGGAACAGCCTTGAGAGGGCAAACAAAACCTCTGTGCTGTGACTCTTCTCACAGGCTCCCTGCAGCCAGGACTGCCAGGCACTGGGGATTTTTTTTTTGCTGAAAACCAGAAACAGAGACCAAAATTTGCCCAATGGAGTACAGCAACCCAAGGGAATCAGTGATGTCAGTCCAAGCTCTGCCGGGCTCGGTGAGGATGCAGGAAGATCTGCTCAACTTGCCGTGGAGCTGTTTCCAGATGCTCAGGGGCAGTTGAGGGGATTTCATCCAAAGTGGTGTGGAGGTGATGGCAGCATTTGATTTTTCCACCTGGAAGTGTCTGAGGTGGTGAATGTCTCTGTGATGGGCTGGATGGGCATCTTTTCCCAGAGGGTTTGCTCACCACCAGCATGGTGCCCATGCCTCTTGGCAGTGTGAGGGTGTCCTTCATGGAGCCTGGGGATCCCAAAGCCTCTCGAGAGCAGCTGCTGTCTCAGATCCTACCCCTTGTGCTGGGCAGGCTCAGAGGCTGCAAGGATGACTTGGCAGTGATATATTTACTGCAATTACCATCTCTCTTCCCAGAGGAGGAAAAAATAGATGAATAATATGTTTTGAAGGTGTCATGGAGTGAAAGCAAGAGAGAAGCTTGAGCCTGAACTTATGAATAACTTATAGGCTTCCTCCCTTCATGCAGTCCCTTCATTTGGGCTTATCTTTCTCACCCGTAGGAGGTGTAATTAAAGGAGCAGAGGCTGGTGCCCACATGCACAGCAGCTGCCTATGGGCACTTGTCTGTCTGGCTCCACCTGTCCTGTGCACACAAGGGCACAGCAGTGCCCAAATGCCTTTGTATGCAGGGTATGTGCTTTGTATGGGTATGTGGTAAGCTTTGGAAATTCCCCCCATCAGGTGCTGTCCCTCATTAAGAAAAAGGGTATTTTGCAGGTAACACATCTTTGATATTTTGGTATAGCTAGTTAGGAGTGTTCCCTCAGCTCTCCTTTTGCACTGGTGAAACTAGGAGCAGAAATAACTTAGGATGGGGAAACGTTGCAAGAGGAAGCAGGCAAGTCCTGCAAACCTTCCTTCAAATGTGGGAGATTTTGATTCAGTTCTTGACACAGCTGGAAATTCCCTTCCTGACTTCACGCTGTGACTTAGCCTTTCCAAGTCTTCTCTTTCTCACCATAAAATGAGGAGTAATTTGCTCTTGTCTCAACACCTTTCTCTGCTTTCTCTATTTTGACTTTCAGAGCTCAAGGGAGGGACTGTTTTTTACCAGGTGTACATACAGAGTCTAACATAATGGAACTAGGATCTTATCAAAGACTTGTGAATGCTATTGTAATGCATATAGTAATTATAAGTATGTATATGTAGGGATGATAAAAAAAAAATCCAATGAAACGTGGCATTTCCCTCTGGAAAAATGTTAGCAGAGTAAAACCACGCCTGGGAGTATGTCAGTTCCAGCAAAAAATGTCTATTAAAAATTATGCAGTGCTGTTCAGCAAGGTCACAACGCTCCTTTTGGAGCCAGTTAGAGGTTTGGTTTCAAACCAGCATGTCTCTTCTTTTTTTTTAACTCTGCAGACATTCAGTGAAGGTGGTGTATTTTGGTCTTTTCTTCAGATCTGGGGTGGGGGGGAAAGGAGGGAATCCTCAAAAATTTGGTGGCAGTTTCTGCCAAAAGGGGCCTTCTGCAGCTTGGTGTCCATGGAGCTGTGGTATCCCTGTTTAACACCATAGTTGTGTGTGATTTCCAATGAATAATTTCTTCCCCCTGTCCCCCTATCTCAGGAGTGCAGCCCTGCTATCTGGATGTTCATATCAGCTGGGCACATAGATATGTATGAGTGTAATGGATATTAGGCATTTATTGCAAGGCATTTTGTTGAACATCACCTGCTGTTCAACATGAAAAGTTGATGTTCCACAAAGCCACAAGCCGAAGGCTCCTTAAGAGCTGTTCTGGTGCATCGGGTAAATATACGTGCTCAGAACAAGCTTTGTGTGAATTAATAATGCATGGAGCAAATCTGGAGGAAGGGCAGCTACTGCACAGGGCCTTCTTGGAAACTGCTCTCTCTGCTTAGGCAAATAGACAGGGAAGTTGTGTTTTTTAAAGCGTAATAGGTAGGTAATAAACCAAACTAAGCTACTGTACCACTTCCAGCTGCTGGAAGTACAACAGCTGGCTCGACAGCCCAGGTCAGTTTGAGAAGGGTTGCAAAAGGTGGTAAAAATTGTTACGTGACTTCTTGAGTTATTGTAGGTATGTTGTGTTGATGGAGTAGTGGAGAGGATGAGACAAAGTGATGGCAGGAATGGTAGGAATCCTACCTCTTACCAAGTATCTCCCATCCACAAGTGTCATCTGAGGGTTGCTGGGGCAGTGGCAGGTTTGTGCATTGCTCTGTTGAGCAGGAGGGATGGCTCAGGCCACAACATCATGAGGCAGGTAGGACCAGGTGTTACATATCCCAGAGCCTGTATTTGCTTCCCGAGAAATAACCTGCT
>NW_009954181.1:598862-600190 GCF_000747805.2 Chaetura pelagica
GCTGAACCAAGTGGGTCCTTAGTGGTAGCACTGCTGTGCTCTTCTCATCCTCATCAGCTGGGAGGTGGTGCAGCCTGTAGACTGCTCCTGGTGGTACCATCAATAGGTGGTGGAGAGCTCTAGATCAATGGGACTTCCTGGAGGTCTGTGGTTTGAACCAAGCCCTGGGAGAGGCAAAGGAAGGAGAGCTGAAAGCCCTCTGCATCAGGTGCCACCAGGGGCTGTTTGGGCAAGATCCCCATGAGAATTTATGCCTGGAGGAAACCTGAGGATGGTGAGATGCACCTCCCTGGTTAGGGACAGCACAACCCCTGGGCTGGCTGGTGGCAGGGACGTGCAGGCACCAAACAGGGCCGTTGGGGACATCTGACAGGAGCTGCCAACCCCTCTGCAGCTGCCAACTCTTGACGGGCAGATCTTTATTGTCAGACCTGTGGATGGGACTTGGGGAGAGGGTTTGGCATCTGTGGTTTGTCACCCTTCTTCAGCAGAAGGGTTGGCCCAGATCTGATTCAGAGTCTCTCTGGGCAGCAGCGACAGGGGAGAGAGACACAAACACAGCTGGATTTTCCAAGAGTTTGCAGCCAAATCTTCTGAATTGCAAAGTGAACAGCTCAGATTTTGGAAGCCTCTGAGGAGGAATAAGTACAAAAAGCCAAGCTATCTGATTTCTTTTTGCTTTGCTTTGTCATTTTTCTGCCTATAATGTTGTTTTAGGGGGCTGTGAGTCACCTCGAGCAACAAAATGAGCCATCCTTACCACTAATGAAAAGAATGAATATTTAACAAGCTATTATTTATTTAGGGTCTGTCAAACAGGAGTCTCGGGGTTCAGTGCTTCTAATATTGGCCTTGTTGGACAAAAGCTGAGAAAAAAATAAGAAGGTTTTGGTCTTGAGGACCTTTCCTGTGTAGGAGTGTTGGTGCAACCAGCGCCGGGCTGTGGTGTGGCCACATGTGATGGTTGTAGGTGTTTGGGGTTGGAGAAAGGTCGATCTTGTTTCCTTCGTTGTGAAATAGAAAGGGGCAAGTGGCAGGGAGCTGAGCGGCAGGGTGTGAGTGCCCAGAGGGTGGGAGTGCTGCTGAGAGCGGGAAGTGTCCTGGGGAGAGGGAGCAGGGCAGTGTGGTCACTGCACAGGGAGAAGGGGGGAAAAAAAGCACCTTGTTCTGGAGTAAAAGTAGATTTCTGCCACGAAGTGAAGAGGGATCCCCTGTTCTGTTTGCTTGGAGAGCAATTTAGCCCTGAAGAGGTCGGCTGGGGCGGAGCTGGGGCTCTCCCGGGAACACCGGCCCCCAGCAGGCGGAGGCGGGGGGAGCGATGTGTCCCT
>NW_009954181.1:603263-616781 GCF_000747805.2 Chaetura pelagica
GGGGACAGGCTTTGGCCACCCCCCTGCCCACCAAGGGCTGGGGACAGGCTTTGGGCACCCACCTGCCCACCCCCGGTGCCCACCAAGGGCTGGGGACAGGCTTTGGGCACCCACCTGCCCACCCCGGGTGCCGGGTGCCCCCAGCCGGGTTGCCCTGCAGCAAAACTCCCGTGGGCTGCGAAGCCCCTGCCTGCGTGGGGCTGGGGGTGCCGGTGGAGCCGGGGGGCATGGCCAGCCATCCTCTCCGCTCAAACTTCTCTCTCCTGGGCAGGCTGGGCCCTCTCTTGCGGGAGCCATCCCTGCCGGATCGACCGGCGCGGCTGCTTAGCATGCACCTCACACGCGAGGCTCTGCTCCTCTTCGCCTTCCTCCCTCTCTCCCTTCTCAGGCTCCCTCCTCCTCCCAGGCTCGCTGCTCCTCGCATGAGCTGCCCAGGCTGCTGGCATCCCTGCATCCCGGCTCCCCAGGGGGTTTCCTAGGGATGGGAGCCCAGGTGGGGTGGTGAGGGTCTGGGGTTCCCCGGGAGGGGGATGAACTGCCCTTCCCCCCTCCCCTCCTCATTTCTCCTACTTAGAATTTGTACTGTTTTGTTTTGTTTTTTTAAATGCTTTTGGCTCCTGACTTGGCTTTCTTACAGTGTTATTATTCCCTGCCTCTGGCCATCACTCATCCTTCTCCTGCCTTCTCCCATCAAAGCTTACAGACCAGAAAGTAGTTTGGTATTGTTGGGTTTTTTTCTCTTTATTTTTTTTCTTCTCTATAGCAGCAGAGCAGTGGGGAGGAAACTGCTGCCTCCCCAGGCACAAATCCTCCTTCTACTGTGCAGGTCAAACCCTCTGCCTTGCAGGAAGTTGATATGGGTGCCAGAAGTCCCTGAGTTACAGCTGGGGTGAAGGGAAGCAGGGAGCTGTGCTGCCCCTTGGGCCAGGGGACCCAGGGCAGAGCCCTGAGAGGGTTTGGCAGGGAAAAGTTTGGGCCTTTTTTAGGCTGGAAGATGCTGGCTGTGCTGGGTTGCTGGAGGGAGGGAGTCCTCCCAGGAGGTTTTCTTGCATAATTGTCTTTAGAAGAGTCATTAAGAAAATGACACCCAGCAAAAATAATGTTGCTTTTGAGCAAAAACTTTCTAAAGAACATTTGAAAAACTGGGGGTCACTCAGCCCCAAAGCTAATAACATATAGGTAGGCAGGCATTGCAGAATATCTGCAGTGTGCTGCTGCTGCTGCTTCATAAACTCCTCTGAGCTTCATACTATTTTTTTTAATTTCTAACAACTTTTCTCTGTCCCTTGGTTTACAAGAGTGGAGCTGGCTGGTGTTTGAAAATGCAAAAATTATTGTCATGCAGGAAACCTGTTTTGCACAAATCTACTACAAATAGCTGAAGAGATCTGTGCTGCCCTCTGCAGCAGTTTATCAATACTCCAGGTCATTTACCTATTTACAGCCAAACAAACAATAAGAAAAGTGGTTTGTGAGTGTGCTTGAGAGCAAAGTGGAGCATGAAATGGGATAATTCCTAAGTGGTTGACCATCTGCATTTGTGTAAGCAGCCATAGGTCCTCCAAGTTTTGCAGATTCACTGTTGGTTTTTGGAAAAGTGCCCCTGAAATGGGAGTTGTTAGAGTGCTGTGACCATTAGGAAGGAGAATCTGAGCCCTGAAACCTCCAGCGGGGTTTTGTGCACATCAGTGCTGCTGTTCCCAAGGGAGCTGCTGACTCCTGGGTGTTGGTACTAGAGAGCAAGGTCAGGGCACTTGCTTGGATGCTGCATCTCTATGAGAGTGGGATGTGAGAAGGACAGAGCCGACCTAAGGACCAGCCATGTCCTGGGGGAAGGAGCAGGGAAGAGGGAGGCTACAAAGGGCTGGGATAGCCCCAGGCATCAGGCAGTGAGTGGCTGTTTGGCAACACAGCTCTCATTGTAGTTGCTGTGTCTCTTCTGTATGATTTATAAATAGCAGCAATTATCATCTACAGCATATTTAAGGACCCAGCAGCATTTTCTCTTCCCTCTTTCCATGTTTTCAAGTTAAGAGATGCTCTCATGTGTACCTGGTGCCCCTGACTTCCACCCACCTGGATTTCTAGAGGAAGAGGAGGGCTTGAGCAAAAATCCCACTCCAGCTTCCACTTCCACTCGGGAGTGGAAGAGAGAAGAAACCTCTTCACTCAACCATGTGTGAAAGGATTAACCAGGCTAAAAGGTCATAGGAGATTTAGCTGGGCCTTTAGCATCAGTAAGCCAAGAATTATGGGAATTTGATTTACAAATTAGCATAAAGACCTTATTCTAATAAGCATACAAGCTGAAATAGGTATGTAAAATAATAGCATATGTCAACATCATACACAGAGTGTTCCTCATCCAAGAGAATTATTTGCACTATTGATGTGGCTGGGTTGCAGATAATTCCCAAACCAAAACATGGGCTGTGCTGCTGGGTGATGAAAAGGCTGGATCTGGCCTGGAGACACATCCACAGGGAGGTGCAGCTGGCTGCTTCCCCTCAGGAAGGGCAGGATTTGGGATCACCGTGTGGGTCGGGGCTGTGCATCCCAGGAGGACTTTTTCTTGGCAGATGCAGGAGGGGAAACCTTCTGGCAGTTCATGCAAGAAGGTAATTGCACTAATGAATGTGTATAAGAAAAATTATGTGTATTGACATCTTTCTGTGAATGCCCGGATTTATTGTTCCCTGGGGAAAATATTAGATGTGGCTTTGTGGTGGTTAATAGTTACTGTGCAGGTCAATAAAATGTGATATTCACCCCAACAGCAGAAAAGAGCTATTTAATAGGTAATAACAGTAATAATCAATACCTACATGATTAGATAACCCAGTTATATGTAGTACATAAAGGAGGAGAATGCGTTCTGGTTACTCAATGGCCTGATTTGGAGCTTTGCTGAATATCTGTCATTCTTGTTGATTTTAACCAAAGCTGTAAGCAGGTATCCAGCACCTCTGGAAATCAGGCCATTGCATGGGATTAATTGGGACAGTTTTAGACTCAGCAGAACAAACAGGGACTCAGGCAGACCTTTGCCATTGTAAAGACGCTTTAAAAATCAGGCTGCATTGCTCAAAAACGTGGGATGGCAGCTAAAATGCTGGGTTGGTGCTTAGGATCTCAGTTTGGTCCATGGCTTTGCTGTGGGCTCTCTGAGCAGTGTTGCATGCAGGGTTCTGCATGCATGTGGTATTGCTACTTCCCCAGGAGCATCCCTCCTCTACTCTGCTCATGCAGCAGTGGGCTGGCAGTGGGTATCATAGAATCATATCATAGTATCACAGAATGGTTTGGGTCGGAAGGGACTTTAAAGATTCCAACTCCCAACTTAAAGTTCCAACCCCCCAGCATGGGCAGGGACACCTCCCACCAGCCCAGGTTGCTCCAAGCCCCATCCAACCTGCCCTTCAACACTGCCAGGGATGGGGCAGCCACAGCTTCCCTGGGCAACCTGGGTCTCACCACCCTCACACTCCAGAATTTTGTCCTCATGTCTCACGTAAATCTCTCCTCTTCCAGTTTTAATCCATCCCCCCTTGTCCTCTCACTCCCTGCTCCTGTCCCAGGCCCCTCCCCAGCTTTCCTGGAGCCCCTTCAGATACTAGTTAGGAGTAAACCTGTGGTTGCTCTATGGTGTGTACATGAAGAGATCTCTGCCAAAGGAGTTGTTGTCTGTAATGAGATACCTCATAGTGTGGTGTGATGGGGGACACATACTGGAGTTGGTTCATGCTGTAGCTGCAACAGCTTTAGAAAGCCCCAGCTGGGGACCAGGGATGTACAGGGCCCTGCACACTGCCAGGCATGTCAGGACACACATTTGCTTTTACTGTTCCTAAAATAGAAGTGGCTGTGGGTATCTGGAGTGGGAGAGGTGAGGCAATGAAGCAGACCTGGGCTGCATAGTCAAGGAGGTAAGGGACTGGTCAGCCTTCCCCACATTTGGGATGGGACTTGCTGACCAGCCAAAAGGAGATGAACTTGACAATTCGAGAAGATCAGGTGTGGCTGTGAGCTTGGAAAAACCTCCCCTGGTACAACTGGGTTTCTGAAGCATCATAGGGACCATCCCAACCCGTTCAACACAGAGCCATCTGCCCTTTTTCTAAGACTTGGTGGTGCTGGAAGCTCTGGAGTCTGCAGCCAGTTTGGGACATCCTACTGCTCAGCAAAACCTACTTTTCCCTTATCCATATAGGCATTTTGACCATGATGGTAAGCCTGGCTTAGAGTTCTTCTGCCTTCCTCTTGTGCCAGCCCCAACGTGAGCATGAGATGAGTGCATTCAATATTGGAAGTGTCTGCTTCATGTATTTTTCTTGCTGCTCTTGTTAAAAATATCCATATTTGTGATTCCCCCCTATTTTGTATTTTCCCTATGGGGAAAAAATTGATCAGTTGACAGATCTGGGTCAAGTTAGCAAAGCAGGGCTTGCTGTTTTCTGTGATAAACTGGGGTGGAGGGGGAGAGCTTACCAGCCTGCTTCCCAGGCAACTCACAGGCAGACAGCAGAGGTGGGCTCCAGCCTTCCTCCCCAGCCTTGGAAGCACCACATTCTGGCTGTGGGGATGAGAAAAAAACCCCACAACCCTCTTTTGCATCTCTCTTTCCTTCCTAAACTTCAGTAGTGGCAGGAGAGGGAAAATTTTTCTTTGCTTGGTCCCCAGCTGAAGGAATGCCTTGTTAGAGCAACGTTTTAAAGGAGATAAATGGGATTTTATTTATTTTGTGTGTGTGTTGCTGGTGGTGGTGCTCCTTTGATGTGCAGTGGTTATTTAGACTCATTGGACTTAGTGGAAGCCAAACATGACGCATCTCAGATGTTCATGGCAAAGGCTTGGAGCTGCCTTGGAGCTGAGACTTGGAGCTCTTGGTTTCAAATAGGGGCCATTAGTTCCAGAAGGAGAGTGAACTGCTTCAGAGTCCAGCACAGAGACACAAAGATGATGGAGTGGAACATCTCCCTGGTGAGGAAAGGCTGGGGGAGCTGGGTCTGTTGGGCTTGGAGAAGAGGAGACTGAGGGGCCACCTCATCCATGGGCACAAATCTGTTCAGGGCAGTGTCAGGAGGACAGAGCCAGGCTTTGTGCAGTGATGTCCAGTGACAGGACAAGGGGCAGTGGGTGCAAACTGGAGCCCAGGAGGTTCCATGTGAATGTCAGGAAGAACTTCTTTGCTGTGAGAGTGCCAGAGCCCTGGGCCAGGCTGCCCAGAGAGGCTGTGGAGTCTCCTTCTCTGGAGACATTCCAACCCCCCTGGCCACGTTCCTGTGTGATGTGCTCTGGGTGCCCCTGCTCTGGCAGGAGATGGAGGGGAGATGGGCTGGAGGATCTTTCTAGGTCCCTTCCAACCTCTAGGATTCTGTGAAATGAGCATGATTCCAGGTTTTGGGCTTCTGTAGGGGAAGCCCAAGCTGAACTGCCATTTCGCATCTTCAGCCAGCATCCCTCACCTCCACACATGGATCCTTCCGTGCCTTTAGTAGCATTTATAGTAAAACATAATGAAATAAATTGTAGAGGATGAGCTGTTTGTCACTGTGTCTCTTGGGGCACCTGAATCCCAAGGGCCTGGAGCCATTTTGCAGGTGCTGGTGCAGCCTGCAGACACAGCACAGCCCCTGCTCCCTGCACCTGTGGAGCTGTGGCTGCCAGCCCGCCAGAGCTGGTCACCTCCCTTCTCCTTCCCCACGCATGCACCTTACTCTTGGTTAATAATAAATCAGAGGTGCTGCCTTCTCCATGCTCTGTTATCTCCCGCCAAGAAGGATATCATGGATTTTTGATGTTCTTACAGTTAATATGTCCAGTGCTGAAAGCTGTTGTAAATTAATTGACCCTCTGACCCCCTTGTCCTGTTGGCTGTTCCGACTAAAGGCAGTGTTTGGTTCTTGGCATCCTCCCCCCCTGCTTTCCCTTCCTCTGACTCCTCCACCTCCCACATGCTTTGCTTACTAATCAGGAGAAGCCAAAAAGGCCCTCTGAGCAGGGCTCCCTGCAGCCCAGGAGCCTGGAATGCTTTGCTGTGCGGGGAAGCCAGGATCCTGGGGACTCGGTGTGCATAAATTAGTGGTGCTTGGAGGATTCCCTTTCAAGCCCTGGGGAGGTGGTGATGGAAACTGGCACAGCATCCTCTGCCTTCCTGCAGGGACAGGGGGATGGAGCTGCTGCCAAGCTAGAAAGTCCCATTGCAGCACTAAGGACCTTCTGGAGGTGGGAGGACCCCCGCATTAATGGCTCAGTACCTTGTGTAGACAGCCATAGCTTCTCTCCATCCAGAGAGCTGTGGCTCATGCCAGGTTTGGGGTCACAGTGGGTCTGGCTTGCAGGGAAGAAGCAGAAGAGATGCTGAGAGCCTGAACATCCTGGTCTGGGACACGGGTCCTGTGTTCACATTCTTCACTTATCCTGCAGCAATTTGGCCTCACTGCATGGTCCTTCCTCTTCCTCACTTGGCCACACACTCCACTAAGGATATCAATCATCTTTCCTCTTTGCTAACCTGGATTTGCCTTGAAAATGGGGTCTTTCCCCTGCTACGTAACTGTACATCACTGGGTGTGAGGAAACCTTGGCTTAGCTTGGAAAAGGAGTTTGTAAAACCCCACGTGCTCAGCCTGCATGGCTGGTTGGCAACCTCCTGTGACTTGCAATGGGAGGCAGCAGCTGCTGAGAAGTAAGAAATGCTACAGAAATTTGTGTAATATTAGAAACTAAGAGTGTTTTTTTGTTTTATGCCAACATGGAATAAAACAGAACGTTCGCAAATTCCCAATGAAAATAAATTCTGGGGGAAATGGGGGTTGATTTTGAAGTATTTTTTGTTCTGGTTTGGAGCTTGCAGAAGCTTTTTGTGCAAAGTTGTGAAGTGATTTCAAACAAACAAAAAAAAGATCCGAAGGCTGCATTCCCTTGGTATCAAAAGAGCCTGGAGTCTCGAGCCTTGTTACATTTTTTATTGTTCTTTCTTCAAAACAGGTCTTCTGCTAATGTTTTGATTTTGCCAGAAATGGTGTTCTTGATTTAAAGAACTGGTTTGAAAGCCAAATCTGAACCCGCCTCATTGGAAGCATGTCAAGCACTTGAAGCAAAGCAAGGTTCATTAATACTGTAATATTATCTCAGTGTTTAAATGGGCTTTTTGCCCTCCTCTAGTAGGAATTAGCTGGTGAATAGTGCTAAGTTCCCGGGTTGGTTTGGTTGTTCTGTAGCTTTATTCCATTTCTGCAGGACAGATGGTATTTATAGATCAGGAGTTGCCTGTGTTAGACTCTTTTTTTTGCTAAGTCAATCCCCAAAGCCAGCACCAGGGTTTTTGATAGTGGGCCAAGACCAAGGAGAGCGGCAGGGCTGGTTGGCAAGAGGTGAATTTGGATTTAGCCTGAGTGACATCTCCCTTAATGAAGCCCTTTCTGGAACAAGGCTGGCAGGGAGTGGGATCCACTGGGGGCTGAGGGAGTGGCAAAGCCAAAGCTGCCTGTCATTGAAGACAACATTTAAAAATTTGTATTATTTCCTGTTTACCTTTTGTGCTGCTTTTCTGTGTGTCAGCACTTCTCACTGTATGTTTTGGGCTTCAAAACTTGACTTCCTATTAGCAGCCAGCTCCAAAGCCCCCAAATAATGCATAAACTATTATTATTCCTTCTGATCCACTTGTTTTTATGTAAATGGCTGGAAAAGCGGTTTTCAGCTTATTTCAGAAGCTTAAGGGATTCATACCAAGCCTATTATTGAAAAATCAGAACGTGAAAAGCAACTTCTGAGACACAGAATTAGCAACTCAGTGGCGACGTGTGGGACCGGGGGCTGGACAGGATCCGGCTGCGCCACGGACGGGAATTCCCTGGGATTCAAAAATTCCAGCATGTGGCAACAGGTTGTTGGGCTCTGGGGGGGCTTGGAGGAGACTTGCAGTTCATCTGGAGGGGTGAGGGTCTGGGGTGGGAGGCTGGAGAGGGAGCGGGGGTGCAAACCCTGGGTGACGGTGGTGCTGGTCAGGGTTTTTGGCTGCTGGTGTAGGAGGGACATCAGCACCAGTTGTTTGGCTGCTAACCCTGGCTCTGCATCCCTTGCATGCTGGAAAGGAGCTGGTGGTGCTTGGGAGCACCCACATGTCTCCAGCATGGCCATCCTGCCATGTGCAAGCCTTTTTCCCTCTGTCCCAGGAGAGATGGGAACAGATGCAAATCCTGGTTGGGTGCTGGCCCCTTCCAGCATCTCATCCCTCCTCTCCTGCTGCTTTTCTTTTCCCTGCTTCGGTCCCTTTCCCCCTTCCTTATGTTAATTTCCCACCTGAGCACCAAGTACTTTATAAATAGCAAATCTGAAATGAATTTCCTAGCAGCAATCATTATCTCCCTCGACAGCCATTAAACATTCACACAAGCAGAGCAAAATGACAAAGGGGATTGATTTTTACAGTATGTTGGGGGGAGGTGGGAGAAGGGAAATATGTTGACGAGGCTTTTTTTTTCCTCCCCCCCTCCACTCTCCCCTCCCTTTCAGATCCTCTATGTGGAGGAATTTAAAATAATCCAGCAACTCCTTTTTGAGATCAGGAAGGAGGTGGGAGAGAGCAAAGTTGGAAATAAATAAAAGTAAATTAAAAGAAGAAGAAGAAGAAGAAGAAGGCCTTTTCCTTTCTTCTGCAGCCCATACAAGCCTCACTCCAATCTGTCAGCTGGTAAACATGAAGTTGGTTACACAGCCCTGGCTGTTGAGATGAATATGTCAGAGTTAATGTCTCTGAAGATGGAGGGGTGGGCTGGAGGGGGTGGAAGGGCCCAGTCTCTGCAGCCTCCTCAGCACAATAAATGTGTTGCTGCAGTAGTTGGGAGCCGGGGAGCTGCTGCCGAATGAGGCACTGTAGCTGAAAATTTAACTTTGATTTCAATTTTCATATTTGTCAGCAATAATTAGATTCAAGAAATGTTTTTACCGCTGTTCTAAAATACTAATAAGAAGGAGCCTTTGTAGTATGGCTAATGGAGTCTTTTTTTCCTAGTGGGCTAGAAAAATTCCATTAAAGGGAAAAGTCATACTGTATTACCATGCTTCAACATGCATTGACTTTGCTGCCACAGGAATATCTGTGCTGGGAGACAGTGGGTCTTGCTTCAGACTCTGAGGATGATGCCTGGGAATGGGGCTGGTGTCCCACAGTTGTGGTCTGGTGGGGCTTCCAGGAGAGGACTGTGGGGGGAGGATGCTCTTTGGGTTGGCTGGAGGCTTTCAAAGCTCTTGTGAGAAGATATTGCAGTGGTAGCCTGGCTCTCATCCAGCCTGCTTGCTTTGGCAGTTGTTTTTGGTATTGCAAATTCCCGTGGGGTTTTAAAGCTTAAATCAATTAGGGGTCTCCCCTTGCTGGCTCTGTGAAAGGCAGAAAGCTCCTTCTCCCTCTCCCCACCCTGCTGCGTGGATTTCCCTCGTGCCATGTGCCAAGTTTTATCCCAGAGCTGTACTGGAAAGGAAAGTGCTATTAAATTTGCTGGCGATCTGCACAGCAAATGGGGGAAGCTCTAAGTTGTGTCATTCTCAAGTTACTTCAGCCCATTAAGCAAACAAAAGCACTTGTGGAGTGAGAAATGGAAATGGCCAACGCGGCCCGATTAATCCTGGATGTACAATTCCATTAATAAGCCAGCTTTTAATAGGTGGCTCCTTCCAGGAGCTGCTGGGACTAAGAATTGATGTATTCACTGTAATTGTATTGCAACTAATAGGATATGAAGAAAATTGTATGGAGAACCTGTTCCTTCGCCACTGCTTTCCAATCAGTTGAAATAGTGCTTCCCCCTGAAGAGCCCTGCAAGGTAGTGGTACCTTAAATAGAAACAGGAATCTTTTTAATTTTGGTGGAGGGGATTTTGGCTCCTGCTTTTACTTCCCCATAGAATGAGCAGGAGCTGAAACAGCAGTTTGCAGAAGTGCTGGAGAAAATAGAAATGCCAATGCCCATGGAGATGCCCTGTGGCTGGATACCTGGGCTGCTGTCTGTGATGGGATGTGGCTGCTGGTGCAGAGAGCTAAGCAGGGTCTGAGAGGAATCTTAAGAGCTGAGGGGGGGGATTCTGGGTGCCAAGGCACGAGGCTGCCCCTCTGGCTTCTCACCCAGAGCCTTTTGTTCCCTTAATTGGCAGCAAGAGAGGCCTTCACCCTCTGCACTTGATACAGTTTGCTGGGAGAGCTCATTAGTGAGCCCAGGGTCCTCACTCATTCATCCCCGGTATTTATTCAGCCCCACAGTCCCAGGGCCCTGAGTTTGCAGATACCCCCCTTGCAATAAACTCCTGTCTTCATCCTGTGAAAACTCACCTTCTGCTTTGTGCAGCAACAGACCTTTGTGGTCCTTGTGATGTTCAGGGAGTGGTTTGGGCTTTTATTGGTGAGGAGCTTTCCAAGGGCTCTCACGCCCAGTGATCCCTTGGTCGGGCACTGCAAGTCCCAGGCACATCCCTAAGTGCAGCACAGCAGTGCCCCGGGATGCAGATCTCCATAATATCAATGCAATTGTGGAATAATGCACATGAAAATGAAGGAAACATTAACCATAAAAGCTGACTGATTCCAAATCCAGGCGGTCCCTGATTATTGCAGCCATTTCTTTGTTAATGGGCTGAGGAATTTGGGGAAGTTTGCAGCCACTTCTTGTCTGTTCATCATCGCTGGCCACTGGTTTGGGGTTGTTTGTTTTTCAGTCCTTCTCCCTATTTGTATGCATGCTCTGACCCTTCTTTGGTAGCAGGCTAGAGAGTAAATAGAAAGGGGAGGGGAAAAAAAGGGAAAGAAAAAAAAAAAAAAGCCCAGGCACAGTTCAGCTCAAATCCCCGAGGAAGCAGATGTGATTGCCTTACAGAAATGGCTCCAATAAGGCTAGAAAGGAATATTGCTGTTATAGCTTTTGGGATATAAAGCATTTAGAAAATGTGATTGACTGGCAGTGCCTAATTTATCATTTACCCATTTGTTGCTTGATCTCCATCCTTGCATCCACCCAAACACAGAAGCATGATCAGACAGACTCGTTTCCACTTTTTTGCTTCCTGTCTCTCCTGCACGTAACACGTGTGCAAACCCATAGTTCCTTGCACACCAAGCCATGTGCATGCACATGCAGGCACGTGTGTTCCCCTGTGCTCCTGGCTCCTTGTCCCCTCTGCCTGTGTCATGGATTTATCATCATTCTGCTAAGCACTCAACTCCTGTGGCTATTTATAATTAATGCTCAGAAACCTGCCAATCCATTTAATGACACTAGGAGGTCATGGCCTCCCTTATAGCTTCCCATTAATCATCATTAGAACAGTTCTGGGTTTTTTACATTCTTTTTAAATGTTAATTCACCTTTATAATGCTCCTTTCAGCTCTGACTGTAAAGGGAAACTCTGTAGTGACTCCAGACTGTCTTGGAAGTGTGTGCAGGTGAAAGGCGCAGAGGGACAATTGCACTTGATAAAGTCTCTTGGATGTCTCCTGCTGGAATGAATTACATTCACAAACTCTGCCAGATGGGATTTTTTCACTGCCCTCTGCTGCCTGCTCCTCGCAGTGATGCTGGCACAGCTCCCCCCCTCCTGGCTCCATCCCTCGGGTACCACTGGGCCCCTTGCAATCGCTCCCTACCTGCAGAGACCCATGTGCTGCTGAGACCCCTGCAGCAAGTGGTGTCTGGAGGGGGAAATAAAGCTCATTGGGGCTGGTGCAGCTTGGGAGGGCTCTGCCAGGTTGTGCTGGGACACATCCTTGCTGGACAGACTAAGGTAGGCTTGTGTAGCTTGGTTTGACAGGTGGTGGTTGTTGCATCCCCTTGGCATCATGGTCTGGGTGGAGCATTAAACACCCCTTGTGAAGATTAACAACAATTCCAGTTCCCAGAGATCCAGGCTACTCACAGTGCTGAGTCCATTGCCTTTTCCTTCCTGCTGCGACCCTGGAAGCACAAAGCCCTGAGTCCTTTCCCTGTATCCCAAAGCACTGGCTGTCACTGTCACAGCACCAGGCCCTCTGGGTGCTGACACAAGGGCCCAGCAGAAGGGGCTTAGCAGAGATGTTGGGTGGCAGCTTGGAGGAAGGAAAGCTCTGGTAGCTTTTGGCAAGGAACAGCTCTCCTTAAGTGGCCCTTTCTTGGCTTACTGTGGGAATAGTCACCCCCTCTCTGAAGTCAATCTGTGCTCACCATTAATGGGAATGGGTTCTAAGTGGGGTGTGTCCCATCCAGATTCTGATTTTGAGCCATTCAGGAGGAGTCCCCAGTGTGGGGGTGATGGCTTTGCAGAAATTTGCAGCAGTGCATGAAGCCATGTGAGCTCCTTCTCTGACAGAGCTTTTCATAGCCTTGGGTGATAAACTTAGAAAGCATCCCATGACTCTTGTTTCATGATCATGCATTACTCAGCAAGACATCCCACAAGGGCTCGGGGTGGCTGAAGACTTGTGCTGACTTCTCTTTTGGGGTGAAACAGGTTCACTCCTGCTCCTTTGGGGAGTTCTGGTCTTGGTGAAAGCTGAGCCCAGCCCCATTTCTCTGAGTAAATACGCCAGCAGCATTTGGCTTAATGAACTGTGGCTTTTAATAAATGGCTCTTATCTTGCTGAAGTGCTGCTAAATTGTCAGGATTTAAAATTAGCCTAATAGATTTGCGGCGATGTTTTATTCACTGGTTAGTTGGAAAGAGAGAGAGGGGAAGAGATGGCTCCACCCAATTCTTCCTGAATTATACAAGAGTTATTTATTTGTTTGGGCCGAAGGGGAAATGTTCTGGATTAATGTGCAATGCCTCAGCACCTGACTTAATGAGAATTTAGAGACCTATCCCAAACTGATAGTCTCCAATTAATCACTCGGTGGCCCCTCTGCTTTGCTGGCTCTGGAATATATTTTTCAAAGTTGGGTTGTGGTACCTGCTGCTGCCTGCCAGGAGGGGGGACAGGAAGGACTAGGGAAGCTTTTGGTGGTGGTGCTCACAGGAACAATTCTTGCAGCTTCGTTCCATGTTGATGTTGAATTAGAGCCCATATATCTCTGTCTGTACCATATGTACACCTGTGTAACTTGTATTCTTGAACATAGAGTTGACTTGGTCCTTGCTCAGCTTCTCATCCAGCCCATGAACTTGCCTGAGTCACTTTGTGCCTTTACATTTTTTGACAAGGTGGAGCCAGTGATGATCTTGTTGACAGTTTGAAGACATATGGAGAATCAAGGCAGAACAGTGCTTTATAATAGAGTAAAATGGGATCTGGTTGGGATGAAAGATGCCAGGGAAATGTCAATCACTATCATTATCCTAACAAACTGCTGTACCTGCAGAGATAATAATAATATTTAGCAATTATATAGCACCTAACAAGCTCAAATGCTACAGACAGTCACTAATTAAATCTCCCAAGACTTTCTTTGGGTGGGTGTTTTCCTAAGAGCGTGAATCAACTTCCTCCCAAAGTGTTATGTGTGAAGTTGAATGCTCTTCTCTCACATTTCCCAGGTAGGGACAGGCCCATGGT
>NW_009954181.1:616807-656950 GCF_000747805.2 Chaetura pelagica
CCTGCTGAAAATCCTGCAGAAGGGCAAACCTGAGCTCTGGAGCTGGCAATGAGGGCAATGAGTAGTCCTGGCCCTTCCTCAAGCTATCAGCTCCATTTGCAGGAGTGTTGTGTGGCCTTGACCAAATGACCCAGATGGCCAAAGGTGCTCAGATGCTGGATGCCTTGATGTGTTTGTTGCTTTTTCTTTCTGGAAATCAGGGAGAGTTTGGGTGCTGGAAACCCAAAAGATGACCCCACCAGCATCTCTTTGTGAGGCAGAGGTGGTGTTACAGATGGTTTGCAGGGCTGGATGGTCAGCAGTGCATTTTCTCCTTTCTCCTCCTGACTTGCTGGGTCGCTGCTGCTTCCCCCCAGTTCATCATTCCCTTGCCCAACCTGCATTCCCCTTGAGAAACCTTTTTGGAAGGTCCCAGGTTTGCTCGGGGCATCCAAGATCACAGCAACTGAAAGTGAGACTTTCAGCTTTTCCTCATTTGTGTTCTTTTCACTTTGCCCTTCCTGGAAAGCAGCAGGTGAAACAATATGTGGCTGCTCAGATCCAGCTGGGATCCCTGACCCCTGCCCACTGGGGCACCCATCTCCCCGTGACTTTGTGAAGGTCGCCTCGGTGTCTGAAGCGGGGCTGGCGGTGGCAGTGCATGATGCACAGTGCCAGCCATAAAGGAAATATTGTATATAAAAGATAAGTTTTTTTTTCCTTTCTTGTGGCAGGGGAACAAGGCGCCGGGTTCATTTAGCATTCATAAAGTCTTGCTTTGGAAACGCCTTTAAGTACTGCTGAGGGAGACTTGAAGGAGCGTGTTTGAGAGTCAAATGCACATCTCCTTGGGCTCTCCTTTCATCTGCTTTAAAAACACAATCTTTTTTTTTTTTCATCTTCTTTTTTTTTTTTCCCCCCTCTGTAAAAATACTAATCTCCTCCAACAGCAGCAGACACCCTGGGTGCAGGCGCTCAGCAATTAGTGCAGTGAGCAGAATGAGCGAGGAGCAGAGGGAAGGGGAGACTCAGCCAAGTACCAGGAGGAGGACGAGGCGCGGCTGCTAATGAGGCAGCTCAGCACCAGGACGGCGCCTGCCTGGTTTGGGTGCAAAGCCACTAAGTCACCATGCGTGTCATTTGCCTGGGTGGCAACGTGCTCAGAGTCCTCAGGGGTGCTGGGATGACCTTAGAGCACCTCGCAGGAATGAAGGTCTTGGTCTGGATGTGAAAGCAAGCGGGGAAAGAGCCCAGGGAGGGTGAGGAGAGGCTGGAGCACGCACTTTGGCTGGCTTTGCAACCTAGCAAGCATGTTCTCCAAGCTGGCCAGGAGTCTCTGTTGGGGGAAACACATGAAGCTTTTGGCTTGAGTTCTCTCTGGACTCTTGGCCAACACGGGGAGAGGAGTGGCCGTCCTCCAGAGGCTGGGCTTTCCCGGCACAGCTTCATCATGTTGGACTTTGTGTCAGTGTGGAAATTCAACAAGCAACTCCTGTCATCCTCAGAGGAGCTGAGACAGAAGGAACAAGTGTGGACAGAGGAGAAAACAGGTATTGTCATCATTCAGCCTTCTTGAGATGGTGAAGAACCAACTTTATGGGAAGTGTCAGATGAACAGAAGTTCCGCTGAGCCCCTTCTTTGGCTGAAACTTTTCCTGTCCTTGAAATCTCTCTCCTCCACTCTCCACATGAGGGAATGGAATTTATTGCAATGAAATACGTTGTCTCATAGCTTTATATAAAAACAGCACATGTCATTGCCCCTGTTTCCTGGAGCCAAAGGATGTGGCTGGATTTCAAGAAGAAAAGGACTGTATGATTTCATTATTGCTAACAACTGTTCCCTCCAAGATAAGGACAGGCTAATCACATTCCCTGTGCAGAAATACCAAGGGAACCAAAAGGGAATGTTTGCATTTGATTTTCTGCATTGTCTTCTCTCTTTTGGTTGTCTTTGGTACCGTGCAGTGCCAGAAGCAGGCAGTGAGGCTAAATGGGCTTGAGGGGGAGTCTTATGGTTATCAGGGCCCTGGTGTCCCACACCAGAGATGCTCTGCCAGTAGCAGCCTTTGTCCAACCTCATGCATGGATTTATTTCCATTGACCTCTGGTGCTCAGGGCTTGAGCTTCACTGTCCCACATTCCTTGACTGAAGTCTAAACCGATGTTGGAGGCTCAGAACTGGACAGAGAGGTCGTTTCTCAGCCTTTTTTATTTGCATGTCCCCCAGAAGAGAAGTGCCACCCCTGCATAGAAAACCCCAGAGCTTGCTGCCAGTAGGTTTGCTTCTCTAATTAGGTTTTCCAGACTCCCTCTGCAGATACCCCTGAGAACCAATCCCTAGCTGAAAATTGCCTCCTCAGTGAGCACTTCATCTTGTGCTGCCAAGAGGGGATGCTGACCAGCCAGTTTGGCTTATAACTGCCTGCCCAAGAGGAGGTGAGGACTGGGGAAGAGTAGAGCCAAGAGGCAGAAGGGGCAAGTTTCACCTCTCCCCTCTTACACGCTCTTTTTCTGCCTGCATGGAGTCGAGTTGCCACATGTCCCTGCTGAAAAGCTTTGTGTGGCAGGGAAGGAACTCTAGGCTTTGATTTGCCTTGTAGCAAGAGATAACATTATCATCTCATCCTTTAATGATCTGAGGATGGAATATTTTTCACATCAATTTATCTATCTCAGTAGCCCTGGTTCTGCTCTCGTGCTCCTGGCGGGTGGATGGTGTAAAAATCGATGCAAGCAAAGGGGATGAAGTAACTGAGTCTTCCTCCTCACTGGCTCCCTGGTTGCCTGCCCTGGGCAATTAGGAGCTCCATAAAGGCACTAATTGATCAGTCCCGTTAGCAGCATCAGCGAAGAGTTGTCATTTGGTGAGCAAAGTGGGGTGCTTTCTCCTGAAGCAGAGGGTCATCGATTCAGGTCCCAGCAGCGACCACCCAAAGAGAAAAGATGACTTATAATTACATTCATAATTGAAAGTGATTAATGGTAGCGAAAGAACTTCAAGCGATTTCTTGTAATTAAATACTAATTTTAATTCCTTTGCAGTGCTGAGCACCATATTTCCTTTACTGGTGATATTTATGTCTGTGCCTTAGCACAGTTTAGTATCTTTTAAAAATACATGCTAAGTGATTAATGTTTTTTGTAACAGGGTAAACAAGTAAATATCAATTAATTTGTTTGTGTCTGTAATTAGTGAGTATTATTTCATATTTTTTGAGGATCTCTGTTCTGGAGGATTCGTGGCTTTGAGTGGAAGTGAGGAACCCTTGGTTGTTCCTAAGCTAGGGGAGTCCTGGTCTCTGCTGTAGCTGGGAGGAGGAGGCAGTGATCACATCTGCAAGGGGTTAGGCTCAGAGGACATCACAGCCAAGTTTTGAGCCTGCTGGCAGGGAAGCCCCTTATGAGGGCTTGGTGCACGGGGGAGGGAGCTGTCTGTGGGTGGCAGATGCAGGCTGCCTGGTGCTTGGTCTTGTAGAACAGCAGTGCTTCTGCCAGGTTTTTGCTGTCTGTAAGTGACACTTTTCAAACTCAGCTGGTGCTTGCCGTGCTGCGTGCCAAGGGATGCTCGGGGCTGCCCTCCCTCTCCCTGTGTTCCAGCCAACCTCACCTCCTCCCCTCTGCTTCCAGGTGAAGGCATTTCCCTGTTGCTGTGTGCTGGAGCCTTGGCTGGACCTCTGGGGATGTATTTGTAGAATGTAATATTTAATCCTTAATACTATCATGGTATTTATTTGGTTTTGCGTTTTGAGATGGGAAACGGGTCGTACCATCCCTGGCCACCATGGTGTGGGGTTTACCATGGACAGGGAGCTGGTGGGTGCTGGTTTGGGTGTGAGCATGAGAGACCACCAAACTGAGTGAGATTCCCATTCTGGGGACTGTGGGATATGGCAGAAACCTGCCAGTGCCCACGGAGAGCCAGAGAGATCTGCTCTAACAGAAAATATCATTAAGCCTGGGTTTGTTGATCACCCACACCAGCTGTGTGGCTCTTTTTCAAGCTCTGTAGGATGTTCTACGCCTCGATGTGCTCATGTCCTTCCTGTGTCTTGACAAAGTTGTTTTTGGATGAGCCAGGCTGGGAATCTGTTTCCTAAAAACTTGGTCCTGCTCACATAGCAACACACTGGGCCAGAAAGCACTTGATGGAAATCATGACTCTTCCTCACCAGTTCCTTGATTCCTTGCTAATGATTTTCATTCCCTCTTGCTGCTTGAGAGAGCTGATCGTCTGATTAAATTAAGACAGACACAAAAGCAGCTGGCCTGCCAAAGCCTAGGATTTTATTAAAAATAATATTGTTTACAGACTTCTCTCCTTTTATGGCATATATAAAACAGCGTGTTCCACCCGAGCAGCCAGCAGGCTCGCTGCAATTTACCCGGGAAGAGGGAAGAGATGGAAAGACATTAAACCTTGTCTTGATGGGGAGTAGGGAGGGCATGGAGGAGAGGGAGGTTGGGGATAAGAGACAGAGCATAACTGTGACAGCAAATGAGAGAGAAGGAAGTGCAAGGAAAAAAAGCAGAGAAAAGAAAGGATTGTTCCCTGTTCCCTACCTCCCCTTCTCCCCTCGCATACCTGTGCTGAAATGAAGCATTCAGAAAGGAGGCAGATCATGGGAGAGAGGAGATAAACTAGGCCAAAGAGCTTCAGCTGGGGACCCAGCCTCCACACAAACGAGGAGGAAAGCTGCTTGACCTCCTTGCAATATTCAGGAGTCCTTCCTGGGCTCTCTGTGTGGGTGGAAAGGCTTCTCTGCTCTCTACTCAACTCATCTGAGATCTTGCAGATGCTTTTGTGAGCCCTTGGGCAACGGGGCAAGTCAGTGCTGGGAGCACTGGCTCCTTCTCCACCCAGGTGCCCCAGCCAACCCATCCTTCAACAAAGCATCCTCATGGTTTATAAATAATTTCTTTGTGGTTTATTTGCAGTTTGAGGGTCTAGCAGGGGCAAAGGGAGGGTGTGCAGGCTGTGGCACCAACCAAGGGGTCATGGCACAAGGGGCTGGCAGGAAAGGAAGGAGAGAGGAAGAGGTTTTTCCAAGGTCTCAGAAGCAGTTTGACACAGCACTTGAACTTGAACCAGGGCCCCCACGTCCAGCAAACCCTTTTGCTGGCTGAAACAGGCTCCTGGCTTGCTTTGGGAGGCATAGAGGAGCCTTGCTGATGCCTCACCACAGGAGCACCCTGCCTCTGCTTTGCTTTCTCTCCTCTTTCTGTGTCGTCTTCTGTTTGTTTGTTTGTTTGATTTGGTTCCAAATAATTAATTGTAAAAACCCATGGCTAATGGTCTGAATGAAGGATGGATGGGTACTTTAATTAGCTTGCGAAAGGATTATACACTTATGTTTTCAGTTTCCCTGACCCCAAACGAAGTTAGAAAGCTTGAACATCCCCATGTTTTGAGGGAGCCTGAAGATGAAAGTGCATTGGGACACAGGATCAGCTGGAGGTCCCCTCTGACTGAGCTGGGAAAGTGCAATGGGAATGCTGATTGTAGTTGCCACATGGGGATCAATCTTCTTCCCTTTGTGGATAGGACCCTGGGAGAAACACCTCCTGCCCTGTTTCCTTGGACCACTGAGCCCCAGTGTGTTGGTTGTGGTGAGCACCTTCTCAGGGCTGCTCACATGCTGGTTTTGACACTTTAAAGGGACTCACTGCAGGTGAGGTTGGTGTCCCAGGAGTTGTACAGAGACTTTAGGGATTGCATAGACCTGACTCATATTTTGGGCTAATAGATGTGAAATTTAGACTGAACATGAGCCACCTGCTCCTTCTTTATAAGATGGTTATCATACAAGCTTCCAAGGTGTAGCATAAGAAGAGATGTTATCTTATTTTCTACCCTAAAACAGGCAAAATTCAGTCATTGGGTTGGGTTGGGAATAAGCTCACCAGTCCTGGGAGACTGAGACTGCTGAGCTCCCCTGTGCAGGAGGATTTCTGTAAAGCCAGGAGGTGAGGGGATTGCTTGACAGATCTTGGCAGAGGTGGCCCTAGGTTGCTCCATTCTAACCTGCAGGCACCCTGAAGCTTGCTGGGTGTCAAAACCTGTATTGATTCCTCAGACTGAAGCCAGTGAAGGGTTTGGGGCTATAGCAACAGGCACTCCAGCCCGTGCAGCTCAACACGTGGCTGCCTCATTAGTTATTTGTGTCAAGAATTGCTGAGTGAGATGCTGGGAACACCTTTGAAGAAAGGCACTGAGTTCCTGCCATCCTCCCAGCCCTTCCACATGTTATCCCTCCCAGCCCAGCCCCAAAGCAAACTCTTCTTGATGCCCTCTCTTCTTTTTAAGACAGTGCTAAGAGATCAAAGGTGTCTCCTGCACAGGTATTTTAATGAGCAAATAAAATTAAGACCAAGTTCCTGCAGGACTGGTGAAGGAGCAGGACTTTTGTACCTTCTACATGGTTCAGAAAGTTGAGACCTGGCTGGGTCAGATAATTTTCTGAATGAGTCAAAAGTGCTTTGAATATCTCAGAGAGGGAGGGGGCCGTGATGCTACTGAGTCACCAGGCTGTTTCCTGTCCTTCCCAGTGCAAAACACTCCAGGTGGGAGCTTCTGCATTGCTGGTTAAAACAAGGTTGATTGGGCTGTTTCTGCCATGGAAAATGCATGAGAGAAAATGAATTTCCATGCTGCATTTTGGATCAAAAGCTTTTTTAACTCTAAACAAGGCCTTCTTTCAGTAGTGGTATGTGCTCCTGGAATCCTCCTCACTTATCAGTCCCCCAGCAAGCTGCTCTGTTTGATTGCTAATCTGCCATATTATGTTTTTAAATGCACTTTAATATTTTAGTTTCAGTGACTTTTTGAGGCTGAATTCCAGCTTCTGAAATGTGTACCTCTCTCTTACTTCAATGGCAGCCGTTCACGTTTATCCCGAGGCATAACATGGTCCTTGCACTGCTTGAAATGAGATGCACTGATTAGAGCATCTCTTAGCCACTGCCACTGGTCTGCACCTCAAAGGACAGCTTGGAGGAGAGGCTGGAAGTTGGAGCCAGGAGCATTTATGCACTCAGCATGTGATTTCTTGGGACTGCATGCTTGTTTTAGCTCTCTTTCAAGTGACCTGGAAATAGATGTCTGCTTGTAGGTCATGAAATGCCTTGGTGGTGCTGCTGCTGTGATTGGTAGGAGGTCTGTGATGTGCACGGGTCATGCCCATGAGGACGTGTGGGATTAGCCAGGGAGGAGCAAGGAACACACTGGGTCAATTGCTGTTCTTGCTTTTGCTTTGTGTTGTTTTTTTTAAGCAAGAATGGTCAAATACTGGGGAAGTCGCTACGAATTGTTGCACCTGATGTTTTATATTGAGAGTATTTCTGGCCCAGATATTTAGTATTTTGAGCTTTTGCTGAAGCCAGCAACAAGCTAAAAATCTGCCAGGCATGCTCAGAGGTGCTCAGCACCCGTCGCAGTAGGGCACAGACCTTGCTGAGTGCTGTCTGAGAGGTGACAGCCAGAAATGTGTGCCTGGAGTGCTGTCTGAAGCCTGCTTAGGCTGCTGCTTGGGTTGTAATCACTCCTTGGAGAAACTTCCCTTTGTCTAACAAGAGTTAAGCATTTTGTTAAGGGAATTCATTCAGTTGTTTTGACTTTCTTGTTATTCAGTGTGGTCTTGGGGAAATCATCCATGCCGTGGGGAGGAGGTGTGATGGAGAGGACAGATGTTGCAGATGTGGGTTTGAGCTGATGAAGTTGGTACCTGGAGGCACAGGATCCATGTGGGGTTTTGCAGAGGAGCAATTGCAAGTTCTGGCAATGATGTGCTTTGCTCTTAGATGTAACTTCTCTTTCTATAAATGCTTGCTCACCAGGGGTGAAACTTTAATATGTCAGCACTTCAGCTTGGGAAACTGAGGCTCCCAGAGGAAGAAGGACGTGGTTTAGAGAGCTGGCTGGCTTCAGGAGCCACCATTCAGCCCGGGTGTTGAGGGCTTGTCTGGGAGGTTGGGCTGTGCCCAGAGGTCTGACCTCGAGTCTTGCTAGCCTGGGGGCAAATGGTGTGATCTAAGTCAGCTTGGAGATGGGTGCTTACCCATGGCAGAAACCTTTCAGCCTTCAAATCTCTGCAAAACAGATAAAAGTCCATCTGCACTCTGAGGTGCAGCCTTGAAATGAGGGTAATTAAAACATTGTGGTGCTGTGGGAATAGGGAAATAAGTTGGATATCTCTGTTGAATTCAAGCCAGCTTCCACTCTGCTCTTAATGACTGGCCTTCACTGGCTCCCCAGGTAGCAGTAATATTTGTCTGAATTGGTTTAGCTTCTTTGGTTTCTAAAGATGGCCAGAAAACCTGGTCTGATTGAGTTGCCTCAGGAAATTTTCCCTGCTCCTGTCAGTCATCATCTGAGTCTTGGCTGTCATTTTTGGCTGAGCTTTCCCAATCCTCCCGTTGTCAGAACCCTTGAGTGGTGTGAGAGGGAGGACAAACGAGTAATGAGGTGATCACCCATGATGGGCTGAGATGGCTGGGATACCTCTCTAGCCAAAGGCAACATTATTACATGAACAGTGGTAGCACTGTGTCCAAATACCACGTAAAGAGGAACAAGATCTGGGGGTGAGTAGAAAAGAGAGACTATGATAACTCTATCCAGTGAAGCAGGTTGTCCCTGGAAATAGGACATGAATAAGTAATCTGGATAAATAATGGAGCTGTCTGAACTGTAACAATAAAGAATAAAAGTGCTGAGTGTGGCTTGCTGTGATTTGTGGGGTCAGACTGTCTGGATGGTGGAGCCCTTGCTTCCACTGTGGTGAGCAGGTGTTTGCAGAGAGGTGGTATTGATGTTGCAGAGATTACTTGTATGGGGGTCACTGGTCAGTGGCAGGAACCAGTTCATGGTCCAGTTAGTTGTCATGCTGCCTCAACACTTTTGTGAAAGCTGAAAGCTTGCTGTGTCTTGGTCTGCTGCTGAATAACCTGTGGAGGATTGCAAGGTGGGATCCCAGCTGATGTCACCCTGGGGTGAGGTTGGGCACACAGGTGACATCCTTCATGGGCAACTGAACTGCTCTTTGCTGATGGAGGTTGTGTAACTTCCTGGAGACCTTCTGCCAGGGTTTCAGGAGCCTGAGTGAAAGTTGTTCCAAGTACCCATCCAAAATCTTCTCTGTAGCAAATTAGGCTGTTTTCTCCTTCTCTTCAGCCTCTTTGAAGGGATGTGGCAAATAATTATTCATCACTTCCTTGATGTGATATTTATGTATGGGAAGAGTGCTGTCATGTCGTACTCAATCTTTTCTTCTAGTGACAAAGCAAACTCCAGTGTCTTTCATCTTGCTCTGGAGTTGCCTGCATCTCTCAACAATTCCAATGCCATTGCTATTCTGTGGACTCGCCCCACTTGCCCACAGCTCAGCCGGGCGATCAATTGCATCGCATCAATTAGAGATGTGTGTCTTGCACTCTGGCAAATGCAGCTTGGATTGATCTGAAAAGAAAGGGATCCTCCACCTGCAGGTTGGGAGGAGCCAGATGTGGTGCAGAGAACAGAGCTGTGGTTAGTGCAGGTCAGTGAGCAGGTGCTGCCGTGTTAAGCCACAGTGACTTCACCTCTGCCTGTGTCCCCATTGGGGTAGGTTCTGCAGCTGAGGCCTCCAATTAGACCAAGTGGAGCAAACTAATTCTCCTTTGTCCTTCTTACAAAGCTCGTGTTAACATAGGATTGGCCATCTTTTGTAGCCTGAGTGATTCCTTTGTAGTTTATTGTCTGCTCTAATCCCCTGCTCCTCTTGTGCTCATGCTTCCCTAGCTGGTCTTCCTTGTTTTTACACATGCATTTGATTTTCCCTCCCCTAGTGTATCACACCACACTAGTCTGTATCAGATTTACTATTGCTCCTTCCAGAGGTGATTTGAGATTCTGGTCCTAATCCCAGAGCCTTTCCAGCCCCTCTCCTCCTGGCTTGGCATCATCTACAAATTTTAATAAGCATGCTTCTGGATCTGTAATGCAAGCTGGTAAATGCAGATGTTGGAGAGACCAGGGCTTGGGACAGGCCCCAGAGGAATCCCACTGTAGGTTGCCCTCCTAGCTTGGTTGCAAATAATAGATAAGAGCTCTCTGAGAGCACTTTGTCAACAGCCTGTTATCCCTCCTCCCTCTGCCCCCACCCTCAGACATTACATCCAGTCCATGTTTCCTCAACTTTCCTCAGAGGTGCCATGTGGGACCAGCATCAGAAGCCTTATTAAAGTCAAGGTATATCATGTCTACAGCTTTCCTGTTATCCACCAAGTCTAGTTATCCTGTCAAGGCAGAAATTAGGTTGGTTTGACATGATCTGTTCTTGACAAACGCGTGTTGGTGCTGGTTGTGGAGCTTTTTTTTCCTCACTTTATTAAATTCCCAGGACTTACAAGCTGTGATAGTTTCATCATTTGTTTTGGTATCTTCCCAGTGATTGAAGTTGAGCTGATTACCTACAGCTCCTGGCTTTTTTCTTAAAGATATGAAGATTTCTTGCCCTTTCTGCTGGCCTCCACGAGCTCCCAAAGAGCAGTGCTGGTGGCTCGGGGACAATTCTGTCCACTTTTTCTGCACTCTCAGGAGATCTTCCTCAGTCTCTGCCAGATTATTTTTTTTTAAAACCCTCTTCTTTCCCTCTTTGCTCTGGTGTGAATTGGCATCTGCCTGTTTACATGTATTTTGGAGCTGTTTGCTCACCATAATTTCCTTTATACAGATTTAATCAAACACAGCAGTGAAGATCTGTGCTGCATGCTTTCCCCTCCTCAGTAATCATAGAATCATGAAGGTTGGAAGGGACCTTAAAGATCATCAAGTTCCAACCCCCTGCCATGAGCAGGGAACCACTAGACCAGGTTGCCCAAACCCTCGTCCAGCCTGGCCTTAAAAATCCCCAGGGATGGGGCATCAACAGCCTCCCTGGACAACCCATCCCAGTTCCTCACCACCCTGATAACAAAGAATTTCTTCCTAATATCTCACCTAAGTTTCCCCTCTCTCAGTTTAAAACCATCACCCCTTGTCCTGTCACTGCCTTCTCTGATGAAATGTCCCTCCCCAGCTTTCCTGGAGCCCTTTTCAAGTACTGGAATGGACCTAACCTTCCTTTTCTTCTTCCTTTGAAGCTGTCCATGAGCTTTTTTGTTCTCTTCTTGTGTCCCTTGCTAACTGGAACTTGTTTTGCATGCTAGAGCTGCTGACTTCATCCCTGTATGCTCTTGCAGTTCTGTTATATTCATCCTTAGTTGTGAGCCCCTGTTCCATATTTATTTATTTATTTGTGATTCCTTCATTATTTCTAGGTCATTGACTGGCTTCTGATTCAGCCATAGCAGCCTCTTACTATCCTCCCTCTCCTCCCTTTGCATGGGGATAGCCTGCTATTGTGCATGTAATATAGTCTCTTTCAGAAACTGCCAGCTCTCCCCTTCTTTGTACCTTAGATTATTTTCCCAGGAGACCCCATCTACCAGCTTCCTGAATTTGTTGAAGTCTGGCTTTTGAAGTCCATTATCCTTATTCCACAGCTTGCTTTTCATCGGGCTGTGAACTCGATATTTCATCAGCACTCTCACCCAAATTACCTGCCCCCTTCAAGCCTGCACTCTGTCTCTTCTAGGCACAGCCCAGTCTCAGGCTTTTCCCTGCACCTTCCCAAACACTGAGCTCCCCTGAACACATCACAGGGACTCAGTGGACCATGTCCTGCCAGGCTGTGTCTGTGCTTTAAGTACCATGTGTCCTTCTGTCTGTCCCTGGGCTCCTGCTTTGGTAAGGCCCTGCTTTGGAGCACCTATGTCCTTGGCTCTCACCGCCTCCGTGCTCTGTCCCTGTCTCATCCTTGCACGTGGTCACTTTGGATTGGATGCTGTCCTGGTTGTGTCCTGCTCCAGCTGAGGACTTGAAGTAGTTTGCAGCCATGCTTGTCATGGCAGCTAAGAAGGCAAAAAAAGCTTAAACTTGACTAAACTTTAAGGCAGCAGACTTGGGGGAAGTGAATCCCGTCTTCTGTAACAAAGATATGTGGGGCCAGGTTGGCAAAGACCTTTAAATGTCAATAAAGCAATTCTGCACAGCCCACAAATCTTGGTGGGGAGCTGACAGGGACTGCAGTGCTGGGCAAACTGTCTGACTCCAGAGCAACAGGGCTGTCTTGGAGCTGCCTCTGGCAGAGACGAGACCCGCGAAGCAGCCACAGTTGCAAGCCAAGGGGTCACAGATGGATGTGCTGGTGGTTGCTGCAGCAGATCCATCTGCTTCAGTGGTTTCTGTGGAGGTAGTGGGAGGGAGGCCCCTTTCCCATGGGCTTTGTGGGAGCTTTTTTAAAGCAGGCAATGCCAAGCTGTGGCAGCTCCAGCATGGTTCGTGCAGGGCTTGGATGCACACATGGGTATGGTGCAGAGCTGCTGGATGGTGTTGAGAGACACCCAGCAAACTCTGGGATTGCAACAACAGACCCAATCTGAGATATCCCAAGAAGACCATCCAATCCTTTCAATTCTAGGGTGAGAAGAAGGGCAGGATCTGCTTGTCCAGCAGTGCCTGAGAAACCACAGCCACGTATGCTTTGCTTGTGCAAAATCCTGGCACCAGCCATGGTGGAGTTAAACCCTGCAGAAGCCCTTGGCTGGCTTGTGCACTGGGTTGGTGTTAAACAAGGTGATTTCAGGGCTGAGCCTCCCCTCAGCTGCTCTCTGTCAGGATGGAGCGTGGGAAGCTAATGCCCAGATCTCCACACTCACTGGATGCTGTTTGGCATCTCCCTGGGGGTCGCAGCAGCAGCCCAGCCTGCTGCCCTGCTGGCAGGAAGGCACACGGGCTCCTTGACAGGCACCTTCCCAAATCAGGCTCTTGTGTCCCCAGCCCACACTTTGGGGACATGTCACCAGTGCCCAGCTGCTGACAGCTGGATGTGCTGCTGCAGAGGAGGCACCAGTGCACAGGCTTGGAGCCACTCTGCAATGGGAAGTTCATCCCCTGTGCACACAAAAGCTCAGGCAGATGTTCCGTGGGATGGGTTTGCTGTGCCTGAGTCCTGCAAAGCCAGCCAGGACCTCTCCCCTCTGTGCACAGGGTCAGAGAGATGCAGTCCTTCGCTGTAGTCCATGAGGATATTAAATTTAATGTCTTGCTGTCCAGAAATTATCATATTTGGAAAACACTCATTAATCTCTGTCTGCTTCCCTGGGTTTTATTGTCTTCCCTTCTTGCAAGCCCTCCTCTGCTGTGACTCTTGCTCTCAATTCATGTCATCTTCTTTCCACCTAAGTTTTGTCTCCCACTCCTTCTCCCCTCCCATTCAGCTCCCACCACCCCCCTCTGCACCCAGGGAAGCTCTTTGCAAAGTTTGTGTCCCAGAGCCCATCAACTGCAAACCGAGGGGCAGTGATAGAGCTTTTAAAACACACCTGGATTGTATTCCTGGTTATTTTTATTGCTTTGTAAGGCTGCAAGAGCAGAAGGGAAGATCCTTGGGAGCTTGTTGGTTATGACTGTGGGCTGGTGAGCACCTCTGCACCTCGACCTGATCCCCAGCGTTGCTTACTGGTTTTGGTATGGGGGTGTTCTTCCACACCACTGGCTGTGCTACATTGCCAGCCCCTTGTCCCCAGCCTGCTCCACAGGGACAGGTCCCTCCTTGGCGCTGCTGCTCGGTTGCTAAACCTGCAGCCCTCCACTGTAGCTCCAACCCAGTGTGCATGCAAATGCACAGTGTCTCCTGTCCTCCCTTGTATCTGGGCCCTGAGTGAGCCTGCATTCCTTACTATCCCATCACATATACAGTGAATTTCCCTGCTACAACAAACTGCACAGTGAAAGGGAGAAGGTTCACCCTTGCACAGCTGTGGCAGCAGTGCCAGCTTGCAACTGCACAGGGCACATCCCTGCCCTGGAAGTTTCCCGAGTGCTGAGCATGCTGATTTGTAGAAACTGAGCAAAATAGGCTTCTTAACTTAATGAGTAAACTAATTTGTCAGGCGGGTGCTGTTGTGTTTCCCTCTGCAGTGCAGGTCCTCCCTGCCAGAGCTGCACATCTCGACACGGGTAACTGTGCGGTTGGGAGCAGCTCGGCCCGTCAGCAGGGCTGGGATTTGGCACCAAGGCTCTCTCCACACAAAGATTTCTGTTTAATAAAGCATAAGACTGAACAGTTTGCTCTCACTCGTAGGTTCTGAAATATGCATTTAATTTAGGCTTAATGAGGAAATTACTGTATATAAAATGAAATGCCTTGCCATGGCTCTCCAGGATGGAGCTTCTGAGGGATGAGAGCTGTTGGGACAAGATGAGCTGGAAGATCTCGGGTGTGGAGGGTGCTGAGGGCTGGACCTGGAGTGATGAGAATATCCAGGCGTGCTGTTCCCCTGTACCTCTACTTGGAGGACATCATACCTAGGGAAAGGCACAAAAGATCTCAGTTGCTGCTTGTGATTCTAAGCAGAACTGTATTATTTAAAGTAATTAGGTATTTATTTTGAAAATGTGGGAAATGTGGTGACCTGTACAGGGTTGCAGTGGTCTGTAAGGAAAGACTCTGGCTAGCTGAGGAGAATAGCTGTCGATGAAAGGGCCTAAAGCTGCAAGCTCCATTCATCCCCTCCAGTTACATGGTTGGAGCAGTAGGGACGAGTTCAAAGCTACTGCACAAATAAACTCTAATAGCTTTCCTCTTGCATTTATGTTATTAGGGGGTTCGTTTGACTGGCATTATGATGATAAATGAAAAATGCTTTGCACCATTACGTTGGGCGCTAATGCGTAGTGGGAAGAATTTCTACTCGTTTAAAAAAAAAGGTAGCAACAGAGGGGAATGTGATGGGTTTGTGCAGCAGCACTGAGCTATTTGCATGCAGCATAAACCTTGCCCACGTCCCCCCCCACTTTGCCCTCTGCTCTTGCTGGTTTGGGATAAGGGGAACAGTAAGGGATGCTGCTCTGTGAGACCAGTCCTCTGAGGTTTGATGCCACTCTGTAGTGAATAAATAGATGTATCCACACCCCAGGGCTCAGGGTTGCTCCTGTCCTGTGGGTTGCACTCCCATTTTACACCGCATCCTGCCTAACTTCATCCCTGCAGGGTCTAGGATGCCACCTCTGTCCCTAGGTATGAACCTGAAGCAATAGCTTACAGGTGAGGAGTGTGTTGGGCCCCTGAAAGCTTGTGCCAGAGGCTGCAGTCACCCTTGGAAGCCAGAGGAGGAGTTTGATAGTCCAAAGGCTTTCCTTCATTTTAAAGCCATGGAGCAAATTGAGTTCAGAGGGTCACTGTTACTCCCAGCTGCTGCGACAGAAATCCCTAATGCACTGTATGCCAGCTTTCTCCAAAGCTTCAGCTGCTGTTTTATGAGGCACTGTCACTCTATTATCTGTCTCTGAGTTGGTCTTTAGCTCTTTAACCTCATGAGAAGGGAGGAAAAGAAACCTTGAAAAGGAGGAAAAAAAAAAAAAAAGAGAGAGAGAAAACAGGATGCTCTCAAGAGCAACTCTTCATCCTTAGCCACAGAGCCATAATTGGCACTGGGTGAGAGCCCTGCTTGATTGAAGGGGGCAGATCTGAAGGTCCTGGGGTGGGGGGAGCAGGGGCTCAGCAAGGCCTTTGGAAGGGGAGGTGGATGCAGAGGTTTGGAGACGATCAGAGGCACCACCATCAGATGGGGACTGGCTGCCCTTGGTGACAGTGCTCTGCCTCCTGCTGTGGTCCCCTCGCTGGTGTGGCCTTGGAGGCACAGGATGCTCTCAAGAGCAACTCTTCATCCTTAGCCACAGAGCCATAATTGGCACTGGGTGAGAGCCCTGCTTGATTGAAGGGGGCAGATCTGAAGGTCCTGGGGTGGGGGGAGCAGGGGCTCAGCAAGGCCTTTGGAAGGGGAGGTGGATGCAGAGGTTTGGAGACGATCAGAGGCACCACCATCAGATGGGGACTGGCTGCCCTTGGTGACAGTGCTCTGCCTCCTGCTGTGGTCCCCTCGCTGGTGTGGCCTTGGAGGCAGGTGGGACACTGATGGCAGGTAAGGCTCAGAGGGGATGAGGCCCAGGCTGCTGCTCAGTGCTGGGGGCTGTGGCACAGGGTGGGTACTGGCCAGGATACATCACCTGTGGGGGCTGCCACTGTCATTAGGGGCTGTGGGTCCCTTGTGCAAGCTGCCAGGGGCTGTAATTGGGGAGGAAAGGATGGAGCAAAGAGATGGGCCTCCCTGATGCTCCTGCTCAACAGTTTGGGGCTGCAGCAGGAGGGGTGGCAGGATCCCTGCATCACCCCACTGCTCTGAGCTGTCACCTGCTCTGCAGCGGGAAACTGAGGCAGAGGGGTTACATGCCAACCCAAGCCCTACTTTGCAACCATAAACCGAACGGGAAGAAGAAGGGGAGCAGCAGAGGGGCTAGGAATTTGCCCACCAGCCTGCTCCTTCCAGCAGCCTTTCCCTGCTCCCTCCCGGCTGCGTGGCACGAGACTGGGCTTTTGCTCAGCTCTCTCCTGCATGCTAAACACGCCGTCTCCCTGCAGGATCCTGCAGCCTTCTGCACTACTCTGCTGCAGAGGGGGTGGGGAGACTGCTCTCGTCTTCCAGCACAGCAGCAGGCGGATGGCAGGGAGGTGGAAAGCAGCAGCACGGAGCCCTGCTCCCTTGGACGCCTTCCTGCAGGGTCTGTTCTCCTCCAAAACCATCCCAGCTCTAGCGCAGCGAGTGCCCAGCCCGAGCTGCTGTGCCCGTGTGCTGCTGCAGCGTGTTGACAGCAGCTGCTTCCCCTCTGGCTCACTCACCCTGCAGGGATGTGCAACCCCAGGCATCATGTTGCTGCCCACCCCGTGGGTCTGTCTGCCTTTATTTCTGCTCCCCAGTGGGTCTGTGGAGAATATTGTCCTGGATTGTTTGGAGGTGGCAGTTCCTTGCTTGACCAGCAGCTGCCAGTGCTGTGGGCTAAGGTGATGCTGGTGATGCATCCTGACCAGGGTGCTGAAGCCACTGATGACATCTAACCATGGGTGCGTGGGGTCTTCTCTGCACCTCCAAGTTGCACTTGGTCCTGCATCAATGCAGAGACTTTGCTGGAGAAGTTTTGAAGGAAACTAAGCAGATCCTGCATTTCTTAGGGGCACATTTTTATTCAATTGAGAAAGGTCTTCTGTTAAGTGTGTTGGGAATACATTGGGTATGGTGTCATTTCTAGGAGCACATTCCTCTCCTCTTTGCTTCTGCTTGCATTGATTTGTTTCAAAATAGGAAAGCAGACTATTGGACTGGGTCTTATTCCTCCAACACCTCCTCTGAACAGCCTCAGAGGTTGTTTCCACCAGCACTGGGAGCTGCTCACTGTGAGCCAGGGATGGCTGGGGCCGTGCATGGTCCTAGGCTGAGCTTTGGGCTGTGGTGGTCTCTGCTCTGCAGAGAGGTTCAAGGGCTATAAGCTTCAGAAATGATGCATGATTGGAGGAGTAAAATGAAGGCTTTTATCATGCAAGAAACCTGTGGCAAGTGTGGAGGGAGCTGGGAAGGAGAGCAGTGATGGGTGGTGTGTCTGGGAGGAGAAGGCTCTTGGCTGATTTATGGGGTGGAAGGGAATGCACAGCTGCATGAGGAGTAGCTTGGTGCTTGGGAAAGGTCTGCAAGTCTGGAGGGCTGCAGACACCCTTGGAAGTCAGAGGAGGAGTCCAACTAAACTCCCACATCACAGCCATTGCCTTCTCTTGGGTTACTGGCAAGGGTGATACTGCACAGGGTTTGCTGGGCAAGAGCACATGAAGTGATTTGTGGTCTTCAGAATCATGTTCCTGGCATTTCCAAAGTACTCTGTATTTTTAAGCAAGACCCAGAAAAAGTGTTACTGGTGCTTTTTCTTCCTTTCTAATAATTTATCCTTTTCAGAGCTGAAATAAAGCATTGAAAGAGAGGGAGAGGACACCAAAAATGGATTTTTTTTTTTAAAAAAAGAGGTTTTTATTCATGGCTAACAAAGAAACCACCAGGAAAATTTTCTTTTTCATTTTCTTTTTTAAAAAAAACATTTTAAAAGACATTTTGAATGGGGTGAGGATAGAGAAGTAAAGAGCGATCACATGAAAAAACTTCTACCAGCTCCAGTAATGAGATTAAGGGAACTGCCAGATGAAACCATCTGCCTAATCTTTTACCCAGAGCTGCTCTGTTCCCAGCTTCCATCCAACGATGGGACCCAAGCCACCTTCTGCCATGGCCTGACAGAAGATGCTCGGGTGCCTGCCTCCCCACAGCTGGGGAGGGACTGCTCTCCTTGGACACCAAGCTCCTCAGTGGCAGCCACCGTGCTGAGCACCTGAGCAGCAGGAAAGGAAATGGGGAAAGAAAATAAAAATAAAGAGGGAAAATGAGAAAAAAAGGCACTCATAAAAAAGACAGTTTGACATTTTCTTGACTGTTTTGAAATTTTCCTAGCACAACAAGCTGTTTATCTGCCACTCCAGCTCTTATTGAATTAAAGTGTGGAGGGGGTGTTAGGAAGAAATCAATTCGTGCTCCATATGCTGCTCTGCCAGGGAACGTGGCTCTGCACACTATGGAATATGTAGGGAAGGGTGGGGGAAGGAGAGATAAATCCATCAGCTAACAAGATAAGTGCCTTGTTCCTCCATCTGTTACTGCTGTGTCCTTATCTGGGATTGCAGCGTGGCAGCAGTGATACATCTTGTGTCAGGTATTATATTCCAAATTCATATGAATGAATTTTCATGCTTGCAACAATCCCTGATCCAGCCTCCAGCCCGGCCGCGGCTGCGGGGTTGGCTGCGGAGCGGCCGCGTCTTCCAGGCTTGTCCTCACCCGGCTCCTCTTCTGCTGCTGTAATTTGTTACTTGAAGAGGGATCAAGCAGGCACAGCACCTGCTCCGTGAGGGGCTGTGGCAGCCGGGAGGAGAACCTGGAGGCTGTCCAGCCTCGGGATGCCAACAGTGCAGACATGTGCTTTACAGACAGCCAGATCAGCCTGGGAATTAAGTGAATGGGTAGAGGTGGCAGGAGGAACAAGAACGTCTCAGGTCTTTGCTTTTCTGCTAAGTCTCTTTAGGTGGAGTGTTGTGAAGAGCTACAGCAGCTCCGGGGCATGGAGGCTGAGGTCCAGGTGGTGCTGGGGTGGTTAGCAGGGAGAGAGGCAGTGCCAAAGCTCAGTTCCTATCATCCTTAAACAGGGGGCTTTTAGAGACATCAAGCTCTGAAAAGGATAAATTATTAGAAAGGAAGAAAAAGCACCAGTAACACTTTTTCTGGGTCTTGCTTAAAAATACAGAGTACTTTGGAAATGCCAGGAACATGATTCCTGGAGGAACCAGATTTTTGTGTTGGACCTTACAGCCAAGTTTTTGGGAGCAGAAACTGGATGAGATGAATCCCTGCCCTGCTGAGCAACCTAGGGGAGCTCATTTAGCTGCACATGCCTGAACTCATAATGGTCTTCTCTGCCCAGCTGCAAACCAGCTCCAAATGCATCTGGCTGCGAGAGCGCTGAATTTCTAGATGGTGCCTGTGTTTAAAATCAATTTAGCTCTGGACCAGCCTCAAGACCTGTACTGGATTCAGTGCCTCAATATGCAATGAGCAGGCTCTTCAGAGCTGGGATCTGCTCTCAAAGTCTGGTCTTAAGGCTGATTCAAAGCTGTCCTTGCTGGATTGCTGGCACACTTGTCATTGACCGCATGAACAAAGGGTACCGAGGAATTTAATGGGAGACCTTCAAAACTCTGGTCTCTCTACAGCCAGATCACTGCCTGCAATCTTGGTCGTTACAACCATCTGGTCAGCTCGGTGTTTGCAAAGCTTTCTGCAGCTTGAAGGTATAAATCAAAGTCTGGCTGGGAGACAAGGAGGCTTGTAAAATCCTCAGCAGCATGGCAGAGCACTGCAGCTGGGGCCAGCGACACCGTCAGTGTTTGCTGCTGTGGGTTTTTTTTTTGAACGCACTCGTGTTTGCTGTCGTGCCAGCTTTTCCTGGAGAGGACACTGTAGAGACACAGAAAGTTCAGACAGGGAATAGGAATGTATCTAAGTCATCTCCAACTGGCCATACTCGACTGAGTCTCTGTTGACCTGCAACCCCTTGGGTTGCCCTGGAGGACCTGCTGCTGCTGAGCAGATGAATTAAGTCTGCACAGGCTCACAGGCAGATTCACAGAGGGCTTTCTCTCTGCCACTCAGCTGTGGAAATAGGATTTTCCAGGCTGGGCTTTTTGCACAATTGGGCTACGGGCAGAGGAGTCTGGAGGTGAGGGAAGCCAGTGGGAGATTGATGAAGGTCAGAGTTAAGTCCCCAGCATTTCATGGGACTGGAAGTGTTTGGGGTGGCTGATTCAGCTTTGGGTCTGTTTTTAGGCTGGATTTGTATTTGTGAGTGGAAGGCACAGACTTTGGCACTGTTCCCAAACCAAGAGTTTAGAAACCTCTTTTTAGAAGTAAAGTCTAATTTGAAATCAAAGCATAGGAATTGCTAATATGCTTGTGGGAATAAATTGTGTCTGGATCCTATTTTTTACTTCTACTGTGTACCAGACTCCTTTGAGTATTGTCCATGCAGAGGGATCACTCGAAGTGATGCCTAGGGCTGGGAGGGAGAAAGGTTAAGAGGAATTAGTCCATCACCAAGAGTTTGGAAAGAGACAAAGTGAGATGCTGTCATTAAGGCTCCTAAGTGTCCTGTTTCCCTGGTACTGGGATTCAGGAAGAGTTCAGCCCCTCTGAGGGGCCAATGTTCAAATATGCTTAGCTTGGGGTTTGCATGTTGGGCTGAGGCAGCAGGAGATGAAGTTGTCTTTCTGCTGCTTAATATACCAGTCCCAGAGTGCAGAGGGATGCGGGAATTAAAGCAACAATAAAAGCAGGAGTTGTGCTTTTTCTGGTGGTCTGTTCCTCACCTTTCATGCCTGCACATCTTGGCTGCAGAATAAAAAGAGTAAAAGTTAGGCCACTTATCTTTGCTGGTGTGAGCATTGGGATAAAGAGCACGTTTCACTTGCCAAGTGGTAAAAGTTTCAGGAAAGGGTAGGGTACAGGACCCTGAGCTGAGCTCACCCCTGGTTTCATCAGAGCATGGTTTGATCTTGAAATATCTTTTCTGAACCTGCTCTTGAGCTGAAAGGGGAGAGAGATGTCTGTGTGAGGAGCAGGAGTGCATTGCTTGCCCTGCCTGTGGGAATCAACACTGGGACAAAAACCGGCCTCAAAAAAGAAGGCTATGAAGACCAGGTGTGCTGAAGCTAGAGAGGATCTTTTTTTTTTCTTTCTCATTGCCCACCTTCTTGTTCTCAAATAAAGATGCTATTTTTATTTTCCCTTCTGTTTAGCCCCGATGGGCTTAACCCATCTCTGCAGAGGCACAGAAATCCCAGCTCTAATTTCAATTAAGAGCGCTCCTTTTGATTGCAGCCCAGGCTGGGGTTTGGGATCTATTCCTAATCCCTATATTAGCACTGATTCATCTCTTCCATGTGTATTATCATCAGCGGCCCTTAGGAAGGGGAGGGGAGGGATCTTTCAGGAGGATAAATACCATTTGTTTGTGTTTGTATTAGCTTCCACGCCGCATCCTGATTACATCCCGCGTTTTGACACAACAATTATTATTAATTTCCCGGCATCTGCGTTTGGATTCTCGCCGACACAAAGGGAAGATGATGGATAATGTCAGGCTCGGTAATTGGGTGGGGGAGGGATGGAGAAGGGAAGGGGGGGTAGATGGGATATTATTAGATTGCAGTTCTCAGTGTGGAGTGGGGAAGGTATTTCTCAGCAGATGTCGGCACTGGCTATTTATCCACATGTTGGTGCCGGCGCAGCGATTGTCTGGGACACGCTCAGCTTCCTCACCCCTGCCCCTCTCTGCTCACTTCCACGTAGAAATCCCATCAGCTCTTTATTGTGGGAATTGGCTTTTCCAGAGAGCACTGCCAGCTGCCTTCTGCTCTGGCACTGCTGTCTTTGCAATTAACTTTGCAAAGGTGAGCCCCAGCCGCTGAAGAAGTGAGCTGCAGTGCTCCTGGAGGGCTCTTCTCTGCAGATGAGGGTTTTGGAGAAGTCCTGGTGGGTCTGGGTCCCTTTGGTGCTGGGGAGGAAAGAACTGGTGCCTGTTGCAGAAGTGGGAGCTGCTGTGACTTGTCCAACATCATTGTAGGCAGAGCTGAGACGAGCACTTAGCAGTCCTGCCTCCTCCTTTCAAGGACTTGGTCCTTGACTCAAAGCATCTGATGCTTGGCTGGGGCAAAGGCAGCAGCTAATGCGTTGCAAGGTTGATGGAGAGACATGGTCAGTGAACAAATTAGAGCAGCACATGTGCCCCAGTGCTCCTCTGTCCTTGCTGCTTGGAATTTTGGGTAACTGCCTGCTTTTTGTCCTCTAACCAGCCATTGTAGAAGAACTGCAGCAGGTTGGGTGATCTAGCACAGTCTGGGTGATACAAAATCTAGAAAAAACACTCAGGAAATCCCTTGTGCAGCAGCTGGTGTGCAGAGGCCCCCTTCTCCCTGATCTTGAATTCATCACTTGAATCCTGACATAGGCTGGGTCATGCCTGGTGGACCTGAAGCAGCCTGCTGGGAGGGGTCTCCAGCCCTTCCTGTGTCCCCGTGTTTTCTCACCCCCTTGCAGTGTTTGTGCTTGTGAAGTGCTGGGTGGTTCTTGGCTCTTGCTGAAGGAGGTTGTGAGTTCAAGCTGGGAAAATAATAAATAAACCAAAGGAACTAACTGTGATTCCGTGAGCATGGATTTCTGAGGTGGCTCATGAAATATGGAAAGGTGCTTGCAAGGGAGGAGTAGGAGGATGATCTGGGTCTTTGAATCCTTGGGGAGTCTTCCTACTTTTCAGTATAAATGTCTGCAGGGTGGGTGATTTGCTGGAGTATCTTTTCCTTCTCAGCACAGGCACTGATGGTGATGATGGAGTTGCTCTGGTGGCTTGTGCATGTGGTCGGCAGGGAAGGAGGGGGCCCAGGGTCTCGTGGGGCTTTGGCAATGAGATCCCCTGGCTCTGGCTGGAGCATGGCAGGGGTTTAGGAGATAAGAGGAGATGCTGCTGGTGCCTGGCCCTTGCGGGGGTTGGAAGGTGCCTTCGCAGCCATGATTAGAGCAGCAGCACAAGGTCAAGCTGCATCTCTGCCCAAGAGAATGAGCACGCTGACCTTGTAACTTGTAAAACTGTCCAGAAGAGGTGAGGGAGTGGTTTTTGTGCTTAAACATCTAAGCTTTGGCTGTGCCTGGCATTCCCACTCAGTGTTGTGTCCCATCACACCAACAGGTGCTTCTGCCATCAGCATCTTGCAGTGATGGGGCACGAGTCATTTTCTTGGATTTTCTAGTTTGTTTGCTAGCCATGCCCTCCCTGAATGTAGCCAAATCCCTTTGCTTGTGCTGGCTCCCCCTGTGTGGGGTCCTGCCTATCCCAAGCCTCTTCCTTCAGCGTGTCCTGGAGCTCAGTGCTGGCTTCCCTTCCTCTCTTCTATAAGGCAAGTTCTCCCTAGAGGGCAGGATGACAGGGTCATGATGTACCTCCAGGTTGGCCAGGGTTTCTCATGCTGTTGAGTTGGGCCTTCCCAGCACCGTGCAAAGTGTTTAGCTCCTCAGGCAGCACTCCCAGGGACATCTGGTCCCTCACAGTGGTCCCAAGAGCTATGTTGCTCAACGGTTGTACTTGACCACTGGAAGAGTTACATGCATATATCCATAAATTGAGATGTAGGGCTCCTGGCCTTGAGGGAAGAACTGGGATTGTGGGGAGAGAGTCTGGTCCTGGCTCCAAGTGAGAGTCTTGCCCATGGATAGAAGGAGAGGGCACTTTTGAAATCTTTTTATTGCAACAAAGCTGCTTTCCTTGCCTGCTCTGGCTGGGGCACAAAGCTGGGCTTGCTGGAGTAGCTGGCTGTGCCTCCAGTAGTGATGTGGAAGGTGCTTTGGGATGAGCTGAGCAGCTGGGCTTGGCTTGCAGGGGCAGGACAAAGCCGAGCTGGGGAGGGGGGCCTGGGCTGCAGTGACTGGAAAAAGAATGAGTTCAGGTTCAGGTTTTGCCCCTTCTGGCAGCTTGTTCTGTGAGCAAGGGAGAGTGAGCTGGGCTGTGAGCAGGGCTGGAAGCATCTCCTGGGGGCAGTTGTGAAGCATTTACCTCGGGGTTGGAACGGACATGGCTTGGTACTGCCAGAGAAAGGGATGGGTTTGATGCTTTGCTCTGAAATGGGGCCAAATCACAATCTCTGGAGCTAGTGGTTGGAATTAAAGCACACGTATACATCGTGACATTCCAGCTCTTCAGAAGCAAGATAAGCTGGAAGGGCAAGAAAAGCTTAGTGATGTGGCATGGTCCCATGCCAGCCTGACAGCACTGGGACCTGGGGGATGAGGAACATCTTGGTCCCCACTGCAGACCAGCCATGTGATCCTGGCCAAGCCCCTGCTCCTTGTTTTCTCTTTCAAACTTTGATCTTTTCTGTTCAGCCTTTAAGCACTTCCAGCCATGGATTTGTATGTTCAATATCCAGCACAATTCCTGTGGTGTTGCTGGGGGTTAGCATAATGAAAATAGTAATGCAGGGAATGATCAGAGATGGTATCAGAGCAGTCAGATCCAAACCTTGCTGGTTTTTTGGTTCACCCCTAAAGCAGGATCGACTTTCTGTGTGTCATGGCCTGTAGGTGCTGGAGCCAGGCCATTGGGTCATCTCATCTAATAGCAAATCCTTTGTCCTTAGAACAATAAACCCCATGTTTCATTCCCCCTCTTGCATCTTTTTATGTCCATTTGCACATTGAAATCTCTTCAGCTGACTCCTGCCAGTCTTTACAAAAAGCTTTTGCTGCTTCAGATGTTTCAAAGATGGAAGGGTTGCCCATCAGCCAGAGAGCTTTCCTTGTAAGCAGCCCTGGCTCTGCAGAAGGCAGTGGGTGGGAGTTGGAAGGAGTGGAGAAGGGAAGCAAAAAGAGAAGGGGTTTTGTACCCTGTTCTCCTGGGTGAAACAATTTTTATCTCTAAATCTGTGTAATTGATGCCCAGATACTCTGGTGGTGAGTATCTCAGAAATGCATCTGCAGTAATAACCTAATATCCGTTTGTTAGGACTCCAAGGAAATCTAATAATACTGATACTTTGCCTAATAGAACTGCTTTCATCCCAGGATAAAATACAAGGAGTTTGAGATGGAAAAGACCAATTTTAGGTCGTGCAGTTCATCTCCCTTCCAATGCAAAATCTCGAGATATTTTACAGACATTAAATAATTAAAGAGCAGTTATGGTCAGGGAGGCAACTAGGTGAGGAAAGCAGCAGCTGGTGAGAGCACAGCCCAGCTCCCCCGTGTGCTGCCAGCACTGCTCACTGCCAGGAAGGGAGCCAGCAGCTCAGTGGGATTGGATGCTCTGATCCCCCTCTTGCAGCAAGGTGTGAGCCTGGAGCACTGGTTTTTACTGGAGCCTCATGGGTCATGTGCTAGTCTGGACTGGGAGCAGCACCAGGGGGAAGGTCATGCCTGAGTTTGGGAAGGGAGAGCAGCTTCTTCTCCAGCCAGCAGTTTTAGCACATTTGTCTCTAGGTTTCCTGGGATGAGGGGTGGCAGGAAGGTGAGACTTGGGGATTTGCAGAATTAATGATATCTGCAGTGAGGTTTCTGGCCCCTGTGGCTCTCTGTGGAGCTGGTGGTGAGGGGAAAGCACCTGTGACTACTATCTTGGATCTGCCCTCTTGTAAATAATCCTAGGTGAGAATGTCATGCCCAGAGCTCCTAATGCCAGGATAAAGGAGGGGAACAGCAGCGGGAATTGTGTGTGTTGGCATGGAGAGGGTGAGACAAGGAGGGAGATGGTTGGTGTGAGATGGAGATGGAAACCCCAGGCTGGGAGGGCTGGAGCTGACCTCTCCCCAGGCAGTGGGCTGGGGGAGATCCCAGGAAAGTGATCCAGCGTAGGACTCTGTTGGGATGGGAAGGTGTGTGCTGTGGGGTTGTGCAGTACCTCTGCCTTGGAATACTCTCCCTGGAACTGTGATCCCAGCTTCAGGCCAGCTCCTGCTCCCAAAGGCTACCCTCTGGGAGTGGATTTGCATAGTTAAACCTGCAGGTGTGCCCTTCCACCCACACAGAAACACACAGTGTGGAGGGATGGCTGCCCTTCTTCCCCTGGCCACGATTCTACCACCTCCTCTGAAAAGACAGACCTCCTGGTCCTTCACTTCTCTGCCGAGAGTGCTAATTAGGGGGCCAATTAGTCTTCAAGGTCAATTTGATTTGCACACTCACCAGTAAGAACTGGAGGGAGCCCATCTCCTCATTTTGCAGAGCAGACGCTGGGGTGGCTGGGGGTCAGCCCTGAACCAGGCTGTGTCTGGGCAGGGGAGCAGAGGTGAGATGGCTGCTCCCTCTCCATCACCGCCCCACAGCCTGGCACGGTGCTGCGCACATCTGGGCAGCTGCTGCGCACATCTGTGCAGCTCTCGGGTGGTTGATGGGAAGCAGCAGGTACCAGCGTGCTGCGAGGGGCAAGGGGGGGACCTCTGCCACTGGTTTGCTTTGCTAATGGAGAGGGGAGCTCAGAAGCATGCAAACTGGGGGGAGGGGAATAGATTTGGGAAGCTCAGAGAGGTGATAGTGAAATAAAGAGGAGTGGAGAAATGAAAGGTTTGGAATGGTTTCATTTCTGTTTAAGCACCGAAGTGGTTTTGCTGCAGAGGACAGCGATAGGTCGAGGAGTGGGCAGGTGCCAAGCAGCCTGTGCACACAGTCCTCAGCTGGGGTCATTGTCCTTGTCCTTCGTTCCCTGAATCCTGCTCCAGCCCCACTGGCAAACTGGACAGGAGCCCTTTGTGCCCTTGGACTCATCCAGGGGTTGTGACAGCAGTCAGGGGATGCAGAATCCTCTCCAGAAATTTGTGTGTGTGCAGTTAAGCCTGGCAGCTCCCATGCAGCGTGGCTGGGTGCAGCACCATCCCAGCTAGCCTGTAAATTGGGCATTTTCAGGTATGGGACAGGTAGCAGAGCTTGCTTTCTGTGCCTGTCCCAAGGGCAAGAACATAGCAAAGGCACAGGAAAACACCTTTTTTTGTGGTTCTCCCCCAGGCTCAAGTTTTCTGTGTGGGTTTGACAGCAGGTGAGGTGCACAGGCTGCTCTGCAGCACCAATGTCAGTGCATGAAAAATATTTTGTGCCCAAGATGGTGATCACCCCCCTGCACATCTACTCCCCCACCTTGGCCCTGTCATCAAGTTTTCTGGGCACAGTACAAGGAGCAGACGGAGCAGGAAGCAGCACAGCAGCCAGTGCCTGCACCCAGCCATGGGGCACGAGCTCCCTGCCCACCCAGCATTGCTTCCCAACCCCGTGGGTGCAGCACTACCTGTACAGTGTGTGGGGAGGTCCGGGCACGTGCCCTGAGAGATGCAGGCACGTCTGCCATCTCCTCCACCAGCGCCTGCCTTCCCCACAGCTAGAGCTGGCCGTGTGAAATCTGTGCTGGGGGCATCCGCTTGATACCAGCTCCAGTCCAAAGCCGATGAGAAATGCACAGACTGGCAGTGCTGGACTGCATACTAATGGTGAGGGAGCTCGCAGGGAGCAGGGAAGAGAAAGGGAAGGAGCCAGACTGCAGCTCCTGGCTACCCGCGATTGATTTATTACCAGGTTTGCTGATGAATGTGTGAGAAATGCTATTGGTGATAAAACAGAAAGCCTGTAATTAAAGTAGCAGCTTTCAGTTTTTAAGCAGCACTTGGGTGTTTTCTTCTCTCTGGCAAATTTTGCGTCTTGGTGTCACTGGGCAGCATCCCCTCCACCATCTGCCCCTGCTTCAATGCTGCCTTTCAGCTCCAGCATGGAGGTGCTGTGCTGAGAGTCAGCGGGGTGTGGGGTGGGAAGGGGCAGGTTATGGCATTAAGAAGAGCCTGAGTGGTTGGTCTGGAGAGGGAATAGGGGATTTTGGAGACCTGGGCTCTGCCACGGTGGCATATACATCTGTGCTGTGCACTGGGGCGAGGGGCTGGGCAGGATGCCAGGGGATGTGGGGCACTGGTGCTCTTCCCACGTGTGAGGATCAGGATTTTGCTTTAAATCCTTGCTGCACACTGGCAGAGGATGCTCAGCACCTTTGTCATGAGTCATTGCCTGTGTTTTACGTGCTGCCATGGTTTGCTCCTGCCCAGACCAGGAGCTTGCTCCTTTCTCATGGCTGTGCATGTGGCAAGGCAGGTGTGGGTCCAACACAAGCCCAGCGGGCTTGGCAGTGGGGTCACTCCTCATCCTCTCCAGCAACTACTCCCTGTGACTTGTTCCTAGCACCTTTCCCAGAGCCTTTCCACTCAATCCCTTCTTCAGGGCTGCCAGGGCACAGGAGAAGGGGACCTGCTACTTGACAGGGGATAGATCCCGTGCTCCACAGCAAAATATCTTGTGCCCTCCAGTAGTAAATAGAGCAGAGAGTCACCCCAGCCCCGCCAGGGAGCAGCTGTGATGGATGGGCCAGCAGATAGAAGGATACGTGCAGGAGGGGGAGTGGGGTGGAAGGGGAGAGGAGGTGAGTGGGCTGCCAGTGACAGATGGACAGACAGGGAGCTGTGTCTGTGTATATATATGTGTATATATGGAAAGGGTCTCTCTGATGAGAGATAGATTGGGAAAGATGGATGGATGGGATATTTATAGTGATGGCTAGGTAGATAGAGCTGGATGTGTGTTGATGAATAGGTGGATGATGGATAGAGGGCAAGGATTGTGAGAGCTGGTGAGCTAAAGGGTATATATGGTGCTAGATAGATTAGATAGAAGGATATATGTGATGATAGAGAGATAGTATAAGCAGCAGCCTCTGAGTCCCCAGCAATGCTGCAGCTTTTAGCTACTCTGAGCACCGGTGTAATCTCATTTTGCCCTGGTAAATTCCTTATCAAGGCAGCTTTTTAAAATGAAATCCCCTTAAAAGAAATGAAAAAAAATGGACAGATCACAACCAGCAGCACTTCCCACCTCCTCCTCCGCCAGCCACTGACCTGGGCTGGCCGTTTCCATGATTACAAATTAACTGATGCTCTGCAGCAGCCCCAAGTTTTTTCCTAGCAGCTGTGGCAGGGTCTGCCCACGTGCCATCCTGGAGACACCGTCCCTTGGCTGCCACGTCCCTGGTTCGGGGAAGCCTTTTTTTGTCCTCAGGAAACCTCACCGTGTCCCTGTGCTGTCACAGGCACGTAAGGCATCGGGGTGTGTGGTGTCTTCTGTGCTGGCTCACCAGGAATGAGGGTGTGTGTCCGGGCTCTGCTCCGGTGCTCGTGTCTTTTGGCAAACCCTGGTGTGACTCCCGGGGTTTGCCAAGAGGAGGGCTGGGAGATGAACGTTGGCTCCTTTCCCTTTCCCTGCCTCCTCCTGCAAACAGCTGAGGAGCCCCAGGGACAGATTGTGCATGGAGGAGACCAAACTTCCAGCCTGCAGGATTCGGGGCTGCGCGCCGGTGGTTTCTCCTTCTCCCTGAGCAGGCAGACGGGCTCGGCAGACGTGCAGAATGTCTGGTGTTCCTCTGTGCCGAGAGCAATTAAGATGTGCTAATGGGTTCAGACGAGCCCCTAAAAAATGTGGATGTTTCGCTGAGCCTTCTGGAAGTTTTCACTCATCTGCAAACATTTCAGCTGGTGGGAAACGAAAGCTTTCTGTGACAGGTCCTAACACAAACATCCCTCTGCAGTGGCATCTGGAGTGACCCTCTTCATCCCATGCATCATAGGGAAGGTCAGGGAGCCCTTGAGATGTTTTCTGAGCATCCCCAGGGAGGTCTGACCTCAGCTTGCCTTTGGGAGCTGTGGGATGCTATTTTATCTGTCATTCTGTCTGTGCTTGGTTTTCTGCTGGGCAAGGACACGGGAGAGAGATGAGAGTCCTGGACCTGCTGCAGACGTTGCCTCTGCTTTGCTGCAGTGAAGTCATTCCCATGGCAGCTGGGCACAATTTTTAAAGGGTTTGGTGGAAAATACAGCCCAGACCTCGTTAGCTGCTTTGTCTCTGGTTGCTGATGACGGGAATGTAACCAGGTTCTTCCTGGCTTTTAGCTTCCCACAAGAGCTGGTTTCATCTAGTGATGCTCTATGCAGCAGTTGGAGTGTTCTGGCTGGTACTGCAGGACCTGGAGCAACAGGTGCCCTGACGCTTTGGAGGGAAAGCTGTAGTTGCCATTTTCTGGCTGGTGGTCACTGATGCTGGATGCAGGCTCTGTGTTTCTGCTATTTTCAGGGGAACTGAAAGTATTTTTCACCGTTTTCCCTGTTTCACATGAACAGTGTGGTTGACTTCTCTGGACTGGGAGCCTGCAAAGCACCTCTGCTGCAAGTGAGTCATGTCCCAGCCTTCCCAAAAAAAGCCCAAGCTGCTACGCTGCTGCTTGTTTTATTTTATATGATGTAGGGGCGGGGGAAACGCTGAGCAGAACTAAGTACTTGCACTGGGATCTTCTCTGCTCTTCCTCTGCACAAACAGCCTTGCAAACTGAACGTGCTTGGCCAAGCGTGGGTGAATTGGAGCATGAAGGTTTTGTGTGGCCTCTGTGTGGCCTCGGCTGCAGCCCTGGGCCAGAGCATTGCTTTCCATTTCACTGAAGGGGCTCAGCTCTGCAGCAGCCACAGCTGCACACTGGGGAGAGGAAGGAGAAATGAGAAGTCAGGGTTAGTGATGGGGACCCGGGGTGAAGCATCACCTTCAGCCCCTTGTGGAGCTCTTACTGGGTTCTGGGAGCTCCGTGGAGGGGTTTGGGGCTGGCACGGAGGTTTCTGCACAAGGACTTGCTGGTAGCCAAGGAAATGGATCAAAACTTGCCATGTCTTCATGCAAGAGATCTTGTGCTTCCTCTCACCCTGGATTGTCACCAGCAGAATTGAAGGGATTCAAGGGACTGAAGTTGGCTCCAGTAGGGGGTGCACGGTGATTCCAGGACCCCCATACTGCCAGGCTGGGGGCCTGAGTCCAGCCCCTCTCCCAGCAGGATAAGTGAGGTTTCTCCCTTAATCCATACACAGTAATGATGCTCAGATAAGGAATACCAGGGAGGGATTGGGGGGGAATGTAGATCCAGCCAGCCCAGAGCCTTTCTTTGATGCTCCATCGATTGGCAACCTCAGGAGGTGATTGAAGAACTCAATAGAAGGCAAATACCAGGTGGAAGCAGAGGCAGGATTGCTCAGGAGGGGAGACTTCTTGTGCCGATGAGCAGGTGGTGTGATGCCCTTTGTTCTAAGTTTTCAGCCCGATGGTAAACACTTAGCTAACCTTATTATTATTTTTATATGCTTATATTTTGCTTCAGTGATCTGAAACGAAGCCGTGGTTTTCAACTATGCTTAATGGGAACGATTTGAATTTCTTTGAATCTTTCCCTTCTGCTTTGCAAAATACTCCTGCTCCTTACGGAGGCGCGGGCTCTGCTCCAGGCAGCCCCCTCCCTGCAGTGCTGCTGCCTGCCTGCCTGCCTGCTCCCTGCCTGCTCCCTGCCACCTGCCTGCCCGCCGCCGCTGCTGCCAAAAGTCCCAGCACCGCTCGAAACCACCGCGTTTCCAGGGTCTGCATGCTGCCTGCTGCCTGCCCACCCTGGCGTGTCCCCTTCCAGCCAGCTCCTCACTGCCTTTTGATTGATTGATCGGCGTGGCAGCCTAATAAGCGATAACAGCACATATGACAAACTAAACAACCATCTAATGAATTGATTGACATCCGAAGGATTCGACTTGATGCACAACCCCAGTCACAGATAAGGTTAATGAGGGAGAAATTAAAATGTAGCTCAATGGGTAATGAATACAGCATGTGCCTTGTTGTAACACATGCCAGATCCATCACTCGGAATCAAGTGATGGTAACAATTTCTAAATTATTTATTGTGCCACTTGTCCTCCTATCTCAAGGGGAGAGGCACTCGGACCAGCTTTTGTATTTTTTTGTATATATAGAAAACTGTATCTATCTCTGTGGGCATTGTGAGGATCCATAGCCAAAGAAAATTGCTTTGAATTTTGCAATTTTCATGTTGTTTTTTTTGTAAACTCAATAGCAAAAAATACAACCATCCAGAACCTGTCATGCCATTTGAATCATAATAGCTACAAATTCACTCCCCTGAATAAATGGAGAGGCTTATTTATCAAATACATACAAGATGTCTGTCTCGTTGTTAACACACAGAGGTATGAGTAGGCAGAGGAAATCGAGAAAGTTTACATATTCACTGCTATCTCCAGGGACCTTTCCTTTCCTCCTACTTCATATTCCTTCTCCCCTCCTCCAATTGCATCTCCAACTTGCTTTGACTTGCTGTTTTTCTTTTCCTTCTTTCTTTTTTTTTTTTCTTTCCCCTTCAGTGTGTCTGGCTGACAAAACTTGGGCTGTCAGGAAAGAACAAGTTGCCAAGGGAGGGGAGAGAGATTTACATGGAGCCTGCATCTCCCTATATCTTACTGCCTACATGAGAGAGTATCTCCTCCCCTAGCCAGGAGGAACCCTGGAGACTGTCAGTCTGCTTGAGATACTGATTATCCTGATTATCACATACATCTATTTCCACTTCAGGAAAGGGGAAGCAAGATTCAGGGTCTATACGGTTTTCAGAGGTTGCCCTCAGGGCCAGAAGCAAACAGAGAGAGAAGAAGCCAACAAGCATTTTGTGGGCTTCCCATATTATTATTTATCCCTCCCTATTTATTATTTGGAGCCAGGGCTAGGTGATGTGTTGTCTCACAGTGGGGTGAGGAGTAGACAGGGACTGGTCAAGTACTTGTTTGAGTTTGTGCTTTCTTGTGAAGCTGCTGTCAGTGTTTGCTGCCCGTGTCAGTGGTGTTGGACAGTGTGTGCCTGGGAAATTATCCTGGCTGTGCCTTGATCTGGACGAGCTGTGAAGTCCTTGGCACCAAGCCGAGCTCTTCCCATGAGCCTGGTGAAGCCCGCCCTGCTCCTGGAGGGCAAAGCCACTTCTCCTCCTGCTTTGTGCCCCAACAGCAGCTAATGAGTTCATTTCAACCTCAGCATCCTCTTCCTAATAGCGAGGCAGGGACAGGAAGGACTCAGGTAGCATGACTTCATCGCAGAGGGAGTGAGACTGGGCAGCGAGAGGGGAAAAAGAAGAAAATATTAATCTCTTTGCTTATTAAGTGCAGCTGGGTCTGAAACCATTCAGAGGAAATGGCTGTGGATCCCCCCCGTGCCATTCTTCAAAAATAGAGCCATTCTCCTCCAAGCACTCTTCCAGGATTCATTTGAAACCCCCCATTGTACCTCGGCAGCTATTGGGCTTGGAGCGCAGGAGCTGGCAGCTGTTAAGAGGTCTGCTCCTGCCACGGGTGGCCTTTGGAGACACTGCCTCTCTATTATGGTGCAGCAGGTAGATGCCACCACCCGGCGTCGGGGAGGCCAGGAGAAGCAATCTTAGCAAGGCACTGGCATTTCAATTAACTGGCAAGACAGCCAACATTTCAGCACCTGTATGTCTCTCTCCCCAGCAGTCGGGATGTATTGTATTATAAATAACAATAAGCAGGTCCAGTCAAAGGCTGTAATTGAATCTCTTCATTTTGCTGACTTGGGCAAAAAAAGCCCCTTTGAGTGAATTACGTTGTGTGTGTATAATTTGGGTGATGTGTAAAGGTAACATGTTCAGTGTAATTGCAGCAAGCACCCCTCCCAGTTGGTGTCACTGGCCCTGGAGCACCCAGGAACTGCTTTGATGGTCTTGCTGCAGGCTGGCAGAACATCACTCAGCTCTCCAAAACTTTCCCTTCTCCTGATGAATGGTCACCAGTGACCGAGCTTTTGCTACCTGTTGAAGAGGAAAAGCAAATTCCCTTCTTTTCATGCAACACAGGACTTGCACCCCAGCGCCTTTCTCTCCTGTCATTAGCTCTGCCTCCCTCATGGGGAGCAGGATGAGCCATCCATTGCTTTGAGCCAGTAGCCAAGGACTCCTTTTGGCTAATGGAGAGAGCCCAAAGTTGTTGCCTTCCAGATTTTCAGTTCCTTTCTATCACTTGAGCCTGACTGTAATTCTTGCTCTCAGCTTGCGCCCTCCTCTCGCCCCCGAGATCCAATCCAGACGTCTCCTGAAGGCCAGCACATTTTTCAGCCTGAATTTTGCACTGACAGAATTTATTCCATCTGCATCGAGGTGGAATATAAAGTGAAGAGGAGCTTGTGGGGGGAGCACAGGGAAATGAGGCTTGCTCTGCCACAGGAGCACGGGGTTAAATCGGCAGCCACAGCTGGTGGTTCTTAGTCCCTGCTCACTCCTCCTGCTCTCTCTGTTGTTGTTTGGGGTTTTCTTGGAGGTTTGTGTTGAGAACATCCCCCACTTTTTTTTTTTATTTCCTCTCTAGAATCCACTTGTGTGTCACTTGCTTTTTTTTTTTTTCTTTATTATTATCTTAAACATCCATTATTTAGAAACTGTTGGAGCCTGGAAACCAATTTCTGTGCTTATTTCAAAGACTTTACAGCGCTTAGGTGGTTATGTTCAGGCTATTACATGAGCTGACCATGGGAGAGCAGAGCCTGGCAGGGTTGGTGTCCAGTGGTGAGGACTGGTGGCCCCCTGAGGGGCAGGTGAAAATGGGATAACTCCTGCCTGAGGCACATCTGCACCTCAAACTGACTGGGGGATGAAAATCAGGATTTCTCCTAGCATGGGGTCCAGTGCTGGGGGCAGAATGGGAGCACTGATTGCTCCCCTAGATCCGTGCCCTCCCGTCCAGATGGGCTTTGTGGTGGGCTGTGATGGCCCTGGGCGCCCTTGCTTACAGGGTGGGGACATGGTAGTGAGTGTCCTTTGCTGTTCTTGGCTTTGCAGGGCTCAGTGTGTAAATCAGCAGATCCCTGAGGATGCTTTAAGCTACTCAAGGGATTAGGCAGAGTTATGAGCAATCCCAGGATGCAGAAAATGTAGAGGCAGTTTGCAGCCAACCTCCTCCTCTGGCCAAGTAACGGAGCAGAGGGACCGTTTTGTCTTGGTTTTGCCATTTGGCCGTGGGTAGATGAATGGATAAGGAAGCCCCAGGTGCAGGAGGACTCCCTCTTCCCAACAGACAATCATATTTAGGTCCAGGGAGGTGGTGGGAGGGAAATCCAGGATTGAGGGATTGAGTTCATCCCTCTTGTAAGCCCGTCAAAGTCAGTGGAGTCGCAGCAAGAGTGGAGCTGGCCCAGTGTATCCGTGGCCCAAAAGCAATCCCTAAATGCTCTTGGCTTAGCCTAACCCTCTGTTGAGCTGGCTGCCCGTCACAGTGAGCATGTGAGTCCCAAGGATCCCTCAGCAAACCCCTGGGCCACTTGGGTGCCCTGGTTTGAAGGTGAGGGAGCACTGCAGAAGTCACCGTCTTCTCCACGGGTGTGTGGACAAAGGGAAGAGCTGCCCCAGCGGGACACGATCCTTTTTCCCTCTGTTAAGCCTTGAGTCTTTCATCCTGAGACTTCAAAAGGGCTGAAAAAGATCAGTCAGTGGCATTATCTCTGCTTTTTGCAAACAGAGAAATGGAGAGGGTAGAGCAGAGACAGGGTAAATCAGCCTCTGCCCTCCCTGGGTGCTCCCACCCCTCTTCCCCAAACCCCAGGGTTGGCAAGGGGTGTCATCCATGGGGAATCTCTCCTTTCCCTTGCCCTCATGAAAACCAAGATGTAATTATTGAACTGAGGAGCAGATCAGTGGAGCATTGCACTGATTCGTCCGCTGCGCCCACGCTGGTTGAGCATCCCTGCCCTTAATCTGATGAGGAGCTTGAGGAGGGTGTTAGGTCAGCTTGGTTTTGTGGGGCAGGTGCTGCAGCCCAGACCTGGAGGCTCTAACAGCAAACCTGTCCATGCCAGAGCGTCCGCACAGCCTGGGAATATCAGGGAAGAGCTTTGGGTTGGTTTGGTTGTTTCTAAGGATGCTATTTCATGGCCTGTCCTTCCAAGGTTACAGGTGGCAGGGCTGAGCCCTGCTGAGGGTCCTCTCCAAGCTGCTGCCATCTTCATCCTCATTAAAAGAAGTTTGAGGCTCAAATGGGAGTGGTGGCACCGATGGCTGCTGCAGGTGGGAGGCAGGCGTGGAATTTTCTCCGCGTCACTGCGAGTTAATTCATTCCAGTAAATCATCCAAAATAATTTGTGGTGAATATCAATTTTCTGTGTGAACTTCTCAGTGGCTGCACAGAAGTATCTTCTGCCGACACGGCTCCCTAATTCTGCTGATCTGAGACTACAGAGCAGCTGGGGAATAAACAGGAGGCGAGCTGGAGTCCCCAGGGCTGCCGGCGCGAGGGAGGTGCCAGTGCTGAAACATGCTAGTAGATAAAACCCAGGGAACACAGGAGATGATTAAAGGCTAATTTGCTGTCTGTGTAGTGTTAAGTGCCCCCCTTTCCTAATGAGTAGAAGGCTCTGCCAACCACATTCTCCTTCGCCGCCTCTCTTTTATTTACCTTTTCAATTATTTTAATGCTTTTCCAATCTTTGATAACGAATGTATCTGCTGGGCTGAGACTGCTGAGCCCACCTCTCTGCCAGGCCAGTAGCTGAGGATGTTTTCTGTGCTAGGAAAGAATTTATGGGTAGTCAATGTCTCAAGAAATGCCCAGCCTGCTCCACCTGTGAATGCTGCCGCTGGATGTTGCTTGATGAACATTTCTCCCCACCAGAGCTGTCCTGGAGCCAAAGGCATGGCTGTACCAGAGCCATGTCACCCCAGAGTGATGGCTGCAGGGTGAGGGACAGTACCTGTTAGCATCTGAACCACTGCCTGCCCCCTGAAAAATGTTAGGCAGGAGCTTTATGTTGGTTTGGTTGTTTTTAAGGATGGTATTCCATGGTCTGTCCTTCCACACAAGCAGTGTGGGATCCCAGGTGTGCACGCACTGGGTCATCCTGGGTGCAAGAAGCTCTGAAAGAGTCACCCAAGGGGCATATGTCCTGCTGCTGCACCCTAATGCCAGCTTTTTGGAAGCACAGGTGGAGTCATTTCCCCACTAGCAGGTTCTGATGCAACTTATCCCCATGGTGCATATTGCAAAGGTTGTCAGCATCACTTTTCAGCTGCTCTAGTCCAGATTTATCTGCTGAGGATACAGGTGCCCTCTGCTCCTCACCTGCAGGAACCACCAACATTGTGATTTCCAGCCCATGGGGAAGGAAAATTTCTCCTGTTGATGCTCCCTGTGGATCAGGCAGCTCAAGCACCCTTTTCTAAGCAAGGCAGCCTGCACAACCACTGTGCATCGGTGCTGGGGGTCTGCCAGAGGCACAGCCCCCGGGGAGCTCAGCTCCCTGGCACAGCCCAAAATAGATCTGGGGCACCCATTTGCAACCTGTGCTACGATTGCACATTGGCTCCCAGTGGGGGAAGCGGCCCTGATTAAAAGAACTATTTTTAAAGAGCCTGGATGCAGGAGAGGAAGAGGTGATAATTAGCTGGTGGTGGCTGCGCTGCAAGCCAGGGCTTGGGATGGGGAATGGTACCTGCACAGACGGGCAGAGCCGTGTTCCCCAGGCAATGTTGTCAGGATGGGGAAGGAGTGACTCCCTTTCCTTTGCCTCTCTCCAAGAGGCCCTGCTGATTAATGCTATTTTGTTATTGCTGTTTTATTTTCATAGTTGTATTATCCACTCTTCATTCCCAGCTGTGGGAGCGATAAGGACATCGAGGATTGGTTGGAAATTGTGTCTGTCCGTGTGGCAAAGAGAATTCATCAGCAATGATTTGGGTGATGTTTTCCACCAAGAAGGGTTTATTTGCTTGCTTGCTTATTTGCTTTTAAGATGGCTGTGAGACAGAATGCATTTTTCATGCAGAAAAATTCCAATGGTGTTTTATTGTTTGAAAAATTTGCTGTAAGTCTAAGTGTGTATGTGCACATCTAGGAGCAAGTGGGGCTCTTCAGTCATCTCCGCTTATTTATTTATTTGCTTGATGTATTGTGAAGCTTTATTTAATTGATGGCAGCACCTAGTGTGTTAGGCACTTCCTAAGCTTTCCCAAAGGCTGAAGTTTGGGTTTGCCTCTGCAGCACACAGACTAAGGACAGACAGACACATGGCAGCAGAGGTCAGCAGAAGGGGAAGAGCCGGAGACAATTTATGTACGAGCTAAATCTCTTCCCTCTGAGCTGCCGAGAGCCAATACCTGCAGCCTCTCAGGGGGCTGGATTAGCTCCCTGTCACTTCCACAGAGTGGATTTGGTTTATATATATATGTGTGTGTGTGTATTTCTCTTTCATTTGGCGGGGAAAAAAAATTGCTGAGTCAAAGATTCATTTTCTTAGCGAGCCCCTTGGAAGGCAGATAAAGGGGACGGCGGCACGAGGCAGGGCTATAAATAATGCATAGAGCACAGGAGCAGCCAGAGCAGCCCTCTGCTTATGAATAGAAGGTTTCTCAATAACATATTACCCTGTCTGCTGTCCCCAATACTGGGACTTTTTTGCTCACCTGAGGCTAACACCTACTGCCCATTGAAAGAAAGAAATAAATGAGCCTAACAAAGCCTCTAGTTATCACCAGTCCTGCCTGACCCTATTGTTGCAGCCCTCGTAATGCCCTGCTGGGTGTAGTGAACTGATGTAATGCTTCTGAAAGTCACTGTGCTCAAGGTGATGTGAGGACAGGAGGGAAAATGTGCCTGGTTATCCTTCTGCCTGTTCTTCAAGGCTTGAAACGCAGACTTCCTGCCATCTCCCTTTATCTTTGGGATAAGCTGCTTGTCCAGTTAAATACAGAATATACCCCTGTGTGTGCATTGCTGTGCCGAGCTGAAATGCCGAATCTGAGGATGCAGAGGAGTTTCAGATGTAGATGAAGTTGGTTCTTCACCCACAATGGTTGTGATGCACTGAAATGCACCTTAGGATCTGCTCTTGCTCCATATCATAGATCCATTTGCTTCCAATCACTTGTTTCATAGCCCAGCTCGTGGTGCCCCGAGTCACTCAGATGTTGAAGATGAAGAGCTCATTGGTGAAGAGGGTAAAAGCTCAAAGCTTAGTCTTGGCTGCTCTGCACTCACCTGCTCAGGGTTGTAACTGGCACCAGCAACCCCGTGGAGCAACAGGGACTTGTGTGGGTTCAGTTCTGAGCTCTCAGCATTGCTCCACAGAGGTGAGATTGAGCCCTGACACAAAGGGAATGAGGGTGTTCTCAAGCTGGTGAGGGTTCATGGGGGCTTTCTCATGCAGTCCCAAGCTGTAGGGGGGCTTCAAAGGACCTTTCCCTTCTCTTTGAGCTGCTCGTTCAAACAAGGCTCAGCCGTCAAAGCAAAACGCTGAGCGAAACACACATTTCATCCAGTTCCCATCGAGGCTCCATGCAGAGCCATGAATCAGTCCCAGGCTGGCCCAGGGGATCCAGGTGAATAAATGGAGCCTCTACCCCCCTGTCTTGTGGTGTGGGGACAAAAGATGCTGCTGAGCTAAACCAAGAAGCAGCAAATGTCAAACTGATGAAAGAAAATCTTTCTTCTCCCTTTTTTCTGCCTTCTTACAAAACTCCCTGTTACTACTGAAGTTTCTCACCTTTTTTTTTTCTTGGTCTTTGACCTCCAATTCCTTGTAATGTGCAGCCTTTGAATCCAGAACTGTAGCTGTAGGAGGGCGGGTGGGAAGGACCCATTTCATGGCCATCATGGACAATCTTGGAGAGTCTGGAGAAGCTCTGAATTATGTTTCAGGGTGCTGGGCAACCTCGGGTCAGGGAGAGAGGTTGGCGTGGGAAGGGTGGCCCATGAGTGCCATCTTCAGGATTGTCGTTACCTTTTCCTGAAGTCATAAAGAGCAGGGTGGGTGCTGCTACCACAGTTGGCTGCTGATTTGAGCACGCTGAAAATCCAGGGTGGCCAAGTTCTGAAGGTTTTACCCCAGCTCTTGCTGTGGAGCTCTGGGCAGTGCCTCCTCGGCGACGTTTCTTTGGGTATCATCGCGCTGCACCGCGCTGAGTTGCCTGACTCAACATTTTCAAGGGTATCTGGAGGAAAAGTGGATGGTTCATTGACTGGTATTTGAAAGAAACGGTGAATTTAATTAGAAAACATGAGGTAAAATTAGTAGTAAAGGAGTCTGATGGCAAGGCTTGAGGTAGGGGAGGATTTGGGCATGGCAGCCTGGCCGGCACAGACAGCAGGACCAGGAGGTGCTGGAGCAGCTCCATCCCAGTCCTCTGCCCTTGGGGAAAGTAATAACAAGGGGAAGTAGAGATGAAAAAAA
>NW_009954181.1:657135-676188 GCF_000747805.2 Chaetura pelagica
CTGCTGATGGCAATCACACACTGATTGAGAGCGGCTCTGCCTGGGCTGGGGAAGGAAGGAGGGAGCCTTAACCCTTTCTCTAGCCTCCCCTCATCCCTTCCTGCTGCCTCACTCCTTCCTCACTTCCTACCCTTGCTCTGTGACTCAAAACCCCACTGCAAAAGGGGCTTCTGCTTATACATGCACAAGACAGTCGGCAGCTCTAATAGTGAATTTATTTTAATAATTGAAGGCTTTGAAATAAGATACAAACCTGCCTGCTCCAGGGCACGGCCCAGCTCTAGCTAATGTGATTAGGAAGAAACTTTTCTTGCAGAGAAATCATCTCCTATCTGCCTGCTGCAGACGGGTGCCCTGGGAAGCAGGGAGCAGCGGTCACTGTGGGAGGCGGATGCCTGGGCTGGGCGGATCATTGTCTGTTCTCTCCCGGTTCTTGTATCCTCTTCATCAGCTCCGTGTCGCGGCTGCTTCCTATGGTGCATTAAACAACACCCAGCTCGTGTGGCCCCCTTGCTCCTACCCACTCCTGCGGGCAGGTTGCTGAGCGCTGCGGGAAGCACCCGGTTGGTGCCCGTGTGTGCGGGCACCACGCAGCTCTGCGCTCCCGGGGGACCGAAGCCAGGAGCTGGGGTTACATCACTAAAGAGCATGACAGAGAGCAGGCATTTCACTGGTGGCTTTGCACAACCACCATGGGAGCCATCCGGGCTTTCTTGCAAAGTCCCCATCCTGTGAAAGCTTGTAAAGGCTCTTAAACCCCTGTAATCCTTAATGCAGAATTCAATGCAGGGCACACAGGCTGTGGGCATGGCCCGGGAGTTAGATGACTGTGAGTGCTGCTTGCTCAGGTGGGTGCCTGGAAAGCTGCATGATCTCGGATCTCCATCCCACACGTTGCCTTGGGGCTTGCATTGCAGCACACCACAATCTCACAGGCACCCGATGAACCTCTTCCCCCCAAAAATAACCCACCCCCAGGGAACAGGGATATGGTGATGATTGCTCCCGTTTGGCTGCAGATGCTCAGCAGCAGGCACGTGCATCCCAAAATTCAACTATGCCAGTTCCCCTCCTCTCTTGCTCCGTGATAAAGGTGCCACAAGACAGGGAACTGAGCGCTCGGCAGGCGCAGCGACGCCTGCGCCCGGGTCGGGAGCGAACGTGGTCCAGGGGCTGATGAGTTACCTGTGAAAGGCAATGACTTGGGGATTGGATTGCTTTGCCCAACTCGGTTACGTCTAGATAACATCGTGGTTTAAGACATCGATCATTTCAAAGAAACCTGCAGAGGGATTTTAATGCCTCACAAATTGCTTTTCCTTCTATTCAATTTACATTCGCGATTGCAAGGAGCATGTTTAGGAGCTTTCCAAACCGCCACAAACAATGACAAATCTCTCCTGAAATGTTCTTCTGTTGCAGTAAATTTGACCTGACAAAAGAAGGGGAGAAACTTCAGCCTCCTTCTGTGGTGGATGAGCCTCTTCACCCTGCAGCAGGCTTGGGCTCACCAGCTCCATCCCTGCTGCCCTCTGTAGTGAGCGCAGGGAAACACTTTCCTAGGAGGCTGCAGCACCCCGGGGCTGTGCTGGGCTGTGCTGCCCAGAGACAGGCATGAGAGAAGTCACTGATCCTGAGATCACATCCCTGTAGAAAGCCTTCTTGGTGGAGCTGGAGTCAGACTAAAGGGCTGCTGGCTGGGATTCATAGCAGAGGGGCTCTTCTGCACATCATAGTGAGTCTTTTCAAGCACTTTTTCCAGGGATGCTGGCTCTGCTGTGGGGCAGGAGAGGTGTCTGGATTGAAATGCAGTTTTTGCTGTTAGGCAGGATCGATGGTGCTGCCAGCCCTGTCACTGCCTCTCCTGCCCTGCCCAGCCCACTGTCAGGGTGGGATTCTTGCTCATTGAAACGTAATCAATGCAGCAGTGATTGGTTAGTGGCGAGAGGGGCTCCCTTTCTACCACTGGAGGGCCAGGCTGCCCTGGCACCTGGGCAAACACACCAGTCTCTGGCTTCATCTGGGGGTCTCAGCCATGCTAGTTTGGGATTTCCAAGCTGCCACAGCACAGCTGGGTCCTGTCCTCATGACTTAGGAGATACAATATGCTTTAAATCACTGTCCTTATGTGCCCAGTGAACTCTTTGCTTCCATACCTGTAGGTCTGATGATGGTGTGGGAACCATAGGCTTTCCTATGGCTCCTGGTGGGATTGGTGGTGAAGAAAGGGCTGGAAGAGGAATGCATATGCCAGGAGGAGGGGAGGATGTTTTTGCCAGTCATCCTTCAGGACTCACTTTCCCTGGCCAACAAGCCATGTTGAGGCAAACAAGTCTCTTGTCTGTGTGTTATTATGTCATTAAATATGCCAGTTCTGGATGGCTGTCCTCCTGCCCTGCCTCTGCATGTTCATGAGCCCATGGACAGCTGGGAGGAGCTTCCCTCAGGGCAGGCCACAGGTACATGGTCCCAGAACAGGAACCTGCTGTGCTTGGTGCATCCTGGTTCCTCTCCAGCTCTTCTCTGCTGGTTACCAGGGGCTCTGAGAGCTGGTGCAGGGATGCAGTGGGTTTTCTCTGAAACTCTAATTGAGTTTTTTCAGGAGCATTTGTTGCCCCAAAGGGCATCTGCAAGCCCACATGGCTCCTGCTTGCTCAGATGCACCTGGGTGACCCTACAAAACATCCCTAAACTTCTGCAATAAGCTTCCTGAATGGAAATCTAAAGATTACAAAGAGGCCAGCTGAGCTCCTTGTTTCTCATGGCCAAGATACATGAGTGAAACATCTCACTGAGTCCATGTCCTCTGGTTTGCTATCTGGTGCCTGCCAGAGCATCACCTGCTCTGACAGAGCCAGAGATTTTAACTGGAAAATGTCAGCTAGCCTTGGATGGATTAAACCCAGGAGTTCTGGCATCGTTCCTGGCACCTTTTTATCTCATTTCTCCGTGAAGCTATGAATCCAGGAATGACCATGCTCGAGGGGAAAGAAGCAATCAAATGCAGAAAGGAGTAAAGCTCCTACAACAGAGTAAAACCTATTGCTGAGGCCCCAAGCGTGGACAGGCTTCTCCACTCCTTTCATTTAGCTGGTGCTTCAATTTGGGAATTGCATGCTTGGCTCTTTCTTTGATATTCCTTCACTTTGGGAGTCTGAGATAAAGCCTTTCAGTATTATCCATCTGTCCTAAGAGTCTGGGATGGCCTCTCAGGAGCTGGAGACTGTGGTGGTGTTTCTGCTTTCCAGCTGGAGGTGGATGCAGTGCTGCAGGCTCCCTCCATGGGGCCTTCAAGCTGGTATCTAGCATTGCTGCCTGCATCTGTGTCCCACATATCTCTACCCCATCCCCTTTTTTTGGAGCCATGCATGTGCACAAAGCTTAGCCTGTCCCACTGGCCCCTAAGACAGCTTCAGAAGGCTGCTGCCCTATTACCATTCTTGATTTAATCCTAGCTTTTGTGGTACAATCTGGAAATCCTCATGGCCATGAGGGATATCACTTTAGGGATCTGGAGGAGCATGTTCAAGCCTTCTTCAGGACTCATGCTGAATTAGTCCCATGGCTGTCAGAACCATGGTGATGTGCTGGGATGCTCAGGGAGTGGGAGGAGGACTTGCTGCCTCATTTGCTCCTCTGCCATCAGCTGCAGAAGTTGATGTGCTCCAGGGCTTTGACTGAGGAGCAAGATGACGTAGGTTGGGATGGCTGGGAGAGCTGCTGCTGTCAGCTCTGTGAGTGCTGAGCCCTGGTGCAGGGCTGGCTGGGATGCTCGTGAAGGAGCTGCTGAGCTGTCAGAAGTCACAGAGAAACATGTGACAGGAGACACCAGTGAACTTCAGGTTATGGCCAGATGCTGGGCTTCAGGTTCACGATGCTTCAGAAGGTGCTGCAGAAGCAGCTCAGCTGCATCCCAGATGTGTCACTGCTTGAGTGTTGTGCTCAATCAGACTCACCTCTGAGGGTCATCTTTTCCAGGGACACCCAGAGAAAATTAAATGGTTTCATACTTGCATCTGCTCCTAAGTTTTGTGGGCGGTCTGGGAGGTAAATCTGAGGCTCCTTAGTCTGGAGGAACACGACCCATGGGCATGGGATCACCAGGCCCCTCTCCTGGCCAGGCAGGCTGCTGCCTCCAGCACATCTTTGATCTCTTCCTAATATTTTCAGCTTTTAGGGGCTTAGTCCCTTTCCCTGCATAGCCCTAAAAGCCACAGAGGAATTCTGATTTTTTTCAAGTCTCTGCTGCCCTATTTGCTGCCTTGTGCATCCAAATCCAAGTTGGCACCATGAAAAATATGACTATTATATTCCCTTCCCCTGCCTTGCCCCTTCAGAGCCAGCCCCCTTGTTGAATTAGTGGATGCACCGTGGCTGATCATTAATCTTCTGTGGCTCTTGAGTACTGCTGGGAAATCTGCTGGGGTGAAACTTTGGAGCCATCTCTGCAAAGGGCTTCCACCCTCCTCAGGGCTTGAGAGGGTCCCCAAGGTGTCACCCAGCTGGTGGTGGCAGTGACAAGGCATTGCTGTGCAGGCTGGCAGGGACAGCAAACACTGGGCTCTCTCCATCTCTCCTCCTGCCTGGAGCTTGCCAGTTTGCATTGCATAGGAGGAAATGGGAAAGTCATAAATCAATCTCGAGTGTTTCTCTTCTCTTTAGGGGAAAAATAATAACCTCAAACAAAACAAGCTTGCAGTCGGGAGAAAGGAATTCCTAATGACAAACTTACTTCAACTAGGACACCAGGGGCTTCAGCAATATGAGATTAAACCTGCTGTGCTGAGACTCTATTACTCCATATATTACTGTGTGCTGCTGGACTGATGGTTCTCACAGGCGGAAATATAACCCTTTGAAATGTCAAGGCACATAATAAAGAGACCTGGCAGGGGAGGCTGGATGGCTCCAGGGATTGACAAAGCCTTTACAGCACTGGCTCTGCTGCGTGGAGGGGTGGATGCCTGGTGGAGCTCCCAGGCCCTTCTGTTCAATGGCTGGACGGGAGAGGTGGCATGGGAGAAATTCTCCTGGAACAGCCCTGTCTGGCCAGGTTTGCTTTGGAAATAAAGCAGGAACCTCGAAGCTTGGATGAATAGTCAGCTCCTTTGCAGCCCTCAGCTGTGTTTGTCCCTGGGGTGGCTGTCATGCTGATACCTCTTAATTAACTCTTAATACCTCCTGTTGCAAATCTCTCGTGGACAGACTGTTTCTCTGGGAGCCCGACTGGGTCTCCTGGGTTTGTAAGAGCACACTGAAAATCTCTGGAGAAGGGTCTTCCTGGTGGCTGGGGGATACAGCCCTTTCAAGATAAATGTAGGCAACAAATGGCAGCATCATCAAGGGCCTCTTAGCAAGTCCTTAAGGGCTAGGAAAGGCATTTGCTCACTGGCTGCTTGATCTGTAATTCCTATTTTTGGGCATGGGCACGATCTGCTGGCTGAGCTGATGCTGGTGGGTCTGTGTCTGCTGTTCCCATGTGTCCCACCTGCCTCTGCTGTGCAGCACAGGTTGGTGACTGTAAACCAGGAGCCTTCCCACCTCCCCACGGCTGCTGTGGGCTCGTTAAGGCGAGAAGAGGGGAATAAATCTCCTGGAACTCATGAACTATTTACAGCCATGCTGAGCAAGCAGTCTGCAACTATTTATTTATTCTCCCCAGCCAGGCTGTGCTTGTGAACCCAGGGAGCAGGGAAGGCTGCCAGGGCTGCCCACAGCCAGCCCCACACCAGCTGTCCCGGGGAGCCACGGGGCTCATAGGGCACAAGTGGAGAGCATTTTGCACAACAAGGAGATGTGTTGGAGGGGCCTGTTGCATCTGAACTGTGTCTGCAGCTGATTTGGGGTGTAAAGGAGGGTGCTGGTGTGAGCATATGTGGTTCTGCTCAGGCCTGTGGGTAAGAGCTGGAAGACCAAGTATTTTGACTTGCATGAAAGTTGCTTCCCCTTTTTGGGCTCCACTTCCCTGTTTGTAAAATGGGCACAGGGGCTTTCAGCTCAGGAGAGCTTGTGGTGAGCAAAGGTGGTGAGGCCTTGTCACATGCCCTCTCCATGAGCTCCTGCTTCCTGGTGATGATGGTGAAGCCATGCAGTGTCCACAGTGAGTGGAGTAACTTCTTTGGTTTAAAAGTGAAAGCTTGTCAATTGTGGGGCTGGAAGTTTGATGTTTGAGCCCTGCTCTTGGGTGGGAATTTCCCATGTCTTCTTACATTTATGAAATAGCTTGCAGCATCACCAGATAATCAGTAGTATTTATGAGTGATCCTTACAATAATTATGCAGCTACCATTTGTGAAAACTGGTCTTTAAGATGGTGAAGAGATGACACAGGGTACATTAGGTCATTACCACAGCAGCCTGTGTTGCACATGGATGCAGATGGGAGGCAGCACCAGTGGTGTCCTTCCTGCTGTGTCTCTGTGGTGCTGCACAACTTGGGATGATGGAGAGGATGCTGCAAGGAAGCAGAAATGCCCCCTTGCATTCCCCTGGCAGTTCTGGCTCCTTCTTCCTGGCACTGCTGGCTCCAGCTTCCTGGCACTCGTGCTGCTTCAAAGGTCGGGAAGTTTTTATTATGGGGCTTATGGGCCAAGGACACTTCTTGCCTGCAGCTTTATATCTGTCAGTTTGATCAGCAAATAGGGGAGAGGGCCATAAAACTGCAGAGGCTGAGTCCTAGTCCCTTTAATCCCAGCAGGAGGGCCGGTGTTATTTCCCCGCTGGGAACGCTAATAGGATTCTAATACGCTGGCAAATGGGATTTTTTACAACTGCCATTCTGCAGTAACTGAGATGGTGTGTCACCAGGACAGCCCTGTACATTCTTCTGGAGATGGAAGGGCCAGTGGCTCAGGGAGGGGCAATGGTACCATGGCAGCCCTTGCTGGTGATGCTTGTGTGGGTCTGCCAGACCCCTCTGTGCTGCTTCTGTGCTCTTAGGGCATTGCTGTGGCTTGGCTGGGTGGGATCAGCAGGCAATATGTGCTGGGGGTTGCTGGGCTGGTGGGCAGGGGGGGTTGGCTGTTTCTAATGGGCTTGTAGGGTTGGTATCTAGCACCGTGGGCTTGTCTTCCTGGTTCTCTCTGTGCTCTCCTTGCACCTGCCTTGACCAGGGAAACCCCCTGAATACAGCAGGGAAGCTCAGGGTATTGCAGGGCTCATCTTCACAGCTCTGTTCCTTCCCCTGCTTTCCTGCATATGGAAATTTGATGAAGACACAGGAAGGTGATGCGTTTATGGCCTAGCTAGAAATCCCTCAGGTAGCACAGGATTGGTGGAGCAGGCAGTACCCACGGGTGCAAATGAACCTGACACCATTTGAGCGTCACTTGGGCACCCCCAGGACACTCAAACAACTCATCCCCTCCTCAGTGGGCAGCGCCCAACTCAAGTGCCTAAGCCATAAATATTGTATTACTGGAGCCAATCTCAGCTCCAGATTGATTTTTCTTCAGCCCTGATCACAGAAAGCCAGGAAGATGGGATTATTTTCCAGGGCAATCACAGGTTGATGGATCCTTGCAGCTGCTTCCACTCTTTTTGACATCAGTAAATAAGCAACTCCCCACACTGTTCTCTGTGTAGCACCTATTTCCCTGGGACATCTGCTGGGGTTTTGTCATGCTTAGCTGCAAATTGGTACAGGAGACTGGCCCGACCCTTCTTGTCTTACAGCAGTAGAGACATGTATGCTTTATCTTATCTATTATCACCTCTGCCCGATAGCTAACAAGGTCCCATCCAGCTCTCTTGCAAATCCTATTTGTCATCACATTTCTACAGCTGCCCAAAAGTCCCAACCTGACATCAGGCATCCACATCCTAGGTGCTATACAAGCAGATTGCAAGAGACAGACCTGCCCCACAGATACTAAAGCAGCTCTCGTTAGTCCCATTTTACAGACGGCTGAGCCAAGGGGAAATGCATGGTCCAAGTTAATAAAAGCTTGCAGAAAAATCCCCCCCTGGTTTATCCAAGGTTATAAAGGAAGCCTGAGGTTTGAAAGGGAATCTCAAGAGCGCTAAACAGAAATTTGCAGATCTGTAAAATAGTTCACTCCAGGATTTTAAATCGCTGCTCTAGGAATGCAACCAAAGCAGCAGAGTTGCTTCTCAAATAAAAAAAAAAAATCAATAAAAAAATGAAGAGGCAAGTTCTGCATGTAAATTGGCACCAGACAACGAGATCATGTTGTGCAATAAATAGGTGAAGGCAGGAAAATGTCACATTTTATTGAGGCAAATTTTGTGACAAGAGAGAATATCTTCTCTGAGGCTGCTGTGTTTGGGGAACAATAAAATGCCAGTGAAGTGGCCTTTGCAGTCACAGCTGTGAGAGGAGATGGGTGTCCCTGGTAGGGGCATCGCACGTACCTCTGGGAGCAACCTGGGGAAGGGCTCCCTGAGCTGCCACCAGCTACAGCAGGGAGTTAAGGCACAGTTGGTACCATCTGCTGCACTTCAGGAGTTGCCTCCCCTGCTGTTCAGTCCTGCCTGCACACATCTGTGTGCGGAGGGAATGTCGAGGGCTGCTGGGAACAGCAACCCGTGCAGTTACCAGGCAGTGTTTTAGCTCAGTTTGCTTCAAATTCTCCCAAATCCTGAAAATCCCAGGCTTTTCTCTGCTCAGACCAGTGACTAAAGCTCTCAGTGCTCCAGAAGCATTGGAGCTGGGCTCAAATCAGTGCAAGTCTTGCAGGCTTGGCTAGGGTTGGGTGGGATGTCCTCTTGTGGATCAAGGGGCTCTTCAAAGCTGCTTGCCAGGCTGTGTCTCCCCCTGCTCCCCTCTTCCCAGCAAAACCAGTGGAGATATGTCCTTGGACAAAATAATTTCATCCTGTCACCATTTTTAGTCTTTAGAGTGAGACTTTCTAGGAAATCATCTGGTGTTGTGGCTCTTGACTTTGTGGTTCCTGTCAGCTCAACACCACCCCATCCCAAGACACTGAATTAAAGCAAAGAAACCAACACTTGAGCTAAGCTGGCATAAACAACCCGGCACCTGCTGTGTTAATAGCGTGGAGGAGCAGTGGTGCTGGGGGCTTCCCACACTGCTGAGCTGGCACCTGGAGGGCTTGGGCTGCTGGGTGGCCATGCAGACTGCCCGGGTGGTCAGGCTGGCTGGGCATTGCAGAGCAACCACACTCCCCACACTCCCCTCACTGCCTCTTGGACCACGAGGTGGTGGGAGGAGGTGTTGGGATGCTCAGGATGAATTTTGGGCTCTTGGGAGTAATTCTGCCTTTAAGTGATGTGTGTCTGTGTTTTGATAGGTCCTACTCTGCCTTCAGCTCCTACCAGAAGATATAAGAAAATACTTCTTTACTGTGAGGGGAACAGAGCACTGGAACAAGGTGCCCAGGGAGATTGTGGAGTCTCCATCCCCGGAGACATTCAAACCTGGATGGACATGTTCCTGTGGGATCTGCTCTAGGGGATCCTGCTCTAGCAGGGGGGTTGGACTGGATGTTCTCTAGAGGTCCCTTCCAACCTAACGATTCTGTGATTCTCTGAGATAAAGGATTTGAGCACTGAGAGAGGTCCTAGAGGGGTTTTTCCACCTCCTGAAGCATCTGGCACTGGGTGCTGCTGGCAGCATATCCCAAACCAATGGGATATCACCAGAGGCACCCATTTCTGCAGCTAGGAAGCAAATCATAACAGAAGCTCAGTGATGGGGGCAAGTCAGAAGAAAAATGAATATTTTGCTTGGAGAGGACTGTTGGGTTGCTGTCCATACCAAAACAGGATGCTCCTTTGCCATCCAGAAGGAAAATTGGGTTGTAGTGACAATTTTTATTTGTACAAAGGTTCATATGGGAGGGGGAGAAGCAAGGAGGAGAGGGAAAACATGGACCTGCCTGTGCTCTCTTCAAACTTCAACATCATTTTTCATTAGATTATATACACTATTATTAATAAAAATCATATTAATAAATTAAAATTATTCCATTAAATAATGTCTAATGCATGCTGGATAGTTAAGCCAGGAGGAGCCTGAAGCTCTGTACCCATTAATGAAGATTTGGTGTGTATGAAAACTGTGCATGGCCAAGCCTGGTTAGGAGCTGATGGGAAATGGAGAATAAGATGAATAGATCAATTTTCATTGCAGCAAAGGCTTAACAGTAGAGAGCCTCAAATTTCCTCTGGGGTCTAATGTTGTTTAACTTATTTCTTAATGGTCTGAAACATGGGGTGACCAGGGCTGTGGCCTTTGACTACAAGACAAATATAAAGTTGCCCTAATAGTGGAGCATTGGGAGTTATGAAAAGGAGCTGGATAAATTAGATTCTGGTCTTGTATGTGTGGCAATGGCCGTGTTCTCCTGGAGAGGTAAATATTATTATTAAATAAAGGGGAAGAAAAAAAAACAGGGCAAATTTGCTGTATATGGAGAATTTATTCTAGGAAGAGAAGTACTGGGATGGGTGATGCTTTATCCATGTGTCCGTGCTGGAGTGGTGGGATGTCACAGTGAGCTGAGCTTGCAGAGGGGCAGCTCCCAAACATGGTGCTGGCAGAGACAGGCAAGTTTCTGGGCTCAGCAGAGACACAAGGAAATTAAAAGGCTGAGGAGATCTGTTCTGTGTGCAGTTTTATGACATGAAAAAAACCTCTCAGTTAGTCACTGGCAGGAAATAGCAAATATCTGCCTGCTAACAAATGGTGCTGGTGTCCTCAGTCACTCTGGTTGGAAGTGACCCTATGCAAAATAGAGCCATAGATTTCTTAGGCTGCTGGACAGATGGCTAGACAGGTATTTAGTGCTGCTTTTTCAGCTTGTGGGTTGCAGCTATAAATGGAAGGGAATGCTGGTACAAAGATCCTGAGGATTTCCCACCATTTCCAAGGAAATTAACAAAAATCATAAATTAAGGACTTTTGCAATGCACTGTAATAGAAATAACCCCAAAATGAATTTAAGTACTTTATAAGAATATTTTTTTTTCCTTCAAGGTGACTTTTCCCCCCAGAACTATTTCAGGAGGCCAGGAGAGGCTTAGCCAGACCTGTTGGCATGTTTCTTGGTGCACAGTCCCACTTCACCCTGCCCAGGGCTTGTCCCAACCTGGCGCTGTCACGGTTCAGGTCCCATCTGCTGTCCCTGGGGTTGGCACAAGCCCTCAGCACATCACATGCTGCTCGCTGACCCTTAGAAGAAGCAACAGCATCACCAGACCTTGCAAACCACCTGCATCTCAGACTGTGTCACTGCTTTAAATTCTGACCTTGCTCCCTGGGTTTGCTCCGTGGAAAGGAGCTGTACTTAGGGAATATGATTTATGTTCCCTGCAACAAGCGTTCGGGCTGGTGTGTACTCCTCGATCTGGGTGGTTTGTGACATTTCACCTGTCATTTAAGCTTCTGAAGCTGTTGCACTTGGGCAGAGGAAACTTCAATGAACGATGAAGAAGAAAAAAAAAAAAAAAGAAATTAAATCCACCAGGTTGATGTTTTCCTTTGCCTGTCTGCAGCTTGTTGAATATTCTCCTTCCTCGTCGGGAAGGGGGAATAAAGTTCACGGCGTCGGGAGCATAATCGAGCAAATGGCCTTTGTGCTTATCAAGTGCCTCTGTTCTGCTTGGGCATTTAATCACCCGAAAAAGCCATTTATTGCCTCGTATACTCCTCTTCTATGAACATTAGCCCTTAAATACCTGGTATAATTAAAGGCGAAGCTGCGGCGCTGCGCTCCGTCTCCTGCCCGTGGAAGGGTAACAGATGAGGTGGGAGTTCTGGTGGAGTTCAAGGTGAGAGCCGTAAAGCCCATTTTCTGCATGTGTCAGGGACATTATTTTAGGAATGTCTAATTCTGCTGGTGAAAATTGAGGCTGGCTCAAATAATAATTCACGCTTAATGAACTTGGAGTTATAGCCCCAGCTCTGCGATTCCCTCTGTGCCTGGCGCAGTTGATTGGCCTTGTCAGATGTTTAAAGGATGGTGAGGAAATGACAAAAAGGATTTGATGGAATTAGGTGGAATTCCCCCCCAAAACCTATTTCTTTTGTGTTTAGATCCCTGTCTGGGGGAAGAAAGAGAGGAATTCACCACAGCTTTGGCTGTAATCCGGTCGGCTCCTTGATCGGGACTTTTCAGGGCTTTAACCTTGTGTGTACTTCTTGCAGCTCAGCTCTTCAAAAGGCTCATGCCCTTTCTTTATGTGGAGGCAAATAAACACCAAGTATTGATGAAGGGTTAAGACCCAGCACTGTGTGTAGGTAGGAAATTTAAGTTCCTGTCTATCAGATTCCTGATGCATCCTCAGCTACCCAACAATCAGACGTTCAAAGACTTGATCATTAATGCTGTTATCCTTGTAACACCCCTTTGATAGTAAATTAATGGGCTGTGGTATGTAGAACATCAGAGTATTGCTACTGCTGGGTTTATACACTGGCAGGCTGGATCACAGGGAAGAACTCATGTTCTTAGGAGGTTAAAGAACAGAGGCTGTCAACCCAAAGCCATGCATCTAATTATTGCATGGAGAAAGCCCAGCGTGAGTCTACCCCATACTCAGACTGTCCTGGGTGCTGGTTAAATACCAGCTAGGTGCCAGTCCTGCTTCCTGCACAAGGGGTTGAGGTATCATCTGGAGTGTGTGTCCATACAGGTTGTCCCATGATAGGTCAAACCTTGGTGCTAAGGTAGCTGCCAATCAACTTGGCAAGATGCTGAAGCAGCTGGTCAAGTGTTTAATGTGAATTAATCAAATGTGGTGTTGTGGGGTTTTTTTCTGTTAGTTCATGAGCTGAACCACTGGCTATTTGTACCTGTCCCTGGAAGCTCTCCTGTGAAGCTAGTGACCTGCTGAGGAGAAATGGTTGGCTCCTCTTGGGATGGCAGGGAGACCTGCTGCAGATTGTGTGTCAGGCTTGGCCGGCAGTGCGGGCAGACGTGACCCAGGTACACCTGGCAGCTGGGTGCTGCACCCTGGCACCACGGGAGGCTGTTCCCCAGGGTGCTGCAGACCAAAGGATGGGTCTGCATTGGGGCTGGGACAAGTGGGGGTCATCAAGAACCCCCAGGTCACCCTGTTATCTACCCCTCTGCTTCCCAGGCACAGCTCTAGTGCAGGATTGCTGAGCCCTGCGTCCCTTCCTAGAAAGAGGGGGATTGTTTTAGCTATTGAAAACACTCAGCATCTGTATAAACAATTGCATTAAGCTGCAGTTGTAGTAATTGTGTTTGTACAGTGAAGCAAAAAGGCTCAGTTTGCCCCTCTGCTGTCTGGAAAGATTCCTCCAGGTTATGTGGGAAGCATTTTTTCAGTGTACTGATTTCATTCAGGGGAAGGAAAAAAAGAAAAGAAAAAGAAAAAAAAAAGAGAGATACTATTACAATGACATATTCTTCCCCAACGGTAACTTTATCCCTGCTTCTGGCTCAGCGCAGAATCATAATTCACTTTGTCACAAGGATAGCAAATAAATAATAAGAATAAATTGAGCAGATTATCTCATCTTTAAGCCATACCCAGCATTCATCAAATCCATGCCAAGAAGCATGACTTATCTGCAGTCAAATTGAACCTACAAGAACACATACCTTAAGCTCCATTAGTGCACCTCAGAACTGCTCACCCATCTCCCTGGTCCTCAGCTGCTTAAAATGACGAGTCATTGAAGTGACACACATTCCCCAAGTGTCTTTTGTATAAAAAGGTCTAGTGAAAATGTATGTGTTGCTATTTCTCGCCATTGATTTTTACTGAAAGGACCGAAATGTACAAAGGCTAAATCCAACTCGGGAGAAGTTTCCTGCTCACGTTGCAGATGCAAAAACATCTATTTCTTCTCTCACTTCAATGAAGTTTTAATAGCAGATGCTGCAGGGAGTTTCCATGGGACTGAGGTCTCATTACTTTTAGAGGAGATGCTACTGTACATTTACCAGTGTACCCCAAAGCAATATAAATAATTAATGTGGCACTACACGGAATAAACCCACTGCAGTCCTACTAATTGGTAAACAGCCATGTATTTCACTTGGAGTCCATGAGAAGTGTGCTGCACTTGTATAAATCTAAGCTTATAAGTTTAAAGAGCTGAGACTTGCTTATATTTATTTCACAGTGGTCAATAAATGGTAGGTGCATCATATGATTAAAGGTGAGGTTTTTTTGCTCCAGAAAATATTGACTCTGAAGCCTCATCTAAACGAAAACTGGAACTGAAGGCACTAACTTTGTTAGCAGGTAACAGTTATTTCACTGGAAGCTGATGTGTTCAGTTGAAATAATGGTCACTGAACCTACTCCAAGCCCAAGTTATCAGAAAATAGCATGTTCTGAATGCAAAATAAGGTGGTTAATTTGCTGTGGGGCTCTCAAGGTGCGTGATGAAGGTCTTGCCAATAGCATGAGACTTGTCTCCCTGTGCAGTTTAATATGAATTTAACCTGATATATTTAAGCTGGAAAACATGCAAGGGTGGATGGCTCCAAAAGTTGTTTTGGAACGTGTTTAAGATTAAGCTGGAGCGAGCCCTTCTTGAACTGAGATAGGTCTGTGCTGACAAGTGTTTGCCCCCTTTTAGGTGTGTGGGTTTAATAATTGGCTTCTGTTCAAAGGCACAGGCTCTTGCTTAGCTTCCCACCCTCTGTTATCCCTCCAGGTGGATGCCAGGAGGAATTTTCTGCTGCAGGTTTGAGTTACCCTCATGCCAAAGGAGTGCAAACTGGACATGAAACTCTTAGCAGGTCAAAGGATACACGTGCTAGTGTGGGTTTTGTGTGCCAGAAGGGGCAAGCCAAGGTGAAAGCTAACATGGCAGTGGTGCCAAAGTGGGAAATGTTAGAGATGGGGACTTGGAAAATCCTCCAGTTTGCAGCGGGTACGGCACAAAGTTACACTGTGACTCAGAAGAAAGGCAAGCTGCCAGCATGGTGGCACACAACATTTCAAGCCTATATATAAATATCTGACCTATTTCTTATGGATAGCACAATAAGGACTCGATCAAAACCCCATTGAATTCTGCAGGAGTCTTTCCATTGACTTCAATGGCTTTTGGATTGGCCCCTATAAATGGCTCTTGAGGAGAAGATAGTGGTGCATTTGCCTGACTATTTTTATAATGTGTTTGATCACTCACTTGGTGATTTTTCAAACTTCAGCCACTCGCGATGGGGAGCGAGTGCAAATTACAATGTTCGATGTCCAAAGAAATGTCTCTTGAAATTGAACTGAGACTCATAAAACAGATAAATGTGTTGGCATCCCATGGCCGCCGGAATGAAAGGAGAGCATTAGCACTCATTAAAAGGGACAAGTCAGTGCCAGGCTTCCAGTGACCCTGTCATGGAAACACGAGGGGTTTGTCATTTCATTTTTCAGTTCTCCCAGCTTTTGGACTAGTGTGGGGCTTGTGGGATCAGTGGGCCTGCTCTTCCCCTCTCCTCTTTCTGAAAAATGGGCATCTAGGAAAGTTCCAAGAAACTTCCCAGTGTGGCCACAGAGTAACATCTCATGTGGAGAAGTTTCTTTCTGACCCCAAAGCATAAGGGCTTGTTTTATTCTGCCACAGAGAAATGCAAGTTCTCATTGCTTATCTAAAGTCCTCCATCCTTTTGGTTCCCTTTTAACCTCATATTCTTAATGATCCCTGGTGACAGGGAGGTTAATTGTGCCTTGCAGAAAGCAGGGTCTCATCTCACACCTTTGCATGGTGTTGCCTGTTGAATTTTCCTAGGGTGGCTCCTCTGTTTCTCCTCTTTGAGGACTGAGAAGTACAAGGCAGCAGGTTTGTGGTGGAGAGCTTTTCCATCACCAGTTACAGTGAAATCAAAATATCTGATAAGGTACCTTCCTCTGGAGCTTTTGCAGTGTCAACTATGGATATACCAATGGAGTATTATGTTCCAGCCTTGTCTTTTTGTCATATTTTATATAATAGAAAAACATTGGTATCAAAATGAAAGCATTCAGTGAGGTCAAATGACTGTCCCTGGGAATATTCTGTGATGTGAAGGAAATTCACAGTTGCAGAGTTTTGCCCTAGGTTTTTCCACAGCTTTCAGTATCTCAGAATTTCTTATAAAATATAATTTACATGTTTGGCCTTTATTTTTTTCCCAGGGAATAAAGATGTCTGGGTTTACTGTATCATGCTCATCTAGACAGTAATACTCCATCTTTGTCAAACCTAGGAATTTTCAACTGAAGGCATTTGAGAAATATGATGTGCATAGATTGCTTTGTAGGATAATAAAGGACTTGTTTTGGTTTTTTAAAAAGCTTTTTGTGGACTCCTTAGAAGCAGTCAGTGGATTAGATGTGGAAAACCAGCTGGAGGATTACTCACCCCAGCTCAGCCAAATTGCTGGGCTTTGCAAGGACACCTGCTTGGTGTGTCAGCCTTGCTTTTTAGGGGGGCTACAGCATTGGCTGTGGGCCTCAGCCTTGGGGCCAGCAGTTGGTTTTAAGGCATAGATAATAAGTTTTAGTTGGAATAAGGTGGTTGAGGCTCCCACAGAACCTGAGACTCGATGTCTCCTTCTCAATGTCACCCCCTGTCCCAGGGCTTGTCATTTAATTCTTTGCTTCCCACTCAGATCCTGCCACTGATAATCCCCCTTCAACATGCAGAAGGGGCAAGTCTGGGACAGCCATCTCCCCCGGGCCTGCTGTGGGGAGTTGACCAAGAAATTAATTTAATTTCTCCTCCTTGTCCTTACACTCTAATTGCTCCCCAGCAGACCAGCTTCGTTGGAAATCTTCCTGCTGTTGATACTCAGGGAATTCAACTCAGGAGCTTGTTTGTGGGTTGGATGGGAAGACCTCAGGTTGCTTTCTTTACTCTGAGCTTGCTCTGACCCTATGGGGAGACTTCCTGGACGTGGGAGCAATGCTCATCCCAACCCCTTTCCTTCCAGATGCACTATTTTTTCTGGGTCACTGTGTCCTTCTGTGCTCTTTCCTGAGCTTTAAAGCCATGATTTTCTCAGCAAATCCAGCCTTTCTTGTGCTTAAAACAATCAGGGAAATTTTCTGCTCAGACCTATGTGAGTTTGTGTCTGTTTTTCTCTTCTAAATATCACATTGATGGACCCAAAAAGCAGAGCCTGACTCAAGGAGCAGGTCTGGTTGAAACCCCCCATTTTTAGGCTGCTTTAGGTAAAGGCATTAAAATGGTATTTCTAGATCTCATTAAAGGTCAAGATTATTTTGACCATGAGGAATTTTGCTGCTTATGTATTTTCTGCAGTTGATGGTTGCCCAGATGCTCTTGGAAAGTGTTTCTCCTTTCCAGAATATAATATTACTGTGTTTTCCATCAGTGCTGGAAGGAGCACTTAGAATGGATGGACCAAAGACTTAGGTTTAAAAAAAATAAAAAAAATTAAAATAAGTAAGTAATTTAGAATAATGTACTTATCCCACTTTGGTGGATGGACAGAAGTTTGTTGAAGATCTGGTCCATCCAGCTGAATGGGGAATTACACTGGTTTTATATGCTTTTTAAAGTGGATGAGAGAATTATGTCCTATGCTGAACTTTTAAGTCCCTCTGACCTTCTTAAGTGCAGGATCTTGTATTTCTGCATGACAGACTGAACTGTCAGAGATGTCCTGGAGGTCCATGAAGTGCTGCCGAGCCTGGTCCTTGCCCACCCTTGGGAAACATCCCTGTCTGTCCCCTTGTGCCTCCTGCAAGGGGACTCATATCTGGGCTGCTGCAGATCCTCCTCCATTAGCCACAGCAGGACTGTCTCATGATTGAAATCCACTATTTTCCTTGCCTAAAGGAGAGCTGGAAATTAAGCGAACTGATCTGTTTAAACCTTTATAAATACATGTTTAATATCTGCTTAATGTGAGATGGAATTTATGAGCCGTTAAGTGATGCTCGACCATTTTTATAAGAACAGAGAAGTCTAGTGGGAAAACTTCCTCCTGGGACATAATCTCATATTATTATTTTTTTTTAAAAGAGAGAGACTTAATATGTTATAGTTGACGTTTTCAGTTATACTGGAATATTTCCTACATGGGAGCCTTCACAAGTGCTTTATAAATCTTTAATCTTTTGAGTTAATGAAATCCTTATGCCAGTGGTAAGGATTCTGCTGCCTCTGCTGACGGGTAAATTGAGGCAGAGTTACAGAGACGGGTGAGCCAGAAATGGAACTTGTGAGTCCTGCCCTTGGTTCTTGGTAGCCCAGCCACTTCATGGCATTCCCCCATATGATGAGCCAACACTGGACTTCACATCTCCCCAGTTATTTCTTCTTTTTTTGCCTTTAGTGTGGTTTTACAGGCATTGCTGCATCTCCTTGGCAGGTCCGTGTCCTCTGCCCCCACTTTACTCCCATCAGTGATTTCCTTTTTGGGTTTTTGGTTTCCCCTCCCCCCTTTCTTTTTTCCTTTGTTTTATTGCCTTTAATTTTTCTTTTTAATTTCATTTATGTACTTATTTATTTATTTCCTGAAGGAAGCCTTTGATCCACTCCCATCTCTTGCTCTGTGTGCTGGGGAGATTCCCAATTTGGATGCTCTCCTGGCTGTTCCCCCCCTGGCTGTGCAGCAGAGCAGTGTTGCTGCAAGGGCAGCCCCCCCTCCCCGAGCACAGACTTACCATGTCACAGGGCTCAGGGGGGGGACAAGAGGCAGTGGGGGCAAGAGCCAGCCCAGGGAACAACTCAGATGTTGTATGTGACATAGAGGTTTTAGTCTTGATGGCTTTGGGGGTGGCACTGCTGCTTTGGGGAATAAAGAGCTTTCTGCTTTCTGCAGCTGGTGCTGAAATGAGGCTTTTTTCCCCCCCTTTTATGTGAAAAACATCAGTGAAATCCTTCTGTTGCTGTTGCAGTTTGCTTTTAATGTTTTGAGTATTTCCAAAAGATCCCCAAACATTTTTGATATGAAACTTTAATATTTTCTCTTCTTTCTTTAACCTGCATTTTGAGGAGAATACAGATTGATGGGGGGGATGAATGATGATGCCAGACTTTTCATCTCATCAGGCAAATCTTTCCCTTCAGAAGAGCTCACTCAATGCTGAGTTATTTTTCCAGCTCCAGCCCTGTTTTCTCCCCTTCCCAGGAAT
>NW_009954181.1:677058-677286 GCF_000747805.2 Chaetura pelagica
CCTGGAGCAGGGATTGCATTCACACTGTGCAGGTGCAGCTCCAAGGCAGAGGCACCCAGGTGCTGCTGACACAGCCTGCACCATGCCAGCAGTGTCCCTGTCCCTGTCCCCAGCTGTGTTTATCATTCAGACCCCGTTCCAGGTTCATTTTTGGTCCCTGGCCTGCAGCTGACGCAGGGCATTGAGCCTTGCATCCTCACTTTCTCCTGCCTGCAGCTAATTAGTTTC
>NW_009954181.1:677315-725935 GCF_000747805.2 Chaetura pelagica
GCTCTTCCCATGAGGGTCTCTCAGATGAGAAGTCAGGATGTGACCCACAGGGACTGAGTTCTGCAGCATGAGGTCTCTTTGCCTCCTGCTCCCTGTTTTTGGGTGCTGGGGGATAACAGCATCCTGGCAGGATGCTCATGCCAGCACCTGGCCCAGGTGGAGCTGAGGATTACTAATAACCCCCTGGCAGAGCAGGGCTATCTCAGACTATTGCAACCAATTGTTTGGTTGCTTATGAATAATTAAAAAAATAAAAATGAGAGGAGCAGAGAGAGCTGAAGAAATAATCTTTTTACATTTTAATCTGAGTAGTTTTCAAGCAGTTTGATAAGGCGGGTTGTAGAAATGTCAGCTTCCCCTTATCTCTAATTGACTTAAAGTAGAAGCAGGCTTTAATCCTTGCATGCAGAGGAGCTTCTGATGGGGAGATGAGGGCAATTGATTTCTGCCTTTTTAATTAACAGTATTGCTGCTTTCACAAACAATAGGGAGGAGGGAAAGGGAAGATGCAAAGCACAAGGTAACATTTGGAGCTGGTGGCACAAGCAGGTGGTGAACAGGTGCTCATTTGGCATTTGGGGAAGTTCAAGGTGCTGCCCACTTTCCCAAGACTTAGGTGGGGCTGGTCCCAGTTTAAGAAGGAATTGCTTCCCAGTGTCTCTGAGCAGAGGAGGTGCAGACTGGGGCTCTGGGGATTCCTGCAGGACTGTTGCATTAAGCAGACTGTGGGGATTAGTGTTATCAGCCTGGCTGTGCCACACTTCCTGAGCCAGGACTTGAGCTGTGGGAAGGGATGGAGGGTGCTGGGCAGACTTGAGGTGGATGGTTGGAGATGGAGCTGTGGTCCCCACATCCTCTTCCTCCTCCATGCAAAGAAACTCCCTGTGCCCAAAAACCCACCTCCTGGAGGTGCTGTGATGAGCAGAACCCTGATTTCCATAGGGATGGGGTAAAATTGCCTCCTTGGGTGCCCTTCCTTTGCCTGGTTTTCCTCTTGCTCCCTGACCGTGCTGCGGCTCTGCTCACCTCCAGCCCATGCATGGCCACGTGTGTGCACACGTGTGTGGGACACGTGCTTAATGTGGGACAGGGATATATGGAATATGGTTTCTGCATGGGCAGCTGTGCTGGATCCCTGGCATCACACGAGTGAGCTTCACAGTGTCAACAACCTCCTGCAAATCCAAATTTTACTTCACCCCCACGGGGCAGGACATCAGCAGTGCAGAGAGGGAAGAGTTTTCTGCTGATGTGGCTCTTGCAGCAGATTTCTGGGTGGGCAGGCAGCACAGATGTGCTGATAATAATGGCTTTCACAGGGGGGGAGCTCTCTGCTGTGACTGTTATGGCTCCATTTGCTGTCCTGCTGCAATACACTTACACTTGTCCGCTTAAGTGTCAGCCACGCAGCAGAGAGGGTTGTTTATGCAGCACTTAGTAACATCTACGGGGTAATGGGCTGTGCAGGAGACCCTGAGATAATTGGTAAAATGTCTGGAAGTGGAGTAGCTGTGTGTCTGGGTGGCAGATATTTGGAAATATATACATACATTCAATCTTTAAATACATATTAGACTAAACTCTCGTTTCTCGCCAGGATTACAGAGGTGGAGTTAATGTCGTGTGAATGGAGCGGGTTGAAATTGCGTGTCTCAGGGCAGAGCTGGGCAGGGCAGTGCTGGACACCTGCCTGGGTACCAGGGGGGGCTGTGTGCATGGTGGGATGATGGAGTGAGGGTAGACAGACTTCCCCTGGCATGACCCCCCTCATGCCACTGTGGCTAAAGAGCTGTTGAGAGAAGGTGATGTGGGGTTTGTGGTTGAAAGAGCTGGGAGATGTGGGAGCATCCCGGGAACAGGCAGCTCCATGATGCCTGCTGTTGGTTTGTACTTTGCTCAGGCTCTCAGTGGAGGAGGTCAGGCTGTTCTCTGTCAGTGGCCCAGCTCCCCTGGGCTTCATTCTGCTCTCTTTCCTTCCTCAGCCTTCTTTTAATTATTATTTTCTTGTACTCTACAAGCAGGAGGTAGAGAAATAAGTCAACTTGCTTGCCCAGGGATGTGAGCAGCTCCATACAGCTTGGAGCAGGAGATGGCTGCTTCCAGATGTGGGTTTTTGGGCCATTCTGAGCACCTCAGCTCTGCACAGCCCCTGGGGATGCACAGTCCTGTCTGCCTGCTGCCTCCAGCCCAAACCCTCCTGCTGCTCATTATATTCCAGGCACTTTCAATGAATTGTTTAACGAGCTTCCTGCGAGGCTGAGCAGATGAGAGGAGCGTGGAGTTTGGAGAGGAGATGAATAAATGGGGAATGCTTTTGATTTTTGAAGAGCAGGAGGGGAATTGGAGCTGGCGCATCCCTCTTGACAGTTTGGCATGGAAACAGGGCTTCAAAACAGGGACTGGCCCTGTTCTCCCTGGAATTTTTAGCACAGGTGATGCCAGAATGAGGCATGGCAGGACCAGCATTGTAGCACTCTGCAAGAGCATTGCAAATCCCAACGGGTTTGGCATCTAGTCACAGCAATGTGTTCTCCCCTGTGGTTTGTAGGTATCATTTTTTCCACTTTTAAAGCTTCCTAATAATTCATAATTTCTTAGTACCATGTGCTGTCTCTCTCTCTTTCTGACAAATCAATTTGTTACGAGTTGTATCTGCTGCTGAACCGTGATGGGGAGGAGGAAGAGCAGTGTATTCTCTCCGCTTTTCACATTCCCTTTCATATCCTAAGGGTTATCAAGTCAGCCACCAAAATGCCACAACCTACTGTGACTGATATTTAAAGAAAACCAACAAAATAATTCCGTAGCAGGAGCTCTAAACCACAGCTGAAATGATGAAGCAAGGTGAAAGTCCTGCTTCCCATGTGCAGATGTAATAGAAAAGTATTATTCTTGCGTGAGCCACAGACATGTCCTGATGGAAGGAGCCCACAATTCAATTTATATCCCGTGCTTCCAAATAAATATGAAAATGCTGCCAAACCTGCCCAGATAAATCTTCACTGGCTCCAGCACCCTCATAATCTTTAAGAAAAATGAATGGGGGAATAAGCATAAGGGCAAAGGTTTAGACACTCAGGGTCCGACAGCCTAATGGGCTGGAGGCTTCACTCCAAATTCCCATAGAGATTTGGCAGACCAGAAGGATTCATTAGAAGTTAGTGGAGCTTAGACTCAGAATTGGATGGAAAAAATGAGAATTAGACATCTAAAATCATCAAGGTCCTTTGGGAAGTGTTGTCCTCGTGGTGTTGTAGGTAGGCACGAGGTTCCCATGCCCAAAGCTTGGGTGTAAATTGATACAGCTCTGGCAGCTGCATCGATTTCATGTCAGGATCCGGCCAGAGGGGCTTTTTCTTCAGCCAGCCTGAGATTTTTTGCAGCTTTGTGGTTCACTATAATTAACATCTGGGAGGAATTAAAAGGGTCTTGGGGGAGAAAAAAGCATGATCTGAAGTTTAAATAACAATTTAGTTTCAACACAATTAAAAATAAGCTGCTTTGTGATTACCGGGGCGGCTGCTCACATGGAGGGGAGGGGAAGGTGGGTTGGGGCAGGTTTATCTGGTGTAAAGGAGAGCTCTGGGAAGAGGAGATAAAGGTGTAGTGAGGAACAAGGAAAGGGCAGGAGGCTGAGTAAGGCTCAAACCTGATCCTTGAGCTCCAGGGAATAAATCAGAGTTAAAAAGAAAAGCATCACATAGTGTTGGAGCTCAGTGATGCAAGTGCTCAGCACTTCGGGTCTTCTCTAGAGCATCCTTGTCATCTTTTGTATGCAAATGTGGACAGATCTGAGCTGCAACTCCACTTACAAAAAACAATCCCAAATCCACTCTAGAAAACCAAATATTGTGTAGGTTGGGTGCCCAGACTCTCTTGAAACTGATTGGTATCAATGGCTGCCTGTGAATCCCAGGCCGTTTCTTTAATTGCTTTATTTTCGCTCCTCTGATTGCATCTCACTAGATAGAATTTGAAGGCAGGGAAAACTGAAGCAAACAGAAATTGTTTGGTGCAAATGAAATGCTTTAGTTACCTGGCAGCAAAACGCTGGGAGAAAACTTCAAACCACTTCAGGTCTGATTTGAAATACAGCTGAATTTTTACAACCTTGCAGCAAATGAAGGTTTTTATCCTGTCTTCAGGTGGGGTGTGGTTTTGGGGTTATAGATTAGCATGGGGGAATGGCCCAGAAAAGGCTTTAGGGGGTTTTTGGCTGTCCCTGCCCTTGCACTAAGGAGCAACAGAGAGTTCTTGGGGAAATGACAATGTGAGAAATACCTGCGTGAACAAAGGAATGTTTAATTTAACAAATTTGAACCAGGATTTAGCTGCCCTGTGGAAGTCACTGGTGGAAAATATCATTGGCACCAGTTGAATGGGAAAGTTCAAACCTATAAAGTTGTGGCCAGGTGTGTTTGGGAAGGTGGGAGTGCTTGGTCACATCCCCCAGTGCACCCACCAGTGCCATCTCCCTCCTCCCCGTGTCCCCACTGGTGCCAGACCGGCAGTAACATGGAACTGTCAGGAACTCATCAGTGAAGGAGTAAACCTGCTTGTTTCCTTGTGGAGCCACTCTGTACTTTGCTGGTGTGAGAAAATAGAGTCCCTGTTTTCACTGGCTTTATGAATTTCCATATTTATTACTTGTTTTGTGCCGCAGGGGGGAGGAATGTTTTACAATTGAAAATTTCAGCGGAGGATGCGAAGGTTTGGATGCTGCTCCTGTATCTTTAGGGTAGCAGCAGCATTTGTCGCTGGGTAATTAAATAGAATCTGTTAAGGTGATGTTTTGGGTGGTTTTTTTTCCCCAGTTGTTTTGTGTTCTCCGTGGTTTTCTGTGACGGCTTGATTTAGTTTTTTGTTTGGACATAAAACCCCAAAGCACAAATGCAGCCTCTGCTTTGTTCTGAGGGGATGTGCCCCTGGGAATAGAGTGGTTTGGAAATGTTTTGCTTCTGTGCATTTGAAGGGTGGTTGGGAAACAGACATCAATAGAAGAGTGCCTTGGAGAAGAGGAGAAGCAAAAGTGATCCTAGAATTCCTTAACTAAATTCCCAAGGGGTTCTCATGAATATGACTAAAGGCTTTTAGCCCTGGGAGCTCTGCAGCTCTGTGGAACGTTCCCTGCCACTCCCGCTTCCGCTCCTGTGGTGATGGGACCTTTGCTTGAAATAAACATGCTGGATTTATGGGAAGCTAGACAATTTTCATTTTAAAGACCAGAAGGCAGGTGGGGAATGAGGCAGGAGAGATCTTGGGGCCAGAACCTCTCCAAACATATATCAAAACTGGAAATCTCATTTTTTATTTTCAAGTGACATTGTGGGACGTGGCAGCTCTGGGAAAGTTTCACAGCCCCTTCAAACCTCTTCTCAGAAATTACCAGTGAGGATTGGCACAGGTCAGAAATGACAGTGACTTTTTTTAAAGAGCATGAAACTTGCTTTAATTTCCCTGCTATCTTTTCTCTCCTCTTTTCTCACTGCAAGACATCCACAAATGAAGAATGGAGAGCAAATCCAACCCCCAGAACTGCTTCGGGTAGAAATTACAAAGGATGTTTTAATCCCTTTTCTATTTTATTTTTTTTCCTTTTTAAAGGAGAATTTGATCCAAATAATCTCCATAGAAGTAGTAATTGTGCACAGAAACCCAGTTTCCAAAATACATCCAGAAGCATCACCAGCTTCTACCAGTTATCACTGACTTTTATTTCCTATGAGACTGAGTATCTCGTTTGTCTTTTAATTTCTCAGAGCTCACTTAGTGGTTAGTTTAGGACCCAGACTTCCTGCAGTGATCATTTCTGAAGCAGTTTGTATCTCTTCCTACACAACTGTAGTTGGGGCTTGCCTTGCAAGCAGTTTGGGCCATGGCTGTAGTGTACAGAGCTTTGCATTCAAAGCTGAGGTTGAGCCTTCTGGGCACTGCAGTTGCCCAAATAATAAATAATATTAACAAAAGCCAAGAGGACTGGATAATTGGTCAGTGACATAGGTTGCGTGGGAAATTGTTGTGGCGCTGCAATAGACTTGTTCCTTTTCTTTATTGACCCTTGATTACATTTTTGTAACAATTACAGACCAATAATAGGCAGTTATTGATTTCTGCAGAGGGGAGTATCAAGATTTACCGACAGGAGAGTAGAAGCTATTGACTGGGGGGAGAATAATAGCCAGTATTGAGTGGGGGGGTTGCTTATGGAGGCAGCTTATTTGCATGCCTGAGCAGGCTGGTTTAATGTCTCTCCAGCTTTGGGACTGACAGATGATGGAAATACAGCACCTTGGTGTGCACCTGCCCCAGGGCAGCTGTTGTCTCCTGATGCGTCAGTTTTGGGACCGGGGAGCTGATGTGTATCTATCTACATTAGAGACACTTCTGTGGGAACAGAGCCTTTTATTGGCAAAATTTGGTTTTGTTGAGTTCCCAGATGGATGGAGAAGTTGGGGCCTGCCAGAAATCCCTGAAAATGGCCCATTTTTGGTGTTGAATTCAACTCTTCTGTTGAATCCAGCTCTTCTGCTTTGGGAAGTGGTTTGTGCTTTTCTTCAAGATCTTTCACTTTGCCTTGCGTTTGGGAGGAGAAGTGCTTGTGAACTGGCTTTTCATCTCAAAAACCCTTGCAAGATCCCACTCTTGTGCTTATCACCTTTTCAAATTGAACCTGTGCGTGTCATCCCGGGCACTTGAAATTAAAAGGTACTTTGAAATAGTGCCTTGCAAACCTTGGTAAGGATAACAGGCAGCTTGAAATCGGCTGCTTCATCTTCAAACTGACAAGGACCTGCTGCTTGAACTGCTGATCTGTATCTGCAGATGATGCTATCTCCTCCATCACCCGTGTGGATGGGTCAATAGGTGGCAATCTCTCCATGCATGGCACCTTTCCTGGCACACAGGTGTGCAGGAGCTAAGGTGGGAATTGTGCCTAGATCAATGCGATGGGTCTCATTGTGGAGGGAAAGAGGAGAAAAAAAAAGGGATATTGACCTTTTTATGATGCTGCTTTAGGACTTCTAGTAAAGTTCAGTGGGTTTGTTGGGAGGGTGGATGGAGAAGGGGGACAAACCAACTTCCTTGTCCCTTTAAGAGCCTTTGTTGGCATAATGGGATCCTTGATCTTGCGGCTGCATAAATCACAGGCAGCCAGTTCAAGTCAATTCATATTTTTGCAGTTCGTTAGCAGCTCGGGAGGAAATTGCATTTATTATAATTGCCTCTAATTGCACCAGATTAGTGATTACAATTATTGATGGTGGCTGATTATTCATTAGGCTTCAAATCAATTCCCCTGCTTCATCATTACCCAAAACAGTAACTCTGATGAGGAGAGAGAGAGGTCTGGAGGAGTCCACGTCCAGGCTCCTGCCAGGGAGCCTGCCTGCTTCCAGAAGTCATGTGAAATCAGCACTTGAAGCTGATTAATGCTCTGACATGATAGGAGAGGTTGTTAACCAGGACTTGGGATGCCTTTGGTGGCCAGGACCTGAATTAAGTCACATCTTTTCTGCACAGCCAGTGCTTGTCCTGTTTTGGGGGGGGGCTTTCTTGGCAGGGCTGGCTTGTTTATTTTTTTTTGAAAAGTGTTTTTGGAAAAGAGTTGCAATTAAGTCACACAGGATCTTGATGTGTTTTGTGCTCCTGATGCCACCCTCCCAAAACAGGGGCAATGAAAAACAACTAAGGGAAGGCAGAAGGAAAATTGTCTTCATCCTGGCTCAAACCAGGACAAGCAGCCCCCAGTTTCCCCAGCACAGCCCTGAGCCTGGCCCAGCCCCAGGTGCAGGCAGCTTCCACCTGCACTGGGAGATGCCTAATTGTGAGGAAAGCTCCTGCCTTGCATAATAACTGGTGCTCCAGGGCGAGCACGTCCCCGAGCAGTGCCAGCCTGCCTGGGTATTCTGCTCAGACGCTGCATGAGGCAGAAATCCAGATTTGCAAGGGTGGTGCAATCCCCACCCTGCTCCCCCCTTCCCTTCCAGCTGCAGGTGGAGTGGCTGCCTATCTTGGCGGGGCCTCTGCTGTCTTCCTGCCCTGATAGACAAGGCTCTGAGGAGCTGAAGCCGCTCAAGATAAGGAGCTTGTTCTAGGTTGGAACTCCAAGCTGTCCCTGTGGCAGTGGCAACTGGCTCCTCTGCAAATCTTAATTAGGCCACTGACTGAGTGGTAACACTAGATCTGGGGTTGCAGAGCTTGATCATCTTCCCAGAAAAGTGGCTGAGAGCCTTCCCTGTGCTGGGGTCAGCTGCCAACCATCCCTCTCGCTGCCCCTCAAAGCCAAGATCCTTGTTTCTTTCCTGATGGGGGGACCACAGGACAAGCTCAGTCCCTGAAGCCATGCTGGTCATCAGCCTCTCTCCAGTCATGGAGCTGCTTTACAGGAGCCAAGGGGACTGTGGACCAGTTATGCCTGTTGAGCAGGATTGGGATCCATAGTTGGAACATCCAGGTCCCAAGTGTCTTCTTAAAGGCCACTTATTATTATCTGCATTTCCCCTCCATGATCCTAGTTCTGCTGCTGTTTTCAAACACCATTAAGAAAAAAGAACCATTAAAGAAAAAAAAAAAAAAAAGGTTGATTCTGTTAATTAATCTCACTCATTTCCATCATCAAGAGGAAAAGAGCCTGGAGGCTCAATTAGCCTTGGTGGCTGCAGCTCAGTGACACAAGACAGTTTCCATTACGTTCTTCCCAGAGACTTTCCCTCCCCATGTCAGTCTCCAGCTCCTTGTCCCCCACACTGGGGACACTGGGGCACTAACATGGGCATTCCCAGGTGGATGAAGATGTGGTTGGAGGTGTTGGGCAGGAGCTGGCTCAGCTTGGACAGATGGGATCAGTGGTTCCTGTCCTCTTGGATGGATTTGGGAGTGCTGCAAGGTCTGTAGGGATGTTTGGTTCTGGAACTTGCAGGGTTTTATTTGAAAGCAGAAGGATCAGAATTCCTTGGTCCCAATGCCCTTGATGTGGGTGAGTGGGAGCCTGGTGTCATGCTGTCACCATCTTAAGTGTGTCTGTCACCCACCAAGGGGGAGAGGGAATTACTTTGGGTGGGAAGGACATCTCACTTCTCACTCTGAATGTCCCAGTTGGAGAGGTGTTAATCTGGGTCCCCTGAACCTCCTGTGGTGCTAGAAATTGCGTGTGTCCTGGGGGAGATAAAATTCAGATTGCAGTGCTAATGCAGCTAATATCTCCTGCTGGGGTTGAGCAGAGCTTTCCATGTTTTATGCATGTCCCAGTGGCATTGCCAAAACCTTCCAGCATGTCAGAAATGAAACAAACAGGCACCAGTGCCTCCACCACATCTCCTGCTACGTGCTTGCTGTGGCTGGATGAGCAGCAGGAGAGAGGCTGGATGTGCACCCTGAGCTTGGTGTGGCTTGTGACTGCTTCCCTCTGCCTCCCCCCTCCCTGGTCACCCCCACCCCTCTCCTGGGCTTGGCAGGACTGAGCTGCATCTATGAATGTTGGAATTTTTTGCCTCTTGTATTACATCTAACATGGCTGGCCTGTTTGTGCTGGTTTTCCTCCTAATTTGCCCAAGCATACGCTCAGCAGTGATTTGTTTGGGTGATTGTTCACAGAAAAGAGTTATTCCTCCATCCTGCTATTTCAAATGGCTGCGAGTGTCTCAAATCCCCCATTATTTTGCAGTTTACATTCAGCAGGTATTGCCACAGCAACATTCAGACACTTGGATTCCTCTCCCAGTGTCTCAAAGAGTCCAGCCTGGGCAGTGCCCCCACGTAGGACTTTGTCTGTCTGTAGGATTTTGGTGATGCCTTGGAGCCATCCCCTCTACCACCAAGGTGGAAACAACTAAAAAACATGAACCTAAAGCAGTTTTTTAATGTTAGAAAGGTGTTAGCAACAAGAAAAGATATCCCAGTCTTTTAAAAAATCTTGATGTTTGGAGGAGTAATCTCCTGAAGGTTTGGAATCAGCAATGCTGTGAGCATCTTCCACAAGTTTGCATGGAATTAGTTGCCATTAATATGGATTTAAAGCGAGTTTGGAGTGTGGCTCTTTGAAAACTTTAACTTGCAGAAGTTAAAGAGAAAAGGAAAAAAAAGGTACCAGTAGGGAATAAAAACGGCATCATCAGAGCCTTTCTAGTAGAGCAACACAGCTTGAACTTGACTAATGAGCCCGAGAGTTTAAAAATAGATATAGATCTATAGATACAGATATCTATTGCCTTTCTAACTTTGAAGTATTGGCAGTTGGATATCCTCAGATTGTGGCTGGTCTGCAAACACACACAAGTTGGCACAGTGTTTGATGTCCACTGTTTACTCCATATTTTCTCCATCTTGCTGCTTTGAGCTTCATTGCTAGAAGCTCCTCTCCATCTTGAGCTGGTGTTGAGTGCTCAGAATTGGCACCAGGTTCCTCCTGGGGGTTCCTGCCACCTCGGGGATGGGAGAGGGATTTCCCCCTCCCTGGAATGTGGAGTCAGCACTGTTTAGGATATTGAATAAGATCATCTGTAAGCTTTTAGGGAACCAGGATTCTCATTTTGGGGTGGAAAGAACTTTGCCTGCAGATAAAAGAAATTAGAAAGTGAACTAAAAAGCTGAAATCATACCTGAGAAGTGAGCTGGACAATTATCCATTATTACAGGCAGTGTCCTTGCAGGACATGAGCCCTAAGAGAGGAGCACGGTTCCCTGCCTCCCTCCTCTCTTGCTTAAATGTGCCAAGGGAGTTTTCAGGGGATTTACAGCTGACCGAGGAGATCAATCTCTCTCAGCAGATGGGAGGGAACTCATTTTGGGATTTTGAAGCAAACACAGTTAAATCTTCTTTTCCCAGCTGAGCCACTTGTCTAGGGAATGACAAGAGGGCTCATGGCCGGGAGCTCTTCCCTGCTTCTCTGGGAACCTGCTCATGGGGGTCCAAGCCCAATGGCTTCTTGCAAAGCTGTTGCTTCTCCACCTTCCAGACAGCTTTCCATCCAATTTATTTGATGGCTTGGGATAAAGTTACCTGCAATTGTCATGGAAATGAGCTCTGATGCAGGGCCAGGCTGAAGCACACAACACAGAGCCATCTGACCCTCACCTGCCTCTGATTTCCCCTTGTTTGCCCCAATATCCTCAGTCCCAAACCACCCTGTGCAACTGGCAGGTTCTTACAAACTGTTTTTCCAGGGCAGGATGCTCATTGTGGGGTGAAAGCACTGGGTTTCTCTTAACTGCTGCAGGAGGATCTGGCTTTCTGATGCCTTCATGTTGCCTGAATTCGTAGTAGTAGGTGATTCCCCCCAGCCCAGATTCCCTCTGTGACATGCCTGAGAGAAATGTCTCAAGAAGTGGAAGTTATTGGGAAAATACCCCATGTCAGAAATAGGGAAGCATCCATATCAAATTGTATCTGAGGCAGAAATGCTCTAGTTTGACTAATGTTGCAGTAGGAAAATTGAAATGAAACACTCAGAGTTTATTGAAGAGGTGAGAATTGACATTTTTGATGCTAACACTCAGGTTTTGGGAAGTGCAGCTATTTAATAGCAAGAGCATTTTCTGTGCATGTTCATCTGTTGAGTTTGGGGCTGTGGTTTATGGTGTGGGAACAGGGAAGGGGGTCTTGAGTGTGAAAATGCACTGAGCTGATAGACTGTTTGACCTCCTGGCAGTAATGAAGGTGCTTTGTGCCTCAGTTTCCCCCTTCAACATGATTTCTCACAGAATCACAGAATATTAGTGGTTGGAAGGGACATCTGAAGATCATAAAGTCCAGCCCCCCTGCTGGAACATGACCAAAAAAACACAGATAACTAGGGCAGGTCACTCAGAAAGGCACCCAGACAGGTCTTGAAAGTCTCCAGAGAAGGAGACTCCACAGCCTCTCTGGGCAGCCTGGCCCAGGGCTCTGGCACTCTCACAGCAAAGAAGTTCTTCCTGACACTCACATGGAACCTCCTGTGCTCCAGTTTGCACCCACTGCCCCTTGTCCTGTCACTGGACATCACTGCACAAAGCCTGGCTCTGTCCTCCTGACACTGCCCTGAACAGATTTGTGCCCATGGATGAGGTGGCCCCTCAGTCTCCTCTTCTCCAAGCCCAACAGACCCAGCTCCCTCAGCCTTTCCTCAGCAGGGAGATGTTCCCCTCCCTCCAGCATCTCTGTGCCTCTGCCCTGGGCTCTTCCCAGCAGTTCCCTGTCCTTCTGGAACTGAGGGGCCCAGAACTGGACACAAAACTCCAGATGCAGAATAGAGGGGGGAGGAGAAACATCAGAAACGTCCCAGCTGCTGGTGGGGAAGCGGCTGCTCAGCCGAGCGGGGCGACGAGACGCGGGGTCCAGGGGGGACGACAGGCCCCGTCAGCCTGACTGATGATGGATGGGGGGAAAAGCGATTCCTCATCGGCGCTGGGAAGACGTGAAGTGTAAAGAAGGATGCAGCAGGAGTCTCAGGGCGATTCATCTTGCGCCGGGCGCGCTCCCGCAGCCCGCGGAGTTGAGGAGACGTGCGGCAGCAAAACCAAGAGGCACCGAAGAAGGAGGGGCTGGGGAGAGAATTCATGACGTGAGGGATAATCTCGCAGGGAAATATCAAGATGTCAGCAAGCACCTCAGCTGAGGGGAGAGGAGAAAAATTAACTGGGGGCATTTGTCAGCTGTTAAAGCAGGCGTGGGGTGGAGCTGAGCGGTTGGATGCTGAGGTGGTGCAGGGTGGGAGGTGTTTTGGAGGGGGGAGCAGAGCAGAAGGGGACCCTGTGCCCCCCTGAGACTGGGGGTTTGGCACCAGGGCTGGGCTCTGCTGGCTCTCTGGCCACCAGAGCTTTGAGCTCAACTTTTTTAGGAAGGGGAAAAAAAATGTACCAGACCCATACTGCACAAGAGCTACTTTTCACCCCTTGGGAGTTACTCTAAGCCTCATTTTTCTTTTTGGTTTAATTGCAAGAGCTGGTGACCTCTGGCTTGGCCACTGGTTCTGGACCCATTAAAGCTGCGTGGAGCCCCATTAGCTGCAGTGTAGAGCTGAGGGGGGGAGTGGGATACTGGGTCCCTGCTGGTATTTGCACAACTGGGGCCTCATTTCATCCCTGGCACAGAGAGGGCCAGCAAAGGAGCTGAGCTCCCATCTGGACTGCAAATAGCTGTTGGAATGAAAGTCGAGCCCGAGCCCTGCCAGAAGAGGAAAACCTCCTGGCCAGAATTCTTAGAGGTTTGAATGGTTTATCCCATCCTAAAGTGCTTTTGCCTGGTCAGGGAGCAGCACTCAGCTGCCTTCAGCACCCCTGTGGGAGCTGGGGAAGGATCTGCACTCAGGGAAGGTTCCTGGTGCCTTGTTTTCCATTTGGTAAATCTAAAAAGTGGTTTTGCTTCAGGAAATCTGGTGGGTCAGGTGGCAGCAGTAAATAGCCAGGGTGTTTAGGAATGATTGAGCCATTATTTCAAAGTGTCACCAAGCCTGCTGGCCCAGCAGTGTGGCTGGCAGTGTGTTCTGCATGGAGCACAGGGAGAAAGTTTAATAGCTGGAGTCCCAGGGCTCAGTATTTGGTAAAACAGTTGGGGCTTGACACCAAGTAAAAAAACCCTATTAAAGAAATCGGGTTAATTTACTGTGTGAAATGAACCAACTTAGAACTGCTCCCAAATAGACAATATATTGTACTTTTTCAGTGGGAGTGAAAAAATTATGGGAAGCTTCTGCAGGAGCCTGTTGGTCTCCTCCCTGTGCTGCTCCCAGGCCTGTGAGGGCTGCTCTCTGCCTTCCCTGGCCTCTGTGCCCAGCCATGGGGCAAAGTCCTGCCTCAGGCTGGCTGATGCCAAAACCCTGCAGACAGGGGCTCTCAGCATCTCCAAGCTCATAGAATCATAGAATGGTTTGCATTGGAAGGGACCTTAAAGATCATCTAGACCAGGTTGCTCCAAGCCCCATCCAACCTGCCCTTCAACACCCCCAGGGATGGGGCAGCCACAGCTTCCCTGGGCAACCTGGGCCAGGCTCTCACCACCCTCACACTCCAGAATTTCCTCCTGATGTCTAAAAGCTACTCTCTACTGGGCCCTGCAGCATCCAGGGAGCTGCCAGATCCACCCTGGGAGCTTTTAGAAAGGGCTGCCTGAAACCAGATTCATACTGAGGTCCAGTAAGAAGTTGCAGACCTTAATATTATTCTTCTTGTATGCATGAAGCAATAGAGAGCTGGAGAAAGCTTTGGGTGATGGGCAGCAGCTGCTCAGCTGTAAAAATCCTGGGTACCATTAGCTGTCAGGAAGGGGCTGGCAGTGCTGCTCAGGGTTGCAGAAGCTTTGGCCCGTGCGTGGGACTTGGCACAGCCCGTTCGGTGTCAGAGGCTCCTCTGCACCTTGTTTTCCCCATCTTCCCACTGGACAACAACACTAGTTCCACCTGCATTGACTTAAACTGCTTTTCCAACTTGGAGCTGGAAGAGCCTGTGTGCATTCCTGTCCTTCAGCAGAGATAAACCCCAAAATGACTTTTCCTATTGATCCTCACCACGAGTGACGCAGGAAGCCAGAGAGGTGGAAATGCCACGCTCTTCTCCACTGCTCTTCTAAGTGAGACTTTTCTTGCCAAATCCTGAAAAGACAAGACAGTCTCCTCCACAACCAGAGCCCCTCTTCTCCTTCCTGCCCCAGGAAATCTTGGTACAACTTGCAACCTATTAATAATACACCAAGGGATGATGTGGTTGGGCAAAGAGCGGCCGTTTCCTCGGCGGGCTTGTGCTTTTCTTAAGCTACGATCTAAAGCAAATGAGAGGGAGTGATTTTTATAGCCTGCAGCATCTTGTTTGCAGCTTATTTTCCAAAGAAGCTCCCTAGAATATCAATTGCCTGCCATGAGAAATCCTGGCAGGTGCTGCCTGGAGCACAGGAGGCTGCACAAGTTGGTGTGGTCCCTTCCTGGCATTGATGGGCTGCAGACTGGACTTGAGCTGCTGCTGGGTCCCTGACTCAGTGTAATGTGGGCTGTAATGGGATGGAGGTGGACTCTGAAGCTGGGGAGAGGCTGTTGGGATGGGCAGAGGGCTGGAAGGGCAGAGGACATGGTGGGACTGAGGCAAAGTCTCCCCTGGTTGTGCTGTTCCTGTGCCTGCAGAGCCCTAAATCCAGAGGTTTTAGTGGAGTCACAGATGCTGAGCCCTGCACACCCAGGTTCCAGTGGCATCACTCATTAGCACTTGCAGGGGCTGATGCAGGGGCTGGGGTCTGGGCAGGGGACAAGGAAACAGCCCATGTGTCAGATAGCAGAGGAGGGCAAAAAGAAGGGAAAAAGGAAAGAGGAACCAGAGCAGCCTGGTGACTTGCCCGAGGTTGTGGCACAGCACGTGGGGAGGGAGCCAGGTGCCTGGCTGCTCTCCCAGCCCCCTGACCTCCCTGCTGGGTTGTGCTGCTCAAAGAAAAAGCCCCTTTTCCCTCCCTCATGGGGATGTGTGGGGGACAGCCCGTGGTTATGGGTGATGTGTGGGGGACAGCCCGTGGTTATGGGTGATGTGTGGGGGACAGCCCGTGGTTATGGGTGATGTGTGGGGGACAGCCCGTGGTTATGGGTGATGTGTGGGGGACAGCCCGTGGTTATGGGTGATGTGTGGGGGACAGCCCGTGGTTATGGGTGATGTGTGGGGGACAGCCCGTGGTTATGGGTGATGTGTGGGGGACAGCCCGTGGTTATGGGTGATGTGTGGGGGACAGCCCGTGGTTATGGGTGATGTGTGGGGGACAGCCCGTGGTTATGGGTGATGTGTGGGGGACAGCCCGTGGTTATGGGTGATGTGTGGGGGACAGCCCGTGGTTATGGGTGATGTGTGGGGGACAGCCCGTGGTTATGGGTGATGTGTGGGGGACAGCCCGTGGTTATGGGTGATGTGTGGGGGACAGCCCGTGGTTATGGGTGATGTGTGGGGGACAGCCCGTGGTTATGGGTGTGCTCCCTGGCTGCTGTGGGGAGCAGCTGAATTCCTGAACGTACAGCAGGAAAAAAAAGGGGTAAAAAGAAGCTAGGCAGGGGTTTTGCTTTAAGAAGAGAATGCTTTCTGGTTCTTTGAGATGCTCTGAGCCCTCCATGATCCCTTTGAGCCCCCTTACACACCAGATGATGGAGGTGCAGAGACAGGCTCCTGCCATCAAGCAGAAGCTCTCTGAGAGCCACAAAGCCCAATCAGCAGGAGAGGAGCAATCGAGGTGCTGGCAGTCTTGGAGCTCTTCTGCTGATGAAGAAGAGCAGAGTCCGGACAAATTTGGAATAAAAAATCAGCCACTGAGGAGGAACACCTAGTGACCTAGCTAGGAAAAGGAGGCAAAAAGTTCTCATCTATTATTTCTGTGTCTTTTCAAAGCATCCTTAATCATATTCCACATCATCTTCATCAGGGGGAAGGTGGTAATCAAGGCAGCTGGCTGGGGATGAAACTGTTTCTCTGTGCTGCTGAGGCTGTTCTTTTTGGGATAGTTATGAGAACAGCTGTGGAGTGTAGAGGAATGCATTTTGGATGTGTTTGGCTATGGGCTGGGTTTTTTTGGTAGCCACTTAGGAGTTGGCTCATATTGTGCTGAGGACAGGGATTGAGACACACTTACACAGGGAGCTAACGAAAGACAAATGCAATGTAGTCTCTTATTTATTGTTTTCTACTGCCTTCTTTCTTTATAGTGGTAAAATGATAGAATTTCATGCAGTCAATTGAGGCTATTGAGTTGTTTTGCCACTAAAGTGCTGGAGCATTGACTGTATAGATTCACAGTGTCCCCTCAGAATAACATCCCTTTTAACAATGTGCCATCAAGGGAGAGCTGTGCTGCCTTTAAAAGGTTTTCCTGGGTTGTATTTCTCTCTCTCTCTCTCTCTTTTTCCACTTGATGCAATGAAATCAGACCTGCAGCAGGTTTCAAGGGAAGCAGGAGGCCTCCAGCCATGGCCAGGAGGGAATCAGTTGTGCCTGTGTCCTGCTTTATGGCAAGACTCCCAGGTTAGCTCGGGGTTGGAGCCAGTGGGGATGCTTGTGTCTTCCCTGCTGGTTCCATCACTCCAGCTCATTTGGCTCCTCCAGGCATTTTTGAGAAAAAGCTTATGCTTAATACTTCCCCACCCCAGGTTTGGAGGGATGCAGATGAAGAAATCTTTTCTTTTTCCTCTGAATTCCTGTGGTTTCCCCTGCTCTGTGTTAGTTCACCCTCATTTTCTCTTAGCTGCCCCTCTAGGAGAAACCTTGGCTTGAATAGAGCATCAAAGGGACGTGCCAGGTCTGAAGTCTCATCATGGTCCTTATCTGCAGTGATCTGAAAACAGTGGTGGGGTTGTTCTTTGCTCTCCATAGGCAATTAAAAGGAGATTTCCTCCAAAAGAGAGGAGTAGCCTTGCTGTGCATCACCTGGTGTAGTCCCTGTGACTGTCACTGCTCCTGGGCACACAGGAGGAGGGCTTCAGGAGGGGCTGGCACATCCCCATGGGGTTCAATGCCTTGGGATAAAACCCATGCCTCTGTGTGAGATGAGTTGTAGCCCAGTAAAGGTCTCAAGTGGTGTCAGTCCAGGTGAGCACCAGCCCTGTGGGTACCTCCTGGGCTGCCTGTGTGATTCCGTGGGGTGTCTCTCCTCTGCCTGTTGCCCCACACGTGTTATCAGAGCATCTCCCTGCTGCACTGAGCCTCCTCCCAGCCCATCTGTACTGCAGATCTCCCCGGGTGTCCTTGCTGCTGAGCAGGCTGTGATATTTATGAAAGCCAGCTTTCCAAATTTCAGCTTGTTTTAACCTTCAGTCCTCAGTTTCCTGGCTCTTCAGTGTGTGCTCTTTTAATAACTGTAACCCATCTGATAATGTTGTTATAAATTAATGATCTGTTTACAACCTTAACTCTGTTTTAATGAAGACTTTTTTTTTGTTGTTGAGGAAAATAAAAGCTGCTGTAATTATACCTTGTAACTGCAGGGTTTTATAGCCGGTGAACTCATCCAACAAGCAATTTCGATTAGTTTATCCAGGCAAATATTCTGGTGTTGATTTCATATATATAAAAAACACACAGCTACTTCCGTGAGCAATAGAAATAATTATTCCTGGATCCCTGAATCCCAGTCTATCTGTATCTTGGGAGCAAACTCGTGCTAGATTTTCTGATGTTGAAGAAAAGTTGAATTCACAGTCCTGCCTTTCCTTTGGTAGGAGCATTAATAGTATCTTTCATCTGACTAGTTTCCTATTTTTCCCAAACTTGTATCTTGGAGATAAATTTGTCCTTCTATCAGATTTTATTGAAGTGGGTTGTAAGGTTTAGAAATCACTAGAGATGGGGAAGGGAAACAGCTGGGCAGGCACTGCAGGCATGTAAGCCTCATTTCCTCAGGAAACCAGGCTGAAAACATTTTGGGTGCCATTAAAAAGTTGGAGCTGCTGGTGACTGTCATTTAAGCGTAAAGCTTCAGAGATACTTGGGAGCTGTTTTCCAAGTGTGTAGTTCAGGCCTCCTCATACCCTGCTCTCCTGCTGCTTCACCCCCCTCTGCCACCATTGGCCTTGTGTTCTCCCTGCCCTGGCTGGAGCTGCTCGTCTTCTCAGCTTTCTGCTCAGGTTTGATTTGCAAGTTTAAAAATAACCAGCATTGGGCATGAAATATGGATTCTGCCTAATGAGGGCATTGGGGAATCAGTGCCACTCTGCAGCCACTGTCCCTCCTTTTCACACCTGGCATAAAACCTGCACTCCCAGTGATGGCACCTCCCTGGTGTTTCTTTGTGGACCTTCTCCTTATCTGCAAGTTATAGAAAGAAATGAGTTTCCTGGAGATTTTACTTGTTTTAGTTGCATTTTTTTCTCCAGTAGAAACTCTGGCTCTGCCTCGAGGATTCTCCCCATTACCATGATATCAGTTATAACAGTAGGAGAATGAGACATTTTTCAGGGAGAACCCTGGAGCTAAACTCTGCTTTCCTAACTGGCACATCAGCCTCAGCACATCCAGCTGCTTCCTTGCCCTGCAATCAATCCCTTCAATTCCAGCCCCCTGTTGCAGCAACAAAAACTTGTGCATTTCCCACCCCTGAAAATCCATTACTGGCTCTGTCATTGTCCTTTTCTCACTGGGTTTATTTATTTGTTTATTTGTGTATGTTGCTGGGTTCAGTGATTCTCCCATCCTGATTACAAGCAGTTATCAGAGAAATACTTGGCCAAGTGTCAGCCTGGAGCCACCTGAGGCTGCAGGACTAAGAGTTATCAGTGCTTGAACAGGTATGAAATGGGCTTCTGGCCATGACAGGGGTGATGTCCTTCCCCCTGTCCTTGCAAAGGGTGGGAGAGATCATTGAATTAACAATACTGGGCACAGGTGGAGGAATCAAGGCTGGGACCATATTTGTCCAGCCTTAGGTGGTTTCCCCTGTGAGCTCCATTTCTCCATGGCTGGGATGAAGTCCCCAGATGCTGAACCAGGAGCATACACAGGGAGGATCTTCCTGCTTTGACCTGCACTGCCAAAGCTGCTTTTAGATCCATCATCATGTTTTTGAATTCCTTCTCCCTCTTTCTAAGTGCGGAGCTTCAGGTGCTGTTTTCTATCATTTTATTTTGCTTATTTATTTCTTTTTTAGTTCCCAGCTGGTGCTGGTACCTGAAATTGGGGACAGGACTGAGAACATCATGGGAAAGCTGTGCCTTAATTTTCTATCTCTTTTTTCTTCTTATCCCTGTCAAGAATCTGCATAAAGCAGCTCCTCACATATCATTTATTCATATGTATTTTAGCAAGAGAAGCTTTGCCTTGCAATGGAGATGTCATTTGCAAAATAATAAGGTCCTGCTTGCTGTGAAAAGAGCACCCCCTCTCCTCTCCCAAGAGGTCATTCCCCTGAAATTATAAATCTTTCTAACCATTTACCTTGTGGGGATACATGAGCACAGCACTTAGATTAATTCCAGGTCTTCTTCCTCATCCCCTCCTTTTCTTCCTTTTTAAATGCACACGTAAACCATTCAGCTCTCCTGGCTGTCGGATCTGTGTTCTTAATTGGTTTGCATCAAAGGATCTCTTTGCCTTCAGCTGCTGAGGTCTCTGCATTGTGAGGGGACCTGAGTCACAGATATCATCAGATAATTAAGCCAGTATTAGGTGCTTCCCTTTTTGATCCCTCCCTGTGCTGTACACAGCATAGCAAACACCCAGCGCAGCCCCGGCGCGTGCTCATCCCTCCGCTGCTTCGAGAGGGAGGACGTGGAGGAATCAGTCCTACCTGGGAGGTGACAAAGGGCATTCCTTTGATTTACCTGCAAGCAGGGCACCAACGTTTGGATGTGGCTCCTGGCTGTCCTACCCAGCAGGCATGGTACAGCCCCTCATGGAGGGCACCCATAGCAGCACCCAACATCCCTGCTCCCAAACGCAGTTGGGTCCAGCCCTGGCAGAGACAGGAGCTGTGCAGTGAATCCCTCCCTGGAGTTAAGACACATTGGGGAAGGATGCTTTTATGGGCCGTCTCCCATGAGCCCACCCCATTACCCTCTCCCTAAACTTCAGACTTTGTTCCTTGCATCTGCCCTAAAAACCACCTGAGGCTGAGGCAGCTGCATCCCGGGAGCTGCTGACCCGGCCGCTCTTACAGAGGGGAAATTATTAATAACCCAAGGTGTAATTTTATATGTCTTAAGCCTTGCTCAGGCACCGTTGACATCTTTCTAGAGGAGGGAGGAGGGGTTTCAGGGAGACACCTTGCTGTTTAATAAATAAAAGAAGAGATTCATAAAGTGTCTGGCAAGCACATTCCTCACATAGAAATGTTACGGAATAACACAGGATGAATAATAGAAAAGGTTATTGAAAAATTCATAATTTCCAAGCACCAGTGAAGGCCAGGCTTCCATGCTGTTTATTTGCCTGTAGAAAAGTGATTAAAATATATATTATTGTCCTGTCTATAGGAAAATGTATTATTAAGTGGATACTAGCATGACATTTGAAAAATCCATTTCATTCCATTTAGTGGCAGGAGGGGAAAGGAGGGGGGGGCTTCTGCTTTGGTGGAGGAAGGTTTTCCAGGCATGTTAGGCCTTCAGAAAACCAGCAAAAATATAGTAAAGGGGGGGTTTAATTATGGCCCCTTGCCTCTCAGCAATGCCATTTTTTCTCCATTTTCATGTCTTTTGCATTAAAAATGAAATGAGGTTCCTTCATCTTTATTTATTACTTTAATTGCCAAGAAGAGGAACTGAAGCTGGATGGTGGGTTTGCTCTGGGGGGGGGAATGGAGGATTTTCTCTGTGGGCCACATGGGTGATAAATGACTTTCTGCCAAGTTTTTTTGGTGGTTTTTTAGAGGTTATTGTTATCTCACTGGACAGACATCAGGTCAACCTCAGAGGGGAGGTTATGCAGCCTAAGGGTTATGCAGATGGAGCTGTTGGGACTGGTGGCATTTGAATTGTCATGCTGAGCTTCTCCTTGGCTTTGGGTGCTTTGTGATAACTCTATAAACAGTGAGGCCACACTTGCAGACCTGTCCCCAGGGTTGGCTTTGGAGGCTGGAAGATTTAGGGTTTTTGGGGGGATACTGGGAGTGTTCTTTGGTCTCAGTCCCTCCTCAATCCACCCAGGCAGTCTAGTTGTGCAAAGCTGGGTGGGAAATTGCACTGAGAAGTTACATTGAGAAAATGCCAGGGTGCTTTATCAGGACTGAAAATAGCTCTGAATTATCCTCTTGGTCTTGTCCTCCTGGAAGGGGCCAGCTGGTGGGTGACTCCCCCCTGCCAGCCACATCCCTGCTGCGTGTCAAGAGTGGGTGTTTTGGGGATGGGTGGCTCTGATGCTGATGTGTCTGAGTAGACACTCAGGTCAAACTGGTGTGTAAACTTGTGTTGCACCCATGGGATCCAGTTCCCACAGTAGTTCATAGAATACAAAACAAAACAAAACAAAACCAGAATGTTTTTCCACAGGCTACAGATAGATTGGTTTGGGATATTTGTGCTTTTGCTCCAAGAGCAGCCCCATGAGATGGGCACTTTGTGCAGAAAAATTGTGCCATGCATAGCCAGGAGCCCCTGACCCCCAGGGAGTACATTTCATATCCTGTCTGTGCACACTGTTTTTATCTGGGGATTAAAAGGGAAGAAGAACCAGACCCTCTGCTCTGTTAATGTCGGCAGGGCTGCATCATTTCACATCACCCTGGATGCATCCCTGAGAAGAGAGGTGGAAGATTTTCTCCCCCCTCCTCCATGCCTTAGATCTTGAGCAGTGTCTATATTTGCTGCGTTAATGACTCGGAGCCTATCTCCAGCTCCTCTTTAGTTTTATTCATAGATCCCATCTGGGACTGTCTGAAATAGAAAGACAAAACCTGCAAAGAAGCCATGTGGCAGGAGAGGACATGAGGCAAAAAGCTGCTTCTAAAAAGAAAACATGGGTTGGGATTGATTTTAAACTACTCATCAATCTGGAAGGATTTGTGACGTATCTTCAATTAAAGTAATTTAAAAGTCAGGGCCTCTTTTTTGTGGCTTTTAATGAAATGATTTGATTTTGAGGAAGTATCCAAAGTGTAGTAGGGCCTTGAGCATCTCTGAAAAGCATCTCACAAAATGCTGACATGGGCCATCTCTGAAGGTGCCTCCATCCTTTCCTCCCTTGCATGGAAATCCACTGACCCTGCCTCTCAAATTAGATACATGAAAGTACCTAAACCCAAGTGCTCCTGCCCCGTGTTCCTTGTGTAGAGCTCTTTAAATCTGCATGAAAAATCAGGCTGGGAGGACAGAAAAAGAGAAATCTCTCTGCAAAGGAGAACTTAATGTACCCAGAAGCAGTTGATAGACTGCCTGATAGCCGGCAGTCGCAGCCGGATGGGCAGCCTCTTCCACTCCTGCCTAGAAAATATCTCTCTGAGCAGGAGAAGAGGCTGTGCCCAGGAAAAATGGCACTATTTGGTGGCAGGGGGCTGCAGCTCAGCGTTCACCTTGGAATTCTGAAGGACGGGGAGGATTAGGTGGGGCTGGAGTGCGGGCAGAGGGACGACAGTGTGGCTGCCACGTGTGCCAGGCTCCGTGGGCAGCGTGGCAAATTGCTGGGCACAACTTTTGCAATCAGCTATCTCTCAGTTTGTATTTATTTTCCTTCCCCCCCTCCCCTTACAATCTGGAGCTAAGCTAGCCTCTTTCTCTAGCTCTCCCTCCCCAGTCCCAGTACCCACCTTGGACAATCTAAATTAAAATCTGTTATCATTTCCCAAATAATCCCCTTTGATGCCCTGAATGCGGCAGAATCTGTCCCGCTTCAACCTTGCATGTAAGTGCTGATAGCTTTTGAACAGCTAAATGGCTTTGTATATCTCATACAAATGTCTGTCTCATCCAGGAGCTGGCAAGCCCGGCGCAGTCGGCTGGGGAAGCTTTATGAGTTACAAGTGGAATTACTTCAGAGAGATGCTAAGGAGGCCAAACCTTTCAGTACACGTTCCCTTGGCATCTTCTGTCTGGCAGGGATGGGGTTTGCATTGTCTTAACCTCTTGGAGCAGCTAATTGGTGTCACGCTGCTGATGCAGGTTGTCATTGGGGCTTTCCTCCCTGCAACCTTATGTGTCAGCATCAATCTGCTGCTCGGTGCTTGCCTGGGGCACTGGCTTGCCCCAAACCTCCCCTTGACTTCAGGAGGGCAGAGAGTGTCGTGGGGAAGCATCCTGGAGGGAAGAGGGGCCCCTGAAGGATGGCTGATATTTAAGGATCACCTCCTCCAGGCCCAAGAGCAATGCTTCCCAACGGAGAAAAAGTCAGGTAAAAACTGCAGGAGGCCAGCATGGATGAGCAAGCAGGTCCTAGAAAAGCTCAAACTGAAGAAGGATGTATTTTATTACCATGCTATTAACCATTCTGTTATTCTATGAAGCTCCTGGTGAGCTTTGCACTGGGGGAGCTCTTGCACAAACATGGTTTGTGGGCTTTGGGTAGAGCTGAGGCTGAAATGAGTGTTTGTGCATCTGTGCCCAGCCCAGCTCCTGGTGCAGTGCATGTGTCCTGGTCTTGGTGCAGCTGATGTCCCCAGCTCAGGCACTGATGCTTGATCTCCCAGCAGAGCTGATGTTTGTGCTGAGGCTCCTGAGTTTCATCTCCAGCGTGTCTGGCTCTGGTGGTGCCACTTGTTCCTTTCCATGTTGGTTTCTCATTTGAAATGGGGTTGTGGCAGTTCTGCCAGCCCCTTGCTCCTCTGCCTGCCTTCCCCAGGGAGCTGGTTTGTGCTCACTGGAGATGAGGGCCATCTTGATCATTAAACCTACCTGTCTCACCACCACCTCTGGAGCTGCCATCCTCACATGGGAGGCAGGAGGAGACAGAGTCTTGCAGAGGGAAACTTTCCCATGGGAGTGCATTGCAAACCAGTGGAGCAGGGTTGTTGTCAGGAGGTGAGCAGGGTGTTGGGAGCTGAGCAGGGTGTTGGGAGCTGAGCAGGCTCAGCTGGTGCTCCCGGCACTGCCTGGCCCTGCCAGTGTGCCTGTCACCTGCTGCAAAATGCAAACTGCAGCATCAAAGCCAATGGCCTGTCTAAAATACAAGCCTCTGCATCCGGTAGGATGGTCTGAGGAGCAGCTGAGAATCTCTGTAGCCAGGACATCTTCTGGCTCCCTCTGAGGACCCGGTGAGATCTGTCAGCATCTAGGGGGAAGAGGGGACAAAAAACCCATGAGAGGCTGGTAATAGTGCAGTAATGGCCCGGTGACTCGAGCTGATGTGGCAGGGGACAGGCTGTGACTGAGAAGCATCTTTGCAGCTCCTCACCCCAGGTGATGGGCTATGAAAATGCAGCCCCCTGCTTGGGCAGCTGTGCTTGGCAGGCAGGATTGAGGAGTCAAAGGAAAAAAAGGCAAAAAAAAGAAAAAGAGGCAGGGCTTTATTTATAAAAAAAAAAAAAAAAAAAAAAAAAATTTAAAAAAGCAAAGCCTTTTTAGTTGCAATCCCTCTCTGCCCTCCCCACCTCCTGCTCCTCCCGCGGGCAGCGAGTGGCTCAGATCTCACCGTGACATCTCGGGAGCACCAGTGAGGGCAGGGACTGGTCCTTACTGGGGTGCGATGGGGAGCAGTGGTTCTGCAGGTCGGCAGGGACCGGTGCTGGGGACACAGCCCTCGGCCCCCCGGTCCCTCCAGCTGCCTGCTGGGCTGCCCAGCCCACCCGAGAGCCTGCAGAGAGCAGCTCCGTGGGCTTCATCTCTGCTTGTGCTTCTTCAACAACAACAAACCCAAAGAAACTGATGTTGCTGAGAAGGGGCTTTATCTGGGCGAAGGGCTGGGGATGAGCTGGTGGCTCAGGACAGGCAGCCCTGGCTCCTCTGAGCATCCACTATTGGTCCCTGCTTGTTCCTTCTTTCTCTCCAAAGGCTTTGAAATTTCCAGGCTGTGCCAGAGCTTCCTCTAGGAGGGAAATCCACAAGAGAGCTGCTATGGCTGGTGGGGAGCTCCTAAAGCTGGGGGAGGAGGCAGGAACTGACTTTGCAGGGTCAGACAGGAGCCTGGCACAGGTCTGTCACAGGATCTGGCTCAGGGTGACCCTGCTCTGCCTCCCTTCTAAGGGCCAATGAATTTCCCCTTCTGACAGATGCCAGTGGCTGGAGTCAGCAGCTGCAGGAGGAGCAGGAGTGGCTGCAGCAGCTCCTGTAGCCTCCCCCTGCAGAGATGGGCTGGGATGGCAGAGTCATGGGCAAGCGTGTGCCTTGCCCTGCTGTCCAGGGGCAGGTACCCACGTCCTTGTGGCAGGTGACCCTGCTCTAATGGGGGCTTCTGCCATTGATGCTCCAGGTGTCCAGGGGCAAGCTCAGTGCAACCCAGAGAGCAGAAATTAAACCTTGAACCCCCAAATGGGCAGCATCCTGATGCTGCTGCCTTGGGTTAGACACTGATGTGCTGAGTAGTTTCCATCCCTTAGTGCAGCCTTCCCACTGAAGGAGCAGGTTTGCTCCCTGCCTTTCCCTGAATCCAAAAGAAAAGAAAAAGCACTCACCCCCCCTTAATGAACTCAGCATTAATCGCTTGTGTCAAATTCTTGTGCTAACAAGCTAACAAAATCAAACAGGCCTCCCTGGGGAGAGCCAGGGAGTCAACACTCATCCATTAAAATGGTAATTTTGTATTTTTCACCCAGGCATTCCTTGCCTCTTGCCCTTGTGCACTCCTGTGTGCTTTGGCCTTTAAATTATAGGGGTTTTATTTAAAAAAAAAAGAAAGAAAACAGGAAAAATCCAAACCACCAAAGCAACTCTCTTCAGCCTTCTCCCTCCTCATTCTGGGAGATGCTGAGCTGGGTGCAGGGGAGTGCGTCTGTGTATGGGCCATTATTTTGCCTTCAGTAATAGAAAGAAAGTGCCTGTTGCTTCAAAGACAACTGCTTGACTCCCAGGAGGTGGGAAAACTGATCCTACCCTCTCCAAAAAAAAATATAAAAATATAAATGACTGAGCATTTTGCTTGAATCCAAGTTGTAATTTCAGGTCACTCGTTATTCATGGGCCTGTAATAGCTTCTTGCTCATGAGGTTTCTGCAGCCACTGGGAAATCATGGAAATATTTGCAAATCCCAGGAGTTTTTGCAAATGTGGTTGGTGGCCTGCTGAAGGCAGGAGATAGGGGCTGGCTGTTGTTTGCTGCTCCCCCGTTTTGAAAATTAGTTTAGGAGGAGTGAGCTTTTGTCAGGAAGCCAGAGAGGCTGGACAAGCACAACATTCCTTCCTTCATCAAGGCTCAATCAGATCCGGCTTTTCGGCATAAAAGCTGCTTTTTCCAACTGCCTCAGCTGCTCTAATGAAAGATATCACCTCTCCCTGCAAACCTTGCAGCTTCATCACTGCTACAGCGGGAAGGCTGTTAAAATTACCATGCGTGCAGCAGAAATGAGAGTTATTGAAATGCAGCATCTCCAGAGGAGCCCAGGAGAGAAAATGCTGCCCTGCCAGGCAGGAGCCCGAGCGCTGCTGCTCAGGCATCACACAGGAGAGGGGAAACCACTTTGCTACCCGAGTGCCTCAGTTTCCCCACTAGAAAAATAAAAGCAGGAAAATACCCTTCCTACTGAAGTATTCACTTGGAAAATGCCCACGGGAAGGGTTGCAGATTGCTGGTGTGTTGACAATGCTGAAAATAGATGTGGTTTTAAATCAAGAGAGCACTTGCTTGCTGTGAAATGGGCACGAGCACAGGGTAGGGCGTGGGTTTGGTACAGGGTGGCCAGGGCCCCAGCCTGGGTAGCTGTGCAGGTCAGTGAGTGGTTCCCTGCAGCTGAAGTCACTCGGTGCCCAGTCTCTGCTGAAGCCGGAGGGTGTTGTGCTGAAGTTGCAGCTCTTTGAGAAGGGATCTCTCTCATCTCTCAATCATGAGCACAATTAAATCCACAGTAAGGAGGTGGCAGGAGGTGTGGGAACGTGAGCACGATGGCAGCATTTCCCTGTGGAACCTGCCACAGAGGGTACAATGAATAATCCTGCCTGTCCTCCTCTGCTCACATGGAAATATTCCGATAAATAAATAAACTAAGTGACATTTTTTCATTCCCTTTTAATTTTTCCTCTTCCCCCCCCCCCATCTTTCTATTTTTCATCAAAGCTCTCCCTCTGCTGAGCAATTTCCAGGCAGTGTGGTACTTAGCAGCGCAGTGGGGAGGATCTGCTGTAGTTGATGCCTTTCTGATCTTCTCATTGTCCCATTTCCTGGGATAAAGGGGACTTGTAGTTCTCCCTGACCTGGTTTCTGTTTGCCATGATCCAGCTGCCCACCACACTGTCCTGGAGCTGGTACCATTTGTGCCCATGACCTTCTGCCTGGCTGACAGGGATGGCAGGAAACCACCGTGTGCTCCAGAGGGGCTTGATTTTACTAATTTGGTGTTAAAATGGGGCCAGTCAGTGGATATTGGTGCAGGGATGGCTGTAAAAGAGCAGGAGCCAAGGAGGATTATGTATGTGCACAGTGGCAATGCCATGGGCATCCCACAGGGCTGTGGAATCAGGATTAATGGTTCCAGCATCCTTCAAGCAAACTGTATCTCCAAGAGCTTTCTAGAGTTAAATGACACAAGACGGCGGGTAATATATGGTGTAAATTGCAAGAAAACAGCAGCACAAAGGTATGGCAGGGGGATAAATTAAAGCCTTCCCTCACAGAGCCAATAACAGGGAAAGGGGGAGTGGAGAGGTGGAAACAAGGGAGAGGGATATTTATTTTCAGATGAGGTATGGAAGCAGTGGAGAATCAATGACTAGAACATGGAGCACCTCAAGCGTGTCACCAGTAGATACACAGCCCTTGCTGCCAGCCTGGCCAGATGCTGGGAGGGGTGGGGGTGCTGAGGGTGCCCCATTTCTTCAGCCACTGTTAAAAGTGATGCTCATGGCACTAGGCTCCTGTGCTGCCTAAAGCTGAGATTTCTCCTTTTTCAGAGTCGCTGAGAACTTTTGAAATAGGTCTCCTTAAGATGTCTCAAGCTGGGTCCAGCTTCCCATCTCTCAGTTGGTCCTTCAAGGCCAGCTTTGCCTGTTCTCATCCAGCAGGTGCTGTGAGCTTGGTGTGGGAGCTGGATTTCACCTCACACCTTTCCCCAGCCTCCTGAAGGAGGGAAATATCATGCATCAGGCTGTTACTGGAATGTAAAGGGGAATATTTACAACACAATTGAGATAGCAGCAGAGTTGCATCGACTCTTTGGAGCCTAAATCACTTGGAAAAGCAAGGCATGAGCACCCCACTCCCTGCAAGGATGTCAGCAGTTTTAATTTATAGGGTTTATTCAAGGTCATCTAGTGGAGCAGGACAAGTTCCCGTCAAGGAAGCAGCATCTTTTCCAGGCTGGCTTTTATCGGGGAGAAAGCGAGAGGTAGGGGAAGGGAGGTGGCAATGAGGGGAGGAAGATCCCTCCTGTGCCTTGTTTGACAAGTTTGCAAACCAGGAGCAGGTTTGCAGATGTCCTCACGTCCCTGGCTGCGCCGGGGAGTCTGTGCCCTGCTCCCCAGCTCCCTGCTCACCCCTCTGATCGGGTAATGAGATGCGAGTCTTTGGTGTGTTTGACAAGCTGCTGTCCTGCCGCGCCAGAGCCGGGAGTGCTCAGAGCCTGGGAGAGGAGATTAATTAATGCTAAAAGACACAGTTTGATGTGGCAATGAAATTTCGATTATAATAATCTCTAATTATCTTGTAGCACAAGTGCCTCGGCTCTCCCAGGTGCCTCCCCCGGTTTGAAATTGTTGTTTGTCAGCATCAAAGAGAGGAGCTGGTGCCTCGTCCCTTGGGATGGGGAGCCCACCTTCTGCTGGGGCTGTCCCTTAGTGTGCTTCCATGGAGCCTGTCAGGGCCCGCTGGCCCAAAATAGGGCAAACCAGGGGTTTTGGGGTCTTCAGTGCACTTTTTCCACAGGGTGAAATTTTCAGAGCCCAGGGAGCCAGGCTGAGGTCTGGGCAGCTGGTTTGTTGCACTTCCACTTGGCCTTCCCGAAGCGTGTAATCCAAACACCTGGTCCCTGCTGCTTGGTTTTGGTTTGGTTGGTTTTTTTCACTGATGGTTTTTACTCCAAATCATCTTGTTCCCAGGGAGAAGTTTGATCTTGACAAAATGCCACTTTGCTCAGGAAAACCATTTCCTTCAGCAGGTTTCTCTGTGCTTTATTGCCTGTCCTCAGGCTCAGCAAACTTTAAAGTCCTCCTCCTCCTCCTCTCCTATCAGCCTGAGCTCTTCTATCCTAATGTCTTCACCATGAAATCGTGACCTGTCCCTTCCCAGAGGGACCTGGTGGCCTTTTGCAGAGGGGGACTGGCCAGTCGTGCACTGAATAGCAGATGAGCATGTTAGACTCTCTAGGAGCAGGAATAATTGGCTGCTCTGCTCGATTAGGATTGAAAGGGGGTCTGTGCTGCTCCAAATCATATTTATCTACTCAAAATGATCTCAGGAGAGGAAAAAATCTTGGTTTTAAAGTCGCTGCCCCTGTGGCAAAGCTGTGAACAGCAAACCTGCTGCATCCCACCCTTGTGCTTCCACATCTACAGAGAGAGGGAGGAAAAGCATCACAAACCACACAAGGAAGAACCCCTGCGTGGGATGTTTGGAGTCACAGATCTGTTTGCAAATGAGCTTGGGGGCTCTTTGGGTAGAGAAGGGCATGCTTGGTGAATCCTATTTCACTTCACCAATGAGCTGAGAAACTCTTGGATAATGGGTTATGAGTTGTAGATCTGTTTGATTGTATTGTTGCAAAGTGGGAATTGTTTTGCAACATAGATTCTTAATCACTGAGGCATCTATGATTGAATGCGTCGAAAATTGGTTGAAATTGGAAGTTAACTATACTGCAGACAGCTTATTCTTGTGTATAATTGAAAATAAATTCTAATAACTCTTCTTGAAAAGGGCTGCCAGGAGGAAATTTCCAACCTTGTCCTCTCCTCAGCCCCCTCCTTCAAGACCACAAATCCTCTCCCCTCCCCTCTGATCCTTTTCTTCTCTGTTCTGTAGAGCCGGGGGATAAAATCCAATCTCTGCACATCACTTCGTGCTGTAAAATATGTAACTTGCAAATAACTCTTGTCATAACACCTGGGGATGGGACCAGAAGAAGAAACTAGAGGAGGTGGTTGGTTGGGCAACATATTAATTGCACAGTGGGGTAAGGTGGAAGAATAAGTGCATTGAGTGTGGGCAGCAGGTCAAGGGGGGTTCTACTCCCTCTCTACTCTGCCCTGGTGAGGCCCCACCTGGAGCTCTGTGTGCAGTTCTGGGCTCCCCAGTTCAAGGACAAGGAACCACTGGAGTGAGTCCAGCACAGGGCACTAAGATAATTAAGGGACTGGAGCATCTGCCCCATGAGCTGTTCAGCTGGAGAAAAGGAGGCTGAGGGGGGATCTGATCAGTGCTGATCAATATCTCCAGGGGGTGGCAGGAGGATGGGCCAGACTCTTCCCAGTGGTGCCCAGGGACAGGACAAGGGGCAATGGGCACAAACTGGAGCACAGGAGGTTTGAGCTGGATATGAGAAAATCCTTCTGGATCCTGAGGGTGGCAGAGCCCTGGGACAGGCTGCCCAGGGAGGCTGTGGAGTCTCCATCCCTGGAGACATTCAAACCTGGACGTGTTCCTGTGGGATCTGCTCTAGGGGATCCTGCTCTGGCAGGAGGTTGGGCTGGATGATCTCCAGAGGTCCCTTCCTACCACAACCATTTTTGGCTTAGAGGTGATGCTGCACACAAAAGGTCCTGCCTCACCATTTTATGCAGACCACAGAGGTGAAAATCAAATGGTACCTTGCTTTTTGCAGCCTTGTGGTCATCCTCTGGGGGGGGGGGTTATTTTTCATTATATGAGAGGTCAGTTTTGCTTGACAAAGAGAAAGGACTTTTTTTTCCTTGCAATGCTCTGCTCTGCTCTTGAGCTATTTTTATTCCTTTTTCCACCCTCACGAGGGGATGAAGCCATCAATGAGGTGCTTTCATGGCCTTGTTTCAGAGAGGGCTTTGCAGAAGGTGACAAGATGGGTTATTATTCAGTCTTCATCTTTCTAAAGATGCTTTGAGACCACACCTGGACCCACTCACATAAGCCTGGACCACCAAAGAAGAGGGGGCAGGGATGAGGTATGGGGAAAAAAATAAATACAAAGCAGCTTTTTTGACTTGACTGCTTGGGAAAAACAGGTTGGATATTCTTCTGTGGTTCCAAAGGGAACACTACCTCCTTTTGGAAGAGTACCATGACTTTTAGGGGGGTTAATACCTGTTGAAAGTTGGGGGAACTATGGAGTCCTTTATCATTACTTAAAGTTATCATCTAAATTGGGCATTTGACATCTTTTGGGAAAGTGCCAGCAATGAAATAATGCAAGCAGCAGAGCAAAACTCAACCTGAGCTTAGCGACGTCTTGGCTTCTATTAGAAAACTTGCACAAAATCAAGTAAATTGATTTTAAATAAATTTATTTAAAATGGTGCTAACGCCTAATACAGACAGAACTAGTTTAACCTTTGCTTAAATTGATTTTGCTTGCAACAGTAAATTACTGAGTGAGACTGAACTGATTTAATGGAGGGTTAAGCCTGTTTAAGTGTGTCCATTTTTGGGGTTTTCATTGGTTTGGAGAGTGAGGATGTTCCAGTCATCAGGAGCTTGTGAGGGACTCGGGAGACCTGATTTTTCTTTCTTGCTCTGCCACAGATGTTGGCAAGTCTCCCTGTTCTGAGCCTCAGTTTCCTCCATGTGATGGGGGATTATAACATTTTCCTGGTTTGTAGGAGCATTGTTGCCTTGGGGTGGTGAGGAGGGGACACCTTGGGGGTTGTCTGTCCTGAAAAAAATGGTGTCTCCTTTTCTAGCTCAAGTTAATAGTGGAGTAGCTACTAGCAGTTTTAGTATGAGTTGGACAAGCTGAGCCAGGACCATTATTTTGTTTTACAGAATGGAAAAATAGACATTTTTCAAACATGATGTTTAAACCCCAACCTTACACAATGTCAGCATCCCTCCTCCATCCATCAAATGCTGTATTTGAGGGCATGTTGGAGCATCTCCTCCAGGATGGGGAGGGCTGCACGATGCCTCTTGGTTGGAGGTTTATCCTTTGGGGCTGGTTTGCAGAGATGCAGGGATGCTGCTTGGGATGCACCAGCTCAGGCTGTTTCCCCCAAGGAGAATTTAAGGTGAAGGTGGTTTTTCCATACGTTGGAACATCTCAGCCCTGGGTCTTTGGGAGCAGAGGAGCCTCAGTCCACCTGAACAAGTGTTTTTCAGTGGGTAGTAAATTTACTGTGTTACTTGTCTGGGAGTGATGTGATTTGAATTAATCAAAATGCCCAGCTGCAGGAGGAAAAAAAAAAAATAAGGTCTAGGTTGACAGAAGAAATGGAGTGGAGATAACTGTGTTTTAATCCAGTAGCTTGGAGCAACTGCCTGGGAACCCATCCTCCTTTTTGCCTGGGGAATTGGAACCCACAGCTCACTGGGAAGTGCTGAAGGACACTGGTGGATGGGAGGTGCTGGGCTGTCCTCCTGCCTGCAGCTCTCTGCTTTGTATACCAATAGGTATTTATTAATTAGGAATCTGAGTGGCTCCCTCTTTCAGAGGTTAGGCTGCTCACTGGGGAAGCTCTGGTCCCTATTCTCATTAAGGTTTAATTATATAAAGTAAAATATCATCACCAGGAGGGAGTGAGCCCCCCTGAATGCTAGATGAGGGGGTGGATGGCCATGTGCTGGCAAGCAGGACATGGACACAGCCTCAGGTCCCTATGGATGGGGGAAGCTGGATGGCTCCCAGCTGGGGTGAGGGGTCTTGAGCAAAGGGCTCCTGTTTGCTTCTCCCCCTTGAAGAGCTGCAGTGCAAATTTGGGGTGCCCAGCCCACAGCAGGGGTGTGGGTAGGACAGAGTTTGAGCCACAGGGGTGGATCCCTGCCTGAACAAAACCTGGTATTGCTGTGTAGTGAATGGCAGAGGATCCCAGGCTGCTGTTAAGTTAAATACCCATCTGTGTGCATCCCGGGAGCCTATAAATTTCCAGGGATAATTAGTAGCTGCCATGCAGGAAGCAGCAGGGCCCTAACCATCATCACTCGAGTTTCAGAGCATCTCCTGCCCAGGCAGTGGAACAATGGGGAAGGAAGGGTGGCATCATCCTTCCTCCTCAGACCTGCCTGAGGATCTGATACCAGCACAACCCCTTGCAGGGGGGGCTTGTCCTTGCACATAGAGCACGGGAGGACTTGGGAACGTGGATGGCTTCATCTGGAATTGAAGAAACAGTGCTCAGTGAGTGAAAGCTTCTCACCTCCTGGTTGTGGTCACCCCACCCTTGCTGCCTGCAGCCCTTGTCTCTGCCAGATCTTTGGGTCCTTTCCCAAGGCAGGCATCTTCATCCCACCTCTCACAAAGTGAGAGCAGGAGGCAGGAGCTAGACAGCAGTTTTACTGCCAAGATAAAGGCGAGTTCCTGAATTCCTCAGTGCTGCAGTCACCTGCTGCGGGGCTGGTTCCTGGGGTGGCTGTGGACAGGGCAGAGCCAGCTGGTGCCACGGGCTCAGCCTCGCCTGGAGGAGGGGAAACTTTAATGAGTTCCCGTTTTGGAAGTGCTCTGCTCTTCAGGTGAAAGTTGCTCTCCAGGAGAAGCGCAAAGAGCGCTGATTTGCATTCTTATTGCCGACAATATCCATAGGGAGAGAATGTCAGAACAGCTGTTATGTCAAATTACCTTCTTCCAGAAACAGGGGATTTTATCTGTCATCTCGTGGAGGGCAGAGGCACTTGCACCCCTTGGGGGAAGCCTGGTTTTGCATATTTTTTGCATCCAGAGCTTTGTGATCTAGCCTAGGAGGTGTGGTGCAGGAGGGACACTGGGCGAGCGGCTGGGCAAGATGGGGCAGGGCAGGGGGGACAGGGTGAGGGCTGGGGACAACCCTGGTGCTGCTCTGCCCAAATTGCTTCCCCCAGAATGATGCCCACCCCCTTCCCTGTCCTGGGCTATCACAGCAGTTGGGTCTGTCCTGCATCATGAAGCATTTATTACAGGCTTTCCATCTAATCACTTCTTAATTAACTCAAGCGACGCCTTTATTTCCTGGAGCGCCTTTCCGAGGGCTTCGTTTTATTTCTACACAAAAATTAATATTTTACATTCTTCTGCTCAGAAGAAGCACCCAGATCCACACAAGCAAGGAGAGGAGGAAGCTGAGCCAGCGCTGCTCATCTCACTGAAACCTTTCTGCTGCTGTCTGTGTGTTCCCAAGCAGCCATCAAGCCCTAGTGAGCATTTGCAGGGAGGAAAAAAAATAGAAATAAAACCAAGCCTGGATCAAAACCATTAAAAGGCTCCATCTGGACTTAATTAAGGATGGGCAATGGCAGCAGGACTTGGCCCAGCCAGGGGACAGACAGCCAGATTATTTTTACATTTAGGTGAGACTTGGGGGCTGGCAGGAGCCTCCAAAATGTCCTTTGTGCCCCTAGGCTGTTTGGGCACTAAAGCCTTGCAATGACAGGGGATGGTGAGCCTGGGTTTGGTGCATCTGACCTCTCCATGTCTGCATGTGCAAGGCTGGCTTTGGAGCAGGGGTTGCCCTTTGGTTTCCTGCAATGCAGGGCAGGGCTGCTGAATGGCAAAGTGTGCTGCTGATTCTCTCTCTCCCCACCTTACCCTCCCCTGAGCCCCCCAGGCAGCCCTGCCCTCCCCTCCTGCTAATGGGGCATAGCTCAGGCTGCTTTTGTGTGGGGGGACCCCCTGGTAAAGCTCCAGTAGAGGTCCAGTTCCAGCAGCCATGCATTGTGCCCTTCCATGAAGTCATACCAGTGTCTTGTCTTGAGGTGCTTTGAAACATATTGGAGCCCTTGGGGGAGCAAGGGACTTCTGTTGTCCATGGGAATGGCCCCAGCCTGGCCATGCCTTTTGCTCAGACAGCAGCTCCAAGCAGGTATAAGTTAAGTCACATCTGATTTGAGTCTCTCCCTTCCCCTGCCCCTAATGCCATGCACACAGTCCAGCCCTAAGCTGCTCGGTGGCATTAGGTTTCTAAATAAGCTTTGGATGGGACAGGGCACCTCAGGGAGAGGGCCACGAGTAGAGCTGGGTGTCTCCAGCCAGGTAAGCCAGAGAGCCCCAAAATAGCCACAGGCTGGGTCAGGTGGGCTGGAAAGCCACGGCCTCCATTTCAAGTCCTTTGGGATTAAATCACCTCCCCTACATCCCAGCCTGCAGCCAAACCAGGGAGCTGGGAAGGGACAGGGCATCCAGGCTCTGGTCCCCATCCCCTGATGGACATGATCTGCATCCCTGCCTTGGTGCCCCAGGGATGTGACCGTGCCCTCACCCACCGGTCAGGCCATGTTAGATGTCATGTGTGACTAATTGTGATGGCTGGGTCACACTCACAAGCTTTGATGCATAATTCCTTTGCTGTGCTATCATTCCCGTGCTCCAAACATAAAGAGTGGAGAGCCAGTGAAGTGCTGGAAGTGAAGCAGAGGGACGCTGAGAGATATTAAATCTCTGTAGTCTTTCAGAGGCTCCATAATTCATAATCCTGAAACGCACAGGCTGATAATTGCCCTAATCACTGGAGAAACATGGCCAAAATGTACTGAAATAAGCCATAAAACTCATTACAAGATAACAAGATTCTATCTATTCTCGGAGGTCGCGTTAAAGCGCGGCAGGTCAGGGAGTTAATCACCTCCTCCGGCAGAAGCAGCGCGATAAGCGGCAGCCTGTCCCTGCCCCTCACCTCCTGGAGCCCACCCTGCTGTGGAGAGGGGTGTGAAAGGGATGGGGTGCCAGCAGGATGGGGAGGGCTGATGTCAGGCTCAGCAGGGAAGAAGCACTTTTCCCAGGGAAGCTGAGTTTTCCCTTCCTATCCAGAGAAGCCGCAGCCTTCCCAGAGCGGCGACACTTCCCGGCACCAGGACCCGTGTGGCATTTTCTGCTGTCTTGCAGGAGCAACCCAGCCTTGGTAAAACACAGCTTCAGGGAGGGATCCCTCAGGGAAATTTTTTGCAGGGTGTGATGCTGTGTGCCCTGTTTTTCAGGGAATGGATAGTTCAGTTGCTTTGCTTTCCTCTCCTCCGTTGCTCCTGATGCCGACCAGCTTGGCTCCAGCCCAGCTTCATGTTGCATTTTGTCTTGCAAGGGTTTTGAATCACTGTTTGGGGACACCTGTTTGGGAAATGTAGGGGTCTGGCTGAGCTGGGGGACAGACCCTGTCCCTCGGAGGGGCTGGCAGGTGCTTCCCATGCCATGGAACAGCCACGTGCTGGCACCACCAGCAGCCGCCTCCCCGCTGGATTTGTAGTGATGGATACGAGGCACGAGGCTAATCCATAATCCTCAGTAAATGCTGCTGATGAGTCAGTGCTCATTTAACATGAAATAGCCCTCCTGTGAAATCCATCTCCTTGGATTTAGCAGAGCTGCTTGTTGACTAAATATTAATTGGTTATTAAAAGTATCGGTGAGGGGGAAGAAATTAGAAGTTTCCCCAGGGCTGTTGCTCGTTCTGCCTCTTCCACACGTGCCCTTTTGTGCCCCTGTTCACAGGGACCCCTCTTCCTTCCGTGCCTGAGCCTTCTGTGCTCAGATTTGTTGCTTGAGCCTGTTATCTGCCCTTTATTTACCACTCTCAGCCTTGAAGAAACTGTGGGGAAGGGTCCCAAGGTCCCCTGGTACTGATACTAGGAACACTTCCACACATCTCTCCTCTCTGGCTTAATCCTCCTTCCTTTTTCCTTCTTCTTCTTCTGGTTTGTTGTTTGATTTTGGTTTGGTTTTTTGGTTTTTTTTTTAATGAACTCTTTGAAATTACTAGTTTTTCCCTCCACAAGAGGGAAAAGAGCAACAAGAGCAAGGGTTGGTACCTGTCATACTGGGGAGAGGGGCTGGGAGGAGGGGAAGAGTGGTGGGATAGTAAATTGTTTTCCAAAATCATCCCAAATCCTGCAGTAGCTGTGGATGGGGCTGCTGGAAGGAGCTGTGGGACCTTCCCCTCCATCATGTTGTAGCTGCAGAGCTGAGGGAGACTGCCCAGTCAAGGCTCAAAGCATTCCTCTCCTGTACTGTGGGGAGGTCAAGGATACCCTGGGCCCTGCAGTTTATTTACAGGTGTTGGCAAAGAGGGTTGTTGCTTGCAGATAAGCATAATACCCCCCAAGGGATGCAGTGTCCCCCTGGCTTGCTGCCTGGGGACGATCTCTTCACTTTGCTGGGGCTGGAATGGTGCTTGTTAAGCAGAGAATTGGGAGAAAGCTGTGCACCCAACATGAACTTGAGTTGTTCTTAGGGAGGGTGGTTTGTGGCAGTCTGGCTCTGCACTTGGTGCCAGTCTGAGGGGACCCAGTGCAGGATCCTGGGGTGATGTGCAGTGATTTTCTTGTGGACAAGCTGCAGGGCAGGATCTATAATGGGACAATCATGTCAGTAGGAAAAACTCGTCATTTTTTCAGTAAGAAACGAATAAAACGGAAGCTTTTTGTGTGCTTGCATGGACCTGTGTCCTGCTGGGTGACAGGAGCAACAGTTTAAATCTGTCATGCATTTTTCTGTCTCCTAATCCTCCCTCCTGTTTCATGAGGGATGGTAGGGAGCCCCATGGGTCCTGCAAATTAAGATCCCCCCAGGTGCAGAATGTGTTGCTTTGCCCAGTGTGAAAAATCTATAAAAATGCTTGCTGCAAAAAACCCACAATATGCAGGAAAACTTGCTACAAAGCAGGGAGGAGGGAGAGCAAGAGCTCCTCTCAAAGGAATAGCTGTTTGAGAGGGACACCTTAGAAAAACTGACACCAAAGCAAAATGCTTTGCTGGGGAAGTAGAAAAGTATCAAGCTGGGGATGCTGTGGACACCCAGTAAGAGGACATATGCCTGGGAAAAAGGTTTTGACTCTTGCCCTGGGTTTTCCTGAAGGATTTTTCTCACATTCCCACTTGAGCTTTGCAGCCATGAGTGGAGCTGGTCACAGAGAAGGAGCTGTGGTTCCTGGAGCAGCCCTGCGGGCCGGGCTGTGGGGATGCTGGGCACCTTCCCCAGCTTCAGCAGGGCTCTGTCCCCATCTAGCGATGGCTGTGCCGGGGCTGGCTCTGCTGGCACTGCCGCAGCCGGCAGAGCTTTGTGGGGTTTGGTTCCATTGTTCTCATGCCATGGGAAGATGCTGGACTTGACCCCTGCCTGCTCAGGGCTGTCACCTCCCTGACTGGCAGCACCAAACCCTCTCCAGGCAGGGGGAAGGAGAGGAGTTAAACCCACTTCAATGACTTACAGCCAAAAGTGAGAGAAACCCTGCGAGTTAAGGGGTGGGGGGAGGAGCAGCCAGGCTGTCACCACCCGTGGTTTTATAGTGGTGCTAGGAAAAGCAATCAGGAATTCAGAGAGTGGGTTTTGTTAGCCCTGCTCCGGGCTGGGGCTGCAGAGCAATCTGAGAAGATCCTCAGATCTCTGCAGGAAAGAAAGGGAGAGAGGTTTATGTTTCATGTACCCACTAAAGAGTGGTCCAGGGCAGCATGCAGGGTTGGGGTGTTGGGTATTTGTGGGGCCAGAAAGGGGAGGAGGAGGGAGCTGCTGCCAGCCAACCGTGGCATTGTGACCACAGGGGATGGAGGTGATGGAGCACTTGGAGGTGATGGAGGACTTGGTGCTCCAGCTTCCTGTTACAAATGGGGAATGCTGGACTGTCTCAGTCTGGTGCTTTGCAGTAAAACCCCAGCACCCATCACAAGCACAATGAATTGAGCCTGTCTCAAGCAGAAAGATTTCTTTTCTGCGTAGCAACCATTACCTGTGCCCAGGAGCAGGTAGGTTCTAGGGATGGTGGGTTTGCAAACAGCCCAGGGTGCAGCAGGATGTGCACTTGTTCCACTGCAGCATCCAACCTGCCCTGTCTGGTGTGCTGCTGCTGGCTGAGCTGTGGGGCAGCAGGCTGGGAGAGGCATATGGATGGGTCCAGGCTGCCCTGCAGCTGCTCATCCCATCAGCTCTCTGGGAATTGCTAGCACAGTGCTCAGCCTGAACAGATAACCCCTGCACCTTCAGCAGGTCTGAAACACACACACAGGCTTCCTGATGGGGCAGCACACATGGCTGCAGATGCTTTGCAAAGGGATAAAGAGGGATGAGACCTGTCCAAGTTGGAACAAGTGAGACTTGTAGCATTTCTGCCCTTTGGAGGTTTTCAATGCATAGCTGGTACAGCAGCAAATGGGCATGTTGTAAAGGTGTGCAGGTGGATAGATGGAGATGATAAAACTTAGGGCCTGTTAGGCTGCAGACAGCACTCTAAAAGATGGAGTGGGAGCCTTTAGCTTAAATTGCTTAGGAATGAGCTGGAGAAAGCCCAGCATGTGTTGTTCCTGAGCCACAGGAGGAGTGGGAAGGTTTCCTGGGCTCTCCTTGCATTTGTATTTCCCATCCCTTAAATGGGGACGGTCTGGGAAAGTTAATTGGGAAGTGCTGAGGCGTGCAAGGATGGGGCCACTGCAGTGTGCTCATCTTAGGTGCATTGAGACCAACTCCTCCATGTCATCTCCCCACCACCATTTCTCCCCCTTTATTTATTATTTTGCTTCTCTCCACCTTCTCCCCCTGCAGCTGTGCTCACGTGTGTGCGCTCAGGGAGGCGGGAGCGGCACGAAGCAAAAAAACCACACCAGAAGGGACAGAAAACTGGACTCAAGGAAACACTTTGAAAGTCAAGAGTCCTTTAAAAGAGGGGGGAGAAAAGAGGAAAAGAAGTGGGAGGAAAATATCTTTCGATTTTTGAGATTTCAAAGCTTTAAGCTGACCTGATTTCAAAGCACTCCTGTGTAATACTTTGCTTCTTTCTTCTCTCTCTTTCTTTTTTTTCTTTCCTAATAGGTAAGTGACACTTTTTTCTACTCATCCTTATGGCAAAGTTGGATTTTTTTATTTAAAGCATGGTGGATAAGACATGCAGTGAAGAGTATCACAGGCACAGTGGCCAGTGGCACCAGGAGAGGGATCAGAAGGCTGCACAGGTAGGTGGCTTTGAGCGGGTACCAGCGCCAACCTGGGGAAGGGCTCAGCCCTTGAGGGACACGTGGCTGCTGAGCCTGTCCTAAAATCCTCCCTTGTGCCCTGTTTTGATTAAAATCAGCCTCAGGAGAAGCTGTTGTGGCAGCCCTGGAGAAGCAGAGGGTGATGCTGGTGGGCAAGGGGCTCACTGTCCATTTCTGTGTGGTATCATGGGGGGTTTGGTGGGCTGGATGTGCTGATGGTCAAGTATATGGATGTGGTGGCTCACTGGCATTTTTGCAGTCTGGTGCTTGTTCATCCCTTTTATTAATGATGTGGGGTGTAGCTTTTGGTGCTTCGTGGAAAAACATGCTAGATAGGGAAATGAAGCCAGTTAGCACATGGAAATATTATTTTAGCCCCTGAAGTACATATGGTGATGAAATTAGACATCTCCCACACATCCTTCTCATCCCTGTAAGCTCTGAGGGCAGGGCTGATGGGGCAAACCTTGCTCTTATATTCCTGGGCTGCAGCACCACAATGGGAACCACATCATGTGAGTACCTGGGATGGTTTAGTGGGAGCTGGTTTTGCTGGTGGTTTGCAGTAGGAATGAGGTGATTTCTTGGGGGACTTTGCAGACTGATCTGTACGTGTGCTGACTTCTTCCAGAAAGTTGGCCTGGCAAGGCAAACCTAAATTACAGCAGCAAATGCCCTGGGCACCTTCCAGGAGTGGGTAGGAAGGAATGTTTGTTTCCAGCCCTATTTTGCTCTGCAACAGGATATCTTTATAACCACTTGTCTGGGATCAGGGCAGGGTGTGCAGCAGCAGGGCTTAGCTGGAAGTCTAGGAAGAAGAAAAAGTAGCTGTAAACAACAGCAAAAAAATCCTGCCTAAGCAAACAGCAGTGTCCTTTCTCTCCTGGCATCCCCGTGGAGCCCAGAGGAGTGTGGAGCAGTGTGGTGTAACCCACGTTGTCAGCTCTTCCTTTATTTTTCATCTCCCTTTCTGCTCCTCATCAACAGAGTTGACCACATCAAAACCCTTCCCTGCTCGTGCTGCTGCTCCAAGCAATAACCCGTGGCTGGGATATCCCAGAGCCCAGCTCTGGCCGAGCTGCTGGCAGGGAAACTGTGAGGAAATTGCATTCTTTGTTAACTTGAAGTTGTTTTGTCTGTGCCATCGCACCCCAGCTCTGCATGGATGTGCAGCTCTCTGGGACCCTGCAGCTTGGTGCAGGGTCTGTTCCTTAAAGCCATGTCTTTGTTTCTCAGCTGCTGCTTTTCTTTACCCAAAGGAAGAGTCAAACTTCTCCAGGTGCATTTTGCTGCTCCGGTGTGGGGGTGTTGGGAGGAGCAGGGATGGAGAGAGCATGGAGGAGCCAGGTTAGGTGGAGGCTGAGGCATGTTCCTGCAAACAGAGAGTTAATTCCTATTAAAAATACAAATCGCACCTTATTTTGGAGCTGAGAGGAAAAGAACAGTCTGAAAACAATCTGTTTTGAACTGTTTGTTGTTGGGTTTTTTCCCCCCCCCCGCCTGGATTTGCAGAATAAAAGGGAAAATAGAAAGTAAACGACTTAAAAACCGACTTTGCTCCGAGAAGATAATTTTCCCTTTGCTTTGATGTTTTGTTGCAGGGTAGGGGAGGCATTTTTTTCCCCCCCCCGCCTGGATTTGCAGAATAAAAGGGAAAATAGAAAGTAAACGACTTAAAAACCGACTTTGCTCCGAGAAGATAATTTTCCCTTTGCTTTGATGTTTTGTTGCAGGGTAGGGGAGGCAGTCGATGTGTAGGCTGGAGGTTTGTTTTGCCGGGTGGCACTTGAGATCTCATCCCTGGGCTCCCGGCTCCTCCCGAGCATCCCCGGGGGCTGCGGCTCCGGCCCGGGGGGACCCCAGATCGGTGGGAAAACCGGAGCAAAACACCCCCGAGGGGAGCTGAGCCGAGAGGCAAAACACAAAGTGTGTTTGAGGCAAATATTTGGACAATCTCAAGGCTTTGTTTAAACGGAGCGTCAGCCGTTAATAGCCGAGCCCGCAGGGAAAAGCGGATCCTCCTGCCGTGCTCAGATTAGAGCATCCCCGACGGGGGGGACCGAAGAGTCACAGGCATCCCGAGCTCTGGGGTTGCTGCTCAGATCCCCTTGGAAAAGCAACACGTGGAGTGATTGCTTCCCCCAGAGTGTGAGCTGGTTCATCCCCTCACCGTGGTTTGGGGTTGGGAATAGCCTGTGGTGGGGGGGCTGGGGCTGTGCTGGGGGAGGTTTCCGTGTGTGGTTGAACAGGCAGGAGCAGTGGGATCCTTGGAATGTGTGGGCTGGGAGCCAGAGCCAGTCCTGGGGCTGTGCCCTGCAGCCCTGCTCGCACACTGCACGGGGATTAGGAAACAGCACTATATAGATTTTAGTAATTTTGCCTTTGATCTTGCTTGTCCTCGTACCTCTCCCGTTCACACCCCCCTTTTGATCCCAGGAAAGTGCTGCCAAACCTGCCTAAATCAAAGAGGTTTTAACCCTTTCCGTGCTGAGCAGCCCAGACAGCAGATGCCTCTGAGGGTGTTCCCCCATCACACTGCCCTGCCGGGCCTGGCTTTGCTCTATTAAATGTGCTGAATAATGTAGGTGTTAAACTGATTGCTTAGGTTTCAGTGCACACCAGGGGGGAAGTAAAACAGCTTTTTCTCTCTCTTCTCTATTTATTCCCCCTCCCTGCCACTGCAGCCCCCTTGACTGGGTGCTTGAGGCTGTGTAGATGTAAGAGAAGAGCCTGTGCTGTGCTGGGGGTGCTGCAGCTGGGCAGGAAAGGGCCTGGATCAAGAGCCAAGCAGAAAATAAATGGACCTGTTGCTTTTACTACCTGCCTATCCAGTGCAACTGGATAGTGCCACTGGGAGTGCACCCCAGTGCCACTGGGAGTCTGCAGGTCTTCCTGTTAGCCTTTCTCATTTGGGATCCATTTCCCCTCTTCTTTGCCTATTGATTTTTGGTGCTCCAGGCCAGCTCCTTGTAACTTTTTGGGGATGCCCAGCTGGAAATGTCTCTGGGACCAAGACAGTGAGTGATAGCAGCAATGTCAACACACAGAGTGATTAAATACGGAGCTGGAACTCCATCCCCTGAGGTGGTAAATCCCATATAGGGAAGTGTATTATAGGTGTTGGTGGGAAGGGGATGGGCTTGGCAGGGCCCCATGGAGGTCTGCAGTGATCCAGCCAAGCATCCAGTTCCCTGCCTCCCCTGAGTGCACCCAGTGTGGGAAACTGAACTGCACCCTGCTGCAGGGAACCTTGTGCTCACAAGCCAACATTGCCAGGCCATGAAAAACGTGCAGGCTCAAGCCCAAGCAGATGAGCCATCCCCATGTGTGTCTGTCACTGCAGAGAAGTGATGGGCTCAAGGAGGCAGGAGGCTTTGTCCCTCTGAGCCAGCTGGGAAGCCCCGGGGAAGCACTGAGCACTGCAACAGGTCGTGTTGCCTCCTTCTCCTTTCAATCCCTGATTTTGGACAAACACCGACCTAGAAAGGGAAAGAAGAGGAATTAAATTAACGAACACAATTTCTCCCTGTCATTGAACTCTGACTAATGAGTCTATTTCTGGGTAATAAGAAGGAGCAGGAAGTGACAAGGCACTGTAATGAATTAGTGGCCCAGAACCTCGTTAGTCAGAATAATCTTTCCACGAGAGATAAACGATGCAAACATTAATTATGAAGCCACTGCAGAAATGCATTTTGTTATTTGGCATCCTAAGACATCTCTGCAAGTTATTGCTGGAGTGAGATGCCATAGGGAAAAATAAAAAAAAAAAAGATTATGAAAAGAGGTGGTGAGAATATCTTGGTTTCCAAGCAGCATCACCTCTGCGAGGTGACGCAGAAGCTGAGCAGCAGGGTGACTTCCAGGGGACATCACAGATTTTCAGGGTGTCCCTCCCTGCTTGTATCAATCATCAGAGATGCCTGTGGGTTCCTGCCAGCCCAGAGCCCCATGCCAGGCACTGAGCTCAACCGTAGGCATGAGGAAAGGCCATTTCAGAGAAATGCATCCTAGGAGGGTTTGAAAAAATAATAGGAATTAAAAAAAAAAATAAATAGTTGGGAGTAGGATCTGGATTACTTACCCGTGTCACTCTCTGAATAGGGGTTGCAGAGTTTTTGGCTGCAAGGGTTTTGGCCACAGTTTGGCCATTACTGCTTTCTGAAAAGGTGTCTTAAGACTAGGGCAGGTACATCCCTTTGAGCCCAAATCCTGCCTGAGGTTGCCCTGGAGCTCATGTCACAGCAGCAGCTGAAACCAGGCTGGATTTTAAGGGGTGGGGAGGAAGAAGCAGGAACATCTTAAAAAAAACCCTATCAATTTATATGGATATATGTATGTCTCTATATCTCACGAGGGAATAAGGGAAATAATTCCACTCCCACTCTGCTTTCCAGCTACTGGCTGATCCCACCTCCACTGTATTAACGCAGCTTGTCCCAATTTTCTTCTTTGTTGTTTTTATTGCCAATGTATTCTGGCTTTTCTTGCAAATTTCAAAGAGGCAGTGCCTGGAGTTTGGTCGCAGCAGCAGCTCTGCCTTCCAGGTGCAATTACTTTGCAACACAACTTTATTTTGCTCAGTGCCTTTCATACCAAGCAGCTGAGGAAGAGGCTTTGTGGGGTCCAGCAGGGTTGGGGAGAAGGCAAGGGGGGATGAGAGATGTCAATGCTCTCAGTAACTGGGTCGTGTTTTAATTCTGCAGCCCTAGCAATGACCCCCTGTCATCCCCCAGTGCAGATGGGGTGGAAGGATGTAGTGGATATGATGTCCTTCTGGGTCTCTGCTTCCCCCTGCTGCTCCTCTTGGAGGACTTTAACTCGGTGCCACTCGTGAGCAGGTTTAGTTTTGATGCCCTGGGCAGATTTGATTCAAGAAGCAGAACAAGGCAGATACTGGCACAGATGCTTTTGCAAATCCTGCTGAGCATTTCCAGGATTATGCAAGTGTTATTTTGCAAACCCTTCTCTTCACCTCCCTGGATCGGAGATCACTGTCTGTTAATGGGAAGCAGTAAGGGGCACGTTGCCTTTGCAGAGGCTTGTGAGGACACAGGCATCTGTAATTACAAGGTGCTCAGAAAGTGCCATGGAGGGACCTGCCATGTACTGTGGCAATGCAGATACTTCATAATAATGTCTGTGCTGCTTCTGGGAGTCTGTCTCCAAACGCTGCTCCAGCTGTGCTGCTCTGAGACGGGTCCCATTAACACAGTGCAAATCCAACAGCCCCTGTGTAGCTGTGCTGGGTGAGAGTCACTCACAACAGTTTAAGATGCCTTTGTGCTGGTCCCCAGCCCTGGGGTCCACATCCAACTTCTTAACTCGGCTCATGGTGGGGAAGGAGAGGTGAGAGCCCTCTCAGGTTAACAAGCTCGGTGACTTCAAATGGTGAGAGATAAAGAGCAGTCGGTTGCTGCAGCTCTGCCTTGTCCACAGGCCCTGTGCCCAAGCCCTTAAATCTCTTCTGCATCCCAGTCTTGGATCCATTTTATTGAAGGTATTGCAATGCTAGGCTTACCACTGATGGCAATGGGGAGTAGTTGTCTAAATGCTTTGAAAATCATCTTCAGTGAGGTCTTTCCCCTGCCCACAAGGACAGAAAAGGAAAGCAATGAGGGGCTGGCTGGCTGGGGATGCTGTGGCATCTGTGCCACATAAGTGCTGAGCTGGGACCTGCTGGGTACCCGTATAGGGGAGGGTATTTGTTTCCTGGTAACTGGGACAGATGCTTTCCCTGCCAGCGAACACGTTTCTGCCCTGCCCTGGCACCTCCTTGTCCCCAGGAGGCCAAGGGAGAGGGGGATAAGGATCAAGGAGCGATCGCAGTTCATAGTGAGCCCTCAATCACAGCGTGAAATTACCTTATTGTCCCCAGTAATCATGACCAATATCACTGCTATTGTCTCAAGAAGGGGAGAGAGAAAAGAAATAATTCCGACCTTGTCTTTTACAGACGTTGTCATTGTTTTCCATCAGTTGTTGTGCCGGTGCTTGAGTAAAGGAGAGAGAGAAACAAGCTGGAAATAGTGTTAAATTAACTGCTTCTACCCAGAGCTAAAGGACTCTGGTGCCTGGGTAATTCAGGAGCCCAGCAAGCCCCCCTGCACACCGGGTTATTGTGTTTCTGCCTCAGGTGCTTTGCTGCATTTTCAAAGTGCACAGGAATGGATCAAACAGGATTTACTCCTTTCTGCGAGGGCTGGTTGACGAGCCGGGATTATGCTCTGGGAAAGCAGCTGATGAGGAATGAAATGAGACATTACCAAAGGCAATCTTTAGCAGATGCACGAGGCAGGTGGGAGGGCAGGGGAAGGGAAGCAGCAAAGCAGGATGCTGCCCTGGCATCCTGGCCGGGTGGCTCCTTGGGTGGCACAGGGACAGAAACAGTGACTCCTGATCCCACCAGTCAGAGCTGCCTGGGATGTTCAGTTGTGCTTGATTTTGAGAGGTGGCTTGAACCTGAGCTTCCTAGAAGGGGTCCTGACCCGCTGGGGGGACTGGTGTCTCCTCCTGTGCTATTCCTGCTTTGACTTTCTGTCCCTTTGAGAGCAAAGCTCTTCGAGCCTAATAAAGCACTATTTTCTGTTCAGTGGGTTGAGAACACAGCCCGTAGGAAAAGGGGAGCCCTAACCAAATGTGCTGGATCCCCCAGGGGGATGCCACAACTGCAGGGACACCATCCTGGGACAGTTTGGGCAGCAGCCCGAGGGTGACAGAGGGACAGGGCTGGAGATGAGCTCCTTGCCACGGTGAGACCTGGAAGGGAACCGCGTCCTTCCCTGCTGGTGTTTCCATGCGGGAGCAGCTTTCAAAGCGCTCCCGTGCAGCCCATTGTCTTTCGCAAGCGATTGTCATTTCAGAGGCTTGACATCCCCGTCAGGAGAGACTGTTTTCCCCTCTTCCCATCTCTCCTTTACCTCCCCCAGCCCCTCAGTTCCTCCCCCAAGCACAGCGGTGTCAGATGTGCCTCCAGGAGCGCAGCCGCCGGCACATCATTGACTTCGCAAGCGCTTTGTAGGAGATCTGGGAAGAAAACAAGTGAATGTATGTTATTTTACAACCTTGATACTCCTGACCTCATTGAAAATAAATATACATGTAACAGCCCGGAGAAAGCAGACGCTGCATTTAATGGAGAGGCAGAGATGGGAGAGAGGGGCTGGGGTGGCCTCGCACGGCTCCGCCGGGTACTACAGGGCTCCAGTTCCCGAGCCGAGCTGCCTGGGAGGGTGTGCGGGGTGCTGGGATATCCGGAGGGACAAAGGGGAGCATCCCTGTGCTCCCCATCTTCCTCCCCAGCCGCCCCTCGGAGCTCTTGGAGAGATGCAGGAGAGGGGCTGGTGCTGGTGCGGGGGTGGTCCCTGGTGCCCCGGGGGGGCTCGGGGGCAGCTCGGCCCCTGTTGGGCTGCAGGACCCCCCAGTTTGCCATGGGGGGGTGGGGGGGGGGGCTGCACTTACACCCCCATAACACAAAGCTTTGGTATCGACACTCAAATCCCCTGGCACAGATGGGTGTCGAGGGTGCGGGGGGTGATGCTGTGCCCCCCACTCCATGACCACAGCCTCCCGGGGGGGTCCGGGCACCTTGTCTGCCCCTTCCTTCCCCAGTTCCTCTGCCATCTGTGCCAGGGTCGTTAAAGGTGTGAATTAGTGCTTGTCGTGCGGCGCTACTTAAAGGTAATGAAGTTTACTTGGCTGGGTAAATTACCAGCTCTCTTTAAATGGCCCTTTTTTTTTCCCATCATTGCTATGCAGATGTATGCTAATGCGATGGTCTCCAAACACAACTTTGATGACCTTCTAATTTTTATTTATTTATTTACTTGACGAAGCAGTTTCGACTGGAAGTGTAATTTAATTAGCATCCCTGTTTGGGAGCCGGGCTGGCAGGCAGGGGAGAGGAGCTGGGGCTGCACAGGAGCAAACGTGGGGCTCACCAAGCTGGGGGGCTGGCAGGGCTGGACCACCCTGGGCTGTATTTGAGGAGCACCGCTGGGGTTTAGCGCATCGATCTTGCGTTTCTGGGGACGTGCAGATAAGCTGAACAGGGTGCAATCTTTGCATCCAGGCTGAAGTGCCATGAGCATCTCCCACAGGAAGGGCAGCCTGTGCGGGGCTGCGGGGGGTCACTGGCCCCGGCGGCG
>NW_009954181.1:726015-726269 GCF_000747805.2 Chaetura pelagica
TTGGCCCCCCCCTCCTGCCAAGTGTCTTCCCGGCTGTCATGACTCGCAGCTCAGCAGGAGCGTCCCCGACATCTCCCGTGATGTATCTGGAATTTCTCTCCTGCAAGGGAACGTGTGGCACAGCAGTAATCAGGGAAAGTCTTGGGAAATCGGGTCCTTGGGCACGCAGGCAGCAACCGAGTGTCCCTCGTTTGAGAAGGGGCTGGTTCCCAAATCCCCCCCCCCTGCTGGACACCTCCTCCTTCTCCCCATCC
>NW_009954181.1:726537-728395 GCF_000747805.2 Chaetura pelagica
CCATCCCTGCCCCCGGTATCTCAGTGCTGCTGGTGCCCCGGGGCACCCAGGCACGGCAGCTCCAGCTGCTGCTGCTTAGGTAGAAGTGTTTACATTTGTTTCTTGCAAAGACACCCCTGAGATTTCCCCTCTCCTCCGCAAGTGGAGCCAGAATGTTTAGAAAGGAAACCCAGGAAGGGCATTCATCGGGAAAAACACCCCCAGAACTGGGGGTGTCCTCTGGTCATAGGTGCAGGGAACAGGGCTGGGTGGGAGCTGTGGGAGATGCTGGGACTCCCCCAGCTGGACCCAGGGAGGACATATCCCTTGTCTGCACTTTTTGGGTGCCTTTGGAGCAGGACCAGGCACTGCCAGCCATCCTCTCCTCCCCCAGCCCCGTGGTTTGCTTCAGGTGCTCATCTTGCTACTTTCACTCCCTGAGCCTGGCGTAGGAAGGATAATAATACTAATAATATTAATACCAAGGATAATGTGGTGGCAGTGGGATTGCAGCCTCTCCTGCCCATTCGTTCCGCCTGGTTAGAGGCTAATGGGAAACCCAGGGGAGGGAACTGCAGCTTCCAGGGGTCCTGCTCCAAGGAACCTCCCACCACCACCCTCTGCCCTCGCAGATGTGGGGTGAGCAGGCAGGGAGTGGAGCAGCTCTGTGCACGCAGATGTGTGGCACCCGTGGCTGAGGTGTCATTCGTGGCCAGGGAAGAGCCCAGAAACCTGTGGGAGGTGGGAAACATTGCTTTGTTGCTGCAAAGTGTGATGTCCCTGGAGCACAGAGCCATGGGGCTGAGTCTGGGGGGGTTCAACAATGTCCAAGTGGACCTGCTGAAGTTCTCCAGCTCCAGAAGAGGGTGAGCTACCCATGTCCCTCTTGCTAGATGTTGTTCAAGCCCTCCATCCTCTGCCCAGTAAATGCAAGCCCTGTGCCAGGCAGGCAGATAGCACTGGAAGGGAGGCTCCATGCCTCTCCCAGCCTCTTGTCTCCCTGTTTTGTCCATGGCCAGGAGCTGAAAAGCACAAAGCCATTTTGGTGAGTCTGATCCACCTCCAGCTCTGGGCTGGGCCTGAGCTGGGATGCTGGCAGCAAGGAGGTAGTTCAAAGTTTTATTGGCATATTCATGTCCTCCGATTGACTGATAAACTGGCTCCTCATTATGTTTTTGTGTTCTACTCATCTTTTTAATTAGCCTAAGGGCCTCATTAGCAGCAGCAGCAATGACTGTGATCAGCCTTGCCTGGCATCCAACCTGCATTATGTCGCACAGGCTCCACGCAGAGGAGTTACCTGTGAAGGGGGCAGAGCCACAGCCAGAAGCTGCCCTCCTACTCTGCAGACCTCTGTCCCCAGGGGAGGGGGCATGGGGACAGTCCTGAGGTGGGTGGGCAGTGCTGGTGCTGGCTTCATGGTGTGATACTGCAGAAAGAGACAGTGCAAGTGTCAAAATGCTGCCCTGCACTTCAGGGTCCTCTGCTTTGCTCTTCTGGTTCAAATGGGGTGGCTTTTTTATGCCTCAGTTTCTCCGCCCTGCTACTGACCCCCTTCCCCTCCTGCTCTCAGGTAAGTGGAGAGTGAGGGTCCCTCTGGCAGGACAGTGAAACACTGGGAGCTGCTCCCATCCCAGGTAACAGGGACCTCAGCTTCTCCATCTGACTCTGGGGGAGGAAGCCGAAGCCTCCGGCGTGGTGCAGCAGCCAGGCCAGGCACTGCTCTGGCAGCCAGCTGGTGCTCCCGTGCTCTGCCTGTGCCATCAGGCAGCCAATTAGCAAGAAATTAATATTGTGATTAGCAAATATTATGATTTTCTATCTGAATCTGTAATAAGCTGATTTTTCCCTTGTGAGTAGCAGCCACTTCTGGTAATTC
>NW_009954181.1:728424-734657 GCF_000747805.2 Chaetura pelagica
GATTGGGCACCAGCCCAGGCCAGGGGCCTCATCCTGCCCAGGCTGCAGGAAGCCCCCCCGGAATTCACTGGGCTCCAGGAGAGCAGGATGCAGCTCCAGCCCCAGCACGGGCAGTGCCCGGAGGGAAGCAGGCAGCCCTGCCTGTCCAGCAGCCCCTGCAGGCAGCAGAGCTCAGGCAGGACAAGCTGCAGGAGCCTGCAGGGCTGCAGCTCGTCAGCAGATGGCAACCCCCTCCTGCAGCACTGCAGAGCAGCCTGGTGGCACTTCGGGGACCACAGGGGCTGCTGGAGACCACCCTGCCCAGCCAGCACTGCCCTGCTGGCAGCTCATGCAGCCACTGAGCATCCTGCAGCACCTGGGGAGAGAAATGGGCTCAGCACATCGGGCTGAGCTCTGGTTCCACGTTTTCTGGTTTACCTGGTTTCTGCTGCAGCTCCATGTGGGACTGTTGGTTTTTCCCTGCTCACTTTGGAGCATCAGCTGTGCTCTTCCCCAGAGGGTTTGGCAGGAGCAGCTTCCTGTGTTTCCCGTATCAATTGAAATGCTTTATTGTTTTTGAGTTAGCAAACGTCTGGGCTGGTGGATGGCAAATTCTGCTTTTCCCTTGCAAGGGCTTTTGGGGAAGAATGTACATTTTGAGTCTTGTGGAAGGCATCCTGCATTCAGGCATTCATCCTTCCTAGAAGGCACTGGCAAACCTTCCTCCCTTGGAACTCCCAGCATAGTGATGAGGTATGAAAATTGAGATTTTTTTCTCTGTTTCTCAAGAGAGTTGTTTTCTTCCCTTCTGCCTGTTTCTGGCTGGGGAAACCAAGGCACCTGCAGTGATTTCTCAAAGCCAAGGAGGAGGGGGCAGCACTGTGGGCGTGGGAAAAGCAGGAGCAGAAAGTGAAGTTTCAGGTGGCAAAACCAGTGTCTGTCCCTTTCCTGTCCCCACCTGGGACCACTCAGTTCCATTCTCTGCATCCACATATGAAATATACTCCTTAAAAATGGCTCAAACGTGAGCTTTTATGACCATCTCCAGCTCTGGGGATTCAGGTGCCCAGCAACCAGGTCTTCATCGCCTCAGGGTCTGATTTCCATCCCGGGCATTTCGGTACCTGGGAAATGATCCGTGGTTTTGCCTGTATCCCGGTGGCAGAGGCAGCTTTAGCTCCCTCCTCTGTGGGGAGCTGAGCACTAGATGGCGAAGACGAGCCATGGAAAAGGCCCCTGGTCCTCACCCTGCCACCCGGCTCTCCCCCTGTCATCTCTGCTGAAGACTTTGGGGAACAGAATCTCTCGGAGCAGGTCTGTGATGTGGAGCTGCAGCTCCTCCTGACCTTGAGCGTCCTCAGCCCCGGGACACGGGGCTTGTGTGGATGGTTCAGCTCAGCCCTCCTGCTCTTCTCCCCCCTCCTTTGTGATGCCACCAGAGCCACGTCTGGCAGCAAAGCCCCACTGTCCCCCCTTGCACAGGTTGCAGCAGATGGGGGCAGGCATGGGCTGGTGTGGGGCTGAGGCTGGACAGAACTCAGTGCTGCAGTGGGAAGCGCAAAGGGAGTTAGGGACTGGTTGATGGGGAATATTCTCCAGTTCTCAGAAGCTCTAGTGCTCAAACTCTGTGAGAGAAGTGGGGGGGAGGTGGCAGGTGGCTGATCATGGAGCTGGATGTGGCCTTGTCCTGGGCTCCTGTAACCCCTGGGTGGGGAAATCACTGCACTTCCTGGGGGCACCATCCTGCCCCCCCATCCTGGGGCATCTCCACCATGTCCCCAGGCTGGACCCTGGGAGGTTTCCCCTGTGTGTGGGTCACTTCTCCTGCAAGTGCTGCATCATCTGTGCCCCTGTGCAAATGCACGGAGCATCTCTGTAGGAACAGGAAGGCAGCAGCACCTCCTGCTCCCTCCTCTGCTCACACCCAGTGCTTGTGTCGAAGGCTTTAGGGGCTCCTGAGCCCAGGCAGGTCCTGTGCTGCCTCTGGAGTCTCACAGCTCCATTTTGGGGAGCAGCTGGGCTGGGCAGAGCCCTTGCCAGCTCTGTCACGCCGTGGGCAGAGTGAGCTCCTGCTGGTCAGCCATTTGTTTGCTTCCCTGCCATCAGGCTACACTGAGCTGGAACGACTTCTCCTCCGAGCAGCTTCACCGTGTGTGTGTTTCTGACCCCTGCCCAAGGCATGTTCCTTCCCATGGGGAGCTGGCTGGGGCTCTTGCAGCTGCTTTTCCTCCCCATGCCAAGTCCTCAAGGAGTTTGTTGCATGCCACACCACGGCAACCCATCTCAGCAGGGAGCAGAGACAGAAGCACTGGCTCAGGAGGGCTGTGTCCCCATCTGTTTGCACGTGGAGCTGTCCTGTGCTGGCTCTTTGTGGTGCTGGTAGCCCTGATGCTCCCATCTACCATGGGAAGGGAGTAGAGGCACCCACGACTTTTCAGAGGAGGGCTCAGGGAAGTGAGCATCCCCTCCAGAGCAAGAAATGGGGCTGCTGCTGGTTTAGGGGGATAGAAATGAGAGCGGGTGCAGTGAGGGGTCCTGGGGCACACGAAAGTGGGATAGAAAAGGTGCTGTGGTGCCACAGAGCAAGTGCATCTTCTCTTTGAAGCCTGCACTTACCCAGGGAGTTTGTTTTCTGCTGTGGATTTGCCACCATCTGGAATTTAGAATGGAGAATTTCAACTTTCTTCCCCATTTTTGTTTGGTTTTGTTTTTAATTGAATTTTTCTTGTCTGGTGGTTTTAGTGAAAGTAAGGGCCTCAACCACCCCAAAGGCTCAGCAGTTTGTAAACACATGAACCCCCATCCCTGAGCACAGCAGGGGAGGTGACAGCAGGGTCAGTGGTGCTGTGGGAGTGACAGGGAGCAGGACAAAAGGCAACACGATGGGGACGTGGGGACACTTATCCAGGCTGAGAGAGACACCAGCTCTGTAATCACTGGCAAAAAGGGGATTAAGAAGGGGCTTCATTGAGGGTTTACACATTTCTGAAGGGAACTGAGCGGATTTGATGCCACGAGGCTCTTTGAGCTCGTGTCAGATTAGAGGAACAAGTGGGCATCAATTTAAGCCAAGATGCTGTAAAGCAGGACACTAAATGAATTTAGGTGAATATGCATATATTTAAAATATTTTCCTATGTGCTGTGATTAGTTAATCTAAGTCATTGACTACCCAAGGCAGCAGTCAGAGTAATCAGTGCAAATGACTTTAAAATGAAGCCAAGCTGGTAATTAAGGATAACAAATGTCATGTCAGGAAAGCAGTGACTTGGCTCAATGGTGCTGGAGCTCTGCAAAGGGTGTCCAGACCCTCCCTGGACCTGGTGAGAGGGGAGGAAGAGTAGGAGATAAAAGCAGTCTGGTTCCTGGCTACAGGAAGCTAATGATACAGAAGATTTGGGGACATGCTAATAGTGTGTTACCCAGCTCTGTGTGGTGCTGGCTTGGGCTTAATGCTCTCTGAGCACCCTTTTTAGGTTGGTTTGTGGGTGCTAAGGGACCTTTGCTTGGAAAGGAAGCAAAAGGTTGTGCACACAGCCAAGGAATAGCTGAACAAGGCAGCTGAAGCACCAAGATGACTTTCAGCTCACCATCAGTATGCTTCAGGGTTAACATCGACTTGTGTGAATGCATGATAAGACATCTGACACGTCTGCAGGGCTTCACACCAAATCTCTGCTGTCTGTACTATAATTCAGAGCAAGTGCAGACCTTTTCTGAAGGGAGGGACCATTTTTGCATGTTTGTGAAGTGCACAGCAGGGCCCTGATTTCAGCTGTTATCTCTGGGGCTCACTGGAACAATAACAATATCTGGAAGCGTGGAGTTTCGTAATGACTGTTTTTACAAAGTCTTTTCTGACCGTGCTTGAAATTATTTATTCATTTATTTATTTATTTAAAATCCACCCCGTGAATAAGTTTAAGGCAGACAGAAAAAAAAACAACAACCCAAACTCATAGCCAGGCCCCCTGGAATGTGTCACCTTCACAGTGACGCCGACTGTGGCACTGACAGAATTGCCTGTCGGGGTGACGCGCTGGCAGATGGCAACCTCCACTGGGACAGAGCAAACAAGCTACTCAAAATCCTTCAAAGAAATGGCCAAAATAAGCCCAAATCTACCCAATGAGGACTGTGAGGGCTGAGGGAAACAGGGAAGTGACAGCTGCCATAGGAGGGTCTGGGTGTCACAGCCTGCTCTGCACTCTCCCAGCTGGTGCCTGCTGAATTTCCACTAAGCCCAACCACCTTCCTGGCACAGACAAAGCTCGAGGTAGCCTGGAAGTTGTTTTTCTTCCTTTTCTTCCTCTTCTTTCCCCCCTTCCCCTCTCGTGACTCCAGCAGACATCTGTCTAATGAATGTGAAGGCATTTATACTGGCCAAAGTGAAATGTATGAGGCTGATCGCCTTCATCTTATTACCGCTAATGGGAGCCCGTGCAGATAAATCCTCATGGATCCTGATGGAAACTTACCTTTAAGTATCTGGTGTTCGGTGTGAAATATGGTAATGCTGAGGCCAGGGGAAGGGGGAGATGCACTCATTGCCTGCTGCAAACCACAGGGCTCAGTTGGGTCCTGTGGGGATGTTCGGAGCGTTCGCAGGAGATGTGGTCGTGGGGGAGAAGCTGGCAGCTCCAGGATTGGTCTCTGGGAGATGGGGGTTCAGCCTTGGTGGGTGATCATGGTTTGGGCTTGGCCATGTGGGGCTAGTGTCCCCACAGGTGGTGGTATGGGGCTTGGTCACAGGCTGTGCTGGACCTGCAGGGATGGTGAGGCCACCATCCCTTGTCTCTGATCTCTCCTCAATGCTGGGCGTGGGTGGCTGTGCCCTCCATGGACAGCAAAGAGGGGAGGAGGTGCCATCTCAGAGCTATGTCCCTATTGGTATTTATTTTTGTTCCCCAATAAGACCTGAGATCACTGGCTAATTAAATAGCAAGTGACTATTAAGCACATGCCTAGGACCAAGGTTTAATAAGGCTGTAATAGGTACTGTACATTTTTACATGTGTACCCAGCCTTAGGTGGTAAACCTCAACCCATGTGCTCTTTAAATAATCAATAGTTATTTATTAAACATGGAGCAACTATCCAGATAAATGTAAATTAAAGGTCTAGCTGAGAGATGAGCTTGGATTTAAAGTATTAAAGTGTTAGCAGCCTAGCACAGCGTGCACTAGAATCCTAAAACTCTTTATCTTAACCAGTCCCATCCCTGCACAGCTTCCTGCACCATTCCTGGCCACCTGCTCAGGCAGCCCAGAGGTGTTCCAGGGCTGGGATGCCCAGCCCTGTGGCCTCCAGGCTCCCCAGGGGCAGCTCAGTGCCTGAGTCTCTGGGGCACCCAGTAGCTGCTGGGGGAATAGCAGAGGGAAGCAAAACATCTCCATTGGAGCAAGGTCCCTGTTTGCTTGGTCAATATCACTGGAGGTTAATGTTTTTAAAAGCTTTGGGCTGGCTTCCTTCCCTCTGCTGGCAGTTTGGGGGCATAAAAGCCCAAATTGGAGCTGACATCACCTGGGGTGTGCAAGCCACGTGCAAGAGCCCTCTTCTCTCTTTGGGCTTTGCCAAATGGGTGATGCTCAATGGACCTACAAGAGTGGTGGGGCAAAACACCCCAGTTAGGGGAGCAAATTGCATCCCTGGGGTGAATGGGAAATGCTCAGGGTGTGCAACGCTGGTATAAAGTTAATGCAACTCTCAGCAGCCCCTTCCTGTGCCTTGTCTTCACTTAGTTGTTCACTTATTTTTTATTCTGGGGCTGGGATGGCTCTGGCATGTTGGCACTGGAACCAGGTGTTCTCCAGCATCTGGGGACTTGCAGACCTTTCCCCATGGTGCAGCTTCCACTGGGTTTTGTCCCCAGGCTACGAGCTGCTTCCCAGCAAGTCCTCCATGCCTAGAAGCAGCTGGCTGGGTGGCAGTGACTTTGCTGCAGTTGGTTCAGCATTCCTCTAGGAAAAAAAAAGGAGAGAGGGGAAAAAAAAAAAAAAAAAAAAAAAAAAAGGCCCTTAACTGCTGCTGTTTATCCCACTTATTTTCCATTCATTTTGTGCAGCTTCAAATGCAGCTGAGACTCACCCGGGTCTGTTAATGGAAAATAAAGGTCAGGGCTGGAGGCACCAAGTGCTGCTGTCCCTGGCTCCTGTGTGGTGTGTGTGCAGGGGCCACAATCACTCCAATTTTCTTTCTGATCCAGTGGATGCTGTCAGGGCTGAATCAGCCCTGAGTGCCAGCAGCAGCATTCC